>NC_056033.1:17356303-17675190 GCF_004379255.2 Salvia splendens
TCCTTAAGGTCTCTGTTTCGGGTGCAATGGGGCTTAAGGGTAGTGGTGTATTGAGGTAGGGTCCTAGGGGTTTTAAGTTTAAAAATTAAAATTTTAAACTGTAAAAAGAAAATCACATGAGTCAAAAGACCAAATATTTGACTAAACTCGCTGGATCAGAGTGGGATATTTAATTTCCTACTGGATACTTGGTCAAAATTCGACCTTCAGCCTTTTATTATGACTCTTCTATTACTATCCCCTTTTGTTTCCCTTGAAAAACTTCATTTCTTTGACCTCTTTCCTCACGTGATATAAAACGCAAGTTTTGGTTTTAAGGCTTCAAGAAACGGGTAGAAGTGTATATGGGCTCAAAGTGGCTAACTAAGGGGGTGCCCTTCTTGACGAGGCGGGTTTGTAGAGCGAAAGAAGAAAAGGCTCAAAGGGTTAAGTCCTAATGCCTTTAGTCCTTACTACTTGTACAATTTTCATCTAAATATTAAAATTTAGCCTCTCGTAAAAATTTTCTTTGTAAAGACAATAGAAAGTTGGAATGACTTGGAAAGAGGTCGAAAACACGAATAGAATGCGGATCAGGTTATATGGAATGATAACCGAACCGATTGGATCAGTTAGCAAATGTCGTTGCCACTTAATCAATGCAATCTAGCTCTCGCCCTTTCCGCCTTGCCAAAGTAATTTATAACTCCCAATTTTGCACAACTTTAACAGTAAAGCGGCAAGTTCGGGGTCGATCCCACATAGAAGTTGGTGTGTCGAGTGTGTGAGTAGTTAACAGTGGGGTTGGCTGCTGCCACGCTTTAACTTGGGAGTTTTTAACTACTGGTTTTAATCTGGACAGAATTAAACTAGCTAGCTTGATCAATGGAAATTTAACTACTTGATCAAGTGAATTGCAGGTAATAACAGAAAAGTAAATGCGCGGATTAAAAGCGAAAATAACTTTGATTAAACTAAAAGCTGAGTGCAGCGTGAAATTTAAACTAAGCTAACACTTTGGAATCTAAGAAAGCGGTAAAAACTGAGAAAAATCTCAGCGGGAAACTTAAGATAACGCTAACAGAAATGAGTATTTTGCAGCGCTCCCTTTCGGTCACCCTTTAAACTAAACTATCTAACTAAGCTAGAGAACTAAACTACGCTAAATAACTAAAGTAAGCTAAACTAGACGGAAAGTAAAGTCTCGGGTGCCTTCTTGTGGTGGCACACCCTCTATTTATAAGCTAGATTCGGCCGCCAGCTGGATAACGATCTTGACAGGGAATATTCGCTCATTCTGAGAGTGAGCGACTCATTGATTGATATGGGTTGTTCTTTTAGAATGACGACGCTTTTTGGTAACAGATTCGTGACTCAGCTCCATCCTTGCGTCACATATTCCAACACGTGTCCCCTTCTAGAACGTCGTCCTTGGTAATAGAATGGTGCTCTATATCCAGCTCATTTCCTCACGTGTTCTTCTTCTAGAAGCCAACGGTCCCCACCTAACTGCTTGATCGCTCCCCCTTGATCAACTCCCCCGATTCTTGGCCTTTTATCGCCTTTTGTACTTGCTTGATCAGTTTGGCCTTGCTGCCTTGGTTAAGTGGTATTTCTGCACATTTAATACTTGTTTTGCGCGATAAACCAATCAAGTAGCATGTATTTCACCCTTAAACCGATGCATGAAATGAGCCTTATCAAACTGCTCACACTTAAAACATACTTGTCCTCAAGTATAAAGAAAAATAAAAGAAAAAGATAAGACATATTTCAGGCATGGTTTACTTCTTTCACTAGTAAAGAAAAACGAAAAGAAAAACAAAACTTTAAGATAAAAACACGTATTCACATGTATGCATTAGACCGAATAATTTTCCAACAATCATACCCGAGATCGAGGTCAATCCATTCGCCTTTGCTTGATCAAGATGTCAGCTTGTCAAGATTGCTCAATTTAAAAACCACTGTTGGATTCACTCAGTCACTCCTTTCTCACCAGAGATGTTAGGACTGTTCACTCGGTGTTGCCACAAATTTAATAATTTGAATCGGACTACACAAGATAGTTCCTTAAGGTCTTTATTTTGGGTTGTAACGGGGCTCAAGGGTAGTAACGTGTTAGGTTAGGGTCCTAGGGGTTCTAAGTTTAAATATAAAATTTTTAAAGAAAAATCACATGAGTCGAAAGGCCAAAGATTTGACTAAACTCGCTGGATTAGAATTGGGATATTTATTTCTGGGTGCTCCCTCTTGGTCAGATTTCGACCTTTAGCCTTATAACCTTCGGCTTATTATTATTATTATTTTCTTTTGATTTCCTGGATCAGGTTACAACTATTTCCTGCTCTTTCTTTTTTTTTATTCTTTTCATAAAGAAATTTCTGGGTCAGGTTACAACTATTTCCTGCCCTTTTTTTTATTCTTTTCATATGATCAACCTGATTGTCTAACTTGATCAACCTGATTGTCTAACTTGATCAACCCGACTACCCTTTATTTCGACCATTCTTATTGCTATCCCCCTTTTGTTTCCCTTGACAAACTTCATTTCTTTGGCCATCTTTCCTCATGTGATATGAAACTTTGAATTTGGTTTTAAGGCTTCAAAGAAAGGGAAAAAGTGTATGGGCTCGATTTGGCTACTAGGGGGTGCCTTGACTAATGAGGCGGGTTTGTGGAACGAAAGAAGAACACGGCTCAAATGGTTAAGTCCTAATGCCTTTATTCATTACTACTTGTGCAATTTTCATCTCAATACTAAAAGTCAGCCTCTCGTAATTTTTTTTCTTTTGTAAAAATAGTAGAAAGTGTTCTACTTTTGGCTTATAACTCACATATAGAGAGGCTTCACAGTTGGTTTAGAAATTGAGCGTTTCCATCATACTTGCGTCATTCAAATTGATCAAGTTTTTGCAATCAAGTTTTACATGTGAGCATACTGAATCCTTTTTCTAACTCTCCCAAAAAGTAAGCATGTCTTCCATTTATCCAATTTCATGCATATTGCCTATCTATTACTACCTGGAATTTGTTATTTTTGAGAAAAATTTTAGCATGTATGATTTTATTGTAACTAACCCGTCCCCCCTCCCTACTGCATATGAACTCGTCCTCGAGGGACTGGATGCAGTGGAAAGAAGGGTTAGGCATAGGCGATGGCAAAACAACAATCAAGGGAACTTCTCACACTTAGACCAGACACTGGGCTAAGTTTGAGGCAGTGCCAGCAATCAAAACATGCTAATAAAAATAGAAAAACAGAACTTAAATACGTAAACGCAGGCAAACAGAGATAGCAAAAATATCATGCATACTTCTCACACTTAGACCAGACATTGGGCTAAGCGTAAGAGAACAAAAGAGCATGAGTATATATAGACCAACAAAAAAAATTGTTTGTAAACTTAAAACGAGCGGAGATATGGGGGGTGTACTTCAAAGTTCCCTGGGGGGTTAACTCGGAGACGCTGAAGGTGGCCTGGAGGACATCGGGCGCCGAGGTGGAGGAGAGCTTGTAGAGGGAGGTGGTTGCATAGCGAGGGTCAATTGGAGAATAGCATGCAAGACCCTGGATTGAGCGACCAGCTGGGCATTCGAATACTCCACCAGCTGCGTTAGCAACTGCTCCACGCGGAGCCTCCATTCTTTGATAGCGCGTGTAGCCGCCTCTAGTTCTGCTATGGTTGTTAGCTCCAACCTCTGCCGTGGTTGTCTGTCGGGGCTTGCCGGTTGGTCCGTCGTTATCCTCCTGTTCCCGCGTCCGGCCTCTTCTGTCTCCGCCTGCCTGATTTCTTGTTGCTCTGCCTGCCTCTCCTTCCGAGCCTTCGAGATGAAGTGAAGTCTCCCATCGCGCAGTCGTTCAAGCACCTGAATTCTTACAAAGAAATCAATGTTAAACAGTTCAGGTTTTGGGCAGCGACTGGGAAGCTCCACACCCTCCTGGAATTCCAGGGTCCAGTTTCGCCTTAGATATGCTCCGAGAAGGTGGCAAACGTTGATGCGGCGGGCAGGGTGACTGGCAATCTGACTTATCGAGTAGGCAATCCAATAGCCCAGGTGCACCCTCGTTTGCTCCTTCATGCACCACATAAAGTAGAGCTCGGCTAGAGTAAGGATTGCCAATGTATTGGCTTGGCCAAGGAGATTGCAGGCTAGGTAGGCTTGGGCAAGGCAGAGGGCCGGATCAGCAATATGGTCCCCTCTAGACTCAGAAGCTTTAAACTCGGGGGCACGTCCGTTGCATAGACTTTGCCAGGCTGCCTGCTGATCAAAATCTGGCCTCTTCTGAGGAAGGCCAATGTCATGCCCGAACCACTCTCCACTGGCTACCTGGGCCTCGGTATGGAGTCCCATCCTCACTGAGAACTCGTTCAGGCTCATCTTTTGTTTATGCCCGAACACCCGGAAGGAGACGCTCCTAGCCTCCAAGTTTGTACTTCCGGTAAATCGGAAGGATGTGAAGAATTCTTTGGCCAGGCTCGTGGGCACGAAGGCATCCTCGATCTCCAGCAGCCAGTCAAAACCAATCCCAGTAATGTACTGGGTAAATCTATCCTCAACCCGGATCATCTCCAGGGCTGGCTGGTGGAGTCTCCTGCCTGCCTTCATCTGTTTTGTAGCCATCACCCTATCATGGACCTCCTCGTTCCACTTGGGGTTTTCAAATACCAGCATCTGCCGGAGGAGGTCCATGGTCAACACCACAGTTTGTTTGGCATATTTGGCAGCAGGGGGTGTTGCAGGTCTTCCTTTTCGCCTGCGGGATGTACGGGCCCACCGGAGTTCTCTTCCCCCTGTGTCGCTGCTCTCAACTCCTTTTTGTGGAGGGGCTGGTTGGTCTACATCAGTAATAATGATGCCCCGGGATGCGGGGCGGATTTTCTTCGGAGGAGGAGGAACACTTTCCTTTCACTTCCTCTTCCGTTCACGTTCACTCATCTGACGGCTGTCCTTGACAGCCCCTCGCTCTTTAACGGCCTCACTGGCCCCTTGGTTTATCGCCCCAATGGCTCCTTGGTTTCCCAGCGCATATGGCTCATCTAAAATTGACCGCACTATGCGAGGTCTCTCCACTTGCTTCGCCCCTTGCTTGCTGGCCGCCATAGACCCTACCTCCGCCACCACCCGGTTGACCTCTATTATGCGCGTCCGGCGGCGCAGCGGCTCATCCTCTCTATCCGGGACCGACTCATTCTCCGCATGTGGAATGAAGTTCCATTCTGCCTCCCTTTGTTGCATTATTTCGTTGGGAGGAGACGGAAGGTCCTCCGTAGAATCGTTGTCAACATTCACAACCTCGATTGGTTGTGTCGGTCCTAGGAGGGTAGGGGGGAAGAGCCTCCGCCACTTAGTGGTATCGGAGTATCAGGAGCAGCCGTGCCCTCTGCATGTGGTGGCGGCACAGATTCTGCTTCTCCGGTCGGTACGACAGCGGGTTGCGCTCCCTTCCCCTCAGAGTCATCCTCACTGTATTGTACTAAGGGAGCGACGGGTGTAGGTTATGTGGTGCGAAGTGGGGCTTGTGTTTGGGTGGTGGATGTGGGGTTTCGGGATATGGAGGCAACGACCTTGTCCTTTGACAGGATCACTCCCATTTGGGCTTTTACAGCGGCGTAAACCGTCGTAACATCCATGTCGGAGGGGAAACTCCGGAGGATTCTTGTCAAGCACCGTTGAGCTTCTTCGTCCACCTCGGGTAGTGGAGTGGCGGCGCTTGTTTGGGGTGGAGCGGTGGTTGGTATAGGTGGGCTAGGGTTTTCTATATGGGCTTGTGAGGAGGTTTCTTGGTTATCACTATCAGCACGGGTACTGGAAAAGGAGAATGAAGTCGAGAGTTGTTTAAGCAACATTGTCACTGGTAATGTGGGTAGGTCATGGTAGAGAAGATGATGTTCTTGAAAAAGGGATTTTAAAATTGGGGAGAATTCTTGATGAGAACAAAAGGACTGATATGTAGGCGGCTTGGGTAAAAGTCATATACGAATCTGAAATCTGCTTTTTATAATGAAATCGCGGCTGTGGGGATCTTCTACTGTTGAGATCCTTTCGGTTGTTCAGATCTTTGCGACTCTTCACATACGGGCACGCCTTTTCAGAGTGCCAGCTAGTAAAGCTTTTCTGCTACGTTTCGTCCTTTTAATGCAGTAGTTGGCGCTTCTTGGCACCTCTTAAGTGACTGCGCACTCCCTTTCATCACCTGCCATGATCAACTCAATCACTGTACCACCAATTAAATTCAAATTGTACTGATCAAGTAGACAATAATAATTTTTTATGAAAAACTCCAATAGTTTCGCTTGATCAGTTTCCTTCCTTACTTCCGACTTTTAATTTTAAATTAAGAAAATAAATTAACATGATAAAAAATATTTACACTAGCTACTTAAGAAGTTGACCAGACTCTCTCAGGATGTCACTTGATTAAGTCTTTGTCGCCTGATCAAGCAGACTTCCCATAAGTGCCCAGTCAACCCTTTTTACCTGTCTACTGGAGAGAGTTAGGCATTAGTAGTGGAATGCCGTCCACTACAAATGCCTTCATTCCTTCTCTGTATGATTTAACCCTATGTCCATTCACTATGAAATAAGGTGAATCAGGATCGCCTCCTTGGAGTTCGATTGCTCCATTCACTCGGATGGCGATAATGGTATAAGGACCTATCCACCTAGATCCGAGCTTTCCTGGCATCAATTTCAGTCTGGATTGAAACAACAAAACTCTCTGGCCTATCTTTAGTTCCTTCTTACGAAGGTTCTTATCATGCCACATTTTCGTCTTTTCTTTGTACCACATGGCAAAGTCATAGGCGTCCAGGCGAAGCTCTTCCAGCTCCTGTAACTACATTCTCCTTTCTGCAGCTCCAACCCCAGTATTCATATTCATTTCCTTGATCGCCCAGTATGCTTGATGCTCAACCCAGAGTGCGTCCTCCAGTCGACGGCTTCAGTCTTTCCTCGTGGGATTCACCGTCTTCTCTAGAATCGCCTTGATTTCTCAATTATAGATTTCAGTCTGACCATTGGATTGTGGGTGATAAGGTGTGGATAGGCGGTGGTGGACTCCATATTTTCACATAAGAGCTTCGATAATTCTGTTGACGAAATGAGTCCCTTGGTCAGAGATATTAGCCCGTGGCACTCCATATCGGGTAAATATGTTAGATTTCAAAAACTTCGCCACTTCTCTGGACTCACACGTCCTAGTTGCCTTCGCCTCGATCCATTTGGACACATAGTCCACTGCCACCAGTATGTAGAGATTACCTTCAGATGCGGGAAAGGGTCCCATGAAGTCCATTCCCCATACATCGAATATTTCACAGACAATAATGGGGATCTGAGGCATCTCGTCTCTAGTAGATATTCCTCCAGTAAGTTGACATCGAGGGCACTTTTTGCAGAATTTATAAGCATCTGTATGGATAGATGGCCAATAAAACCCACTATCAAGTATTTTCCTTGCTGTTTTCTTTGTCCCAAAATGACCCCCACAAGCTAGTGTGTGACAGTGGATCATTACGTCTTCCTACTCCCATTCTGGTATACAGCGTCGGATTACTTGATCTGCCCCCATTTTCCATAGGTAAGGATCATCCCAATAGAAGTATCGGGAATCGCTTTTAAGCTTTAACTTCTGTGCTCTTGAAATTTCGTCACTTCAGGGTAACTCCCCCGTTACCAAGTAATTAGCCATGTCCGCGAACCATGGCTCCTTCACCGTGTTCTGTCCTTTGCTTCCTTGGTTGGCTTGAGCAATTTCTTCCTCTTGGTTGATCCACTGGCACTTAGGTATTGACTTGATCAGTCAGAGATGCTCTTCAGGGAAAGCCTCTGGAATGGCTTCACTATTATCTTCTTGCAGAATTCGACTTAGGTGATCTGCCACCTTGTTCTCACATCCTTTCTTATCCACTGTTTCCCAATCAAACTCCTGTAGAAGGAGTACCCATCTGATCAACCGCGGCTTTGACTCTTTTTCTTTGCCAAGAGGTATTTGATGGCCGCATGATCTGTATAGACAACCACCTTAGACCCAAGCAGGTAAGGCATGAATTTCTCAAATGCGAAGACTACTGATAGCATCTCCTTTTCGGTCACATCATAGTTCTTTTGTGCCTGATTTAGAGTTTTGGAGGCGTAAAAAATGACATAACTTTTCCGTTCGATTTTTTGACCTAATACCGCCCCCACAACATAGTCACTAGCATCGCACATCACCTCAAAGGGGTGATTCCAGTCGGAAGCGCGTATTATTGGAGAGCTTATTAATTGGTCCTTCAGAAACTGGAATGCGACCCTGCAGGCATCTGAGAATTCAAATTCTACATCGTTCTGGAGAAGTCTTGTTAGAGGCTGGGCTATCTTTGCAAAATCTTTGATGAATCTCCTGTAGAACCCAGCGTGCCCTAAAAAGGCTCGAATCTCCTTCTAGTTGATAGGATATGGGAGTTTTGCAATGACTGCTACCTTTGCTGGGTCGACCTCTATTCCCCTGCTTGATACTACGTGGCCCAGAACTATTCCTTCAGTAACCGTAAAATGACATTTCTCGAAGTTCAGAACTAAATCCTTCTGGCGGCATCTTTCCAATACCCTGTTTAGACTATGCAGCCCTTAATCAAAATCATCCCCATAGACAGTTAAATCGTCCATGAAGATCTCAATACAATCTTCCAACAGATCCGAGAAAATGCTCATCATACATCTTTGGAAAGTGCCCGGAGGATTGCAGAGGCCAAAGGATATCCTCCTGTAAGCGTAAGTGCCAAAGGGGCAGGTGAACGTCGTCTTTTCTTAGTCATCTGGGTTTACAGCGATCTGGAAATAGCCACTATAACCATCCAGGAAACTGAAGTACTGTTTTCCTGCCAACTTCTCCAGCATTTGATCAATGAACGGCAGAGGGAAGTGATCTTTCTTTGTGGCTTGGTTCAGCTTCCTATAGTCTATGCACAATCTCCACCTGGCATTGTCGGGATTAATTCGTTTTTCTCATTTTTCACCACTTGAATCCCTCCTTTCTTAGGCACCATGTGTACTGGGCTGACCCAATTACTGTCGGGAATAGAATAGATAATTCCAATTGAAACCAGCTTGATAATTTCTTTCAGCACCTCTTCCCTCATGTTGGGGTTGAGTTTCCGTTGTTGGTCGTGGTGTGGCATGGCTCCTTCCTCCAGCCGGATGTGATGCATACACAAATCCGAGCTAAATCCCACCAAGTCTGTCAGCTTCCAGCCGATAGCCTTCTGATTCCTTCGTAATACTTCTAGTAACTTGTCTTCCTGCCCTTAGGTCAATCGACTGTTTGTAATGACGGGCATAGTTTTGTCTTCTTCCAGGAAGGCGTACTTTAGATGCGCTGGAAGGGGTTTCAACACCTTCGCGGGTTTTTGCTCTTCGGTAGGCAGAGGGTTTTCTGCAGCTTCATCACCCAGTGGCTTTCCTTGATCAAGCTGCTTTGCTAGGCTGGATACTTGAGCTGTCTTACCCGACCCAGTTGGCCTTGGACGTTCGCAAAATTCTGTTGTTGCTTCTGCGACGGCTTGGTTGTTCATTTCTCCAACCTTATTTGTCTCAAACCACTCTTCTACTTCCTTTTCGACCTCTTCATCTACAGCGGAGTCTGTGAACTGCCTATTTAAAAATTCTTCTTCCAAAAACTCTTGTACCAATGGCTCAGTTACATCCACGGAATACACGTTCTCTCCGTCAGCTGGCCTTTTTATGGCCTCATCGATATTGAATGTATACTTCTCTCCCTTGAAGTCCAGACTGATCGTCACATTGCGGACGTCTATGATAGAGCTGGCCGTGGAGAAGAATGGTCAACCCAGTAGGACTCCACTCGACTCTTTTGTCGTGGGTTCTGTCATCTTGATTATGAAAATATCATCTTGATTATGAAAATATTCACCTTTACAATAACATATTCCAGAATTCCTTCGGGGTGAATACATGATCTGTCGGCCAACTGTATCATTATATCCGTGTCGACTATCTTGGTCTCTCCCAGCTTCCGATAGATGGAGTATGGCAGAACGTTAATAGATGCCCCCAAGTCGCACATGGCGTGCTCTACCTGAATGTCTCCGATTGAAATTGGGAGTGTGAACATTCCTGGATCAGTTTTCCTGGATGGGAGGTCACTTCTCTGGATTACGGCAGAGACGTTCTCATCTGTAATCAGTCTCACTTCCTCATTGACCTTTCCTGCCAGGTAGTCTTTAATGAACTTACTGATCGGGGGCATTTTTAACGCCGTTAAGAGCGGTACTTTTACATCCACGTCCTTGAACATGCTTGCCACATCGATTGTGGCATCTTTTTTTCTTGTCACCATTCCACGGTACGGATAAGGCTTAACCCTTTCAGTTTCTTTCTTTTGACCTCCTTCTGAGGCCTCTCCTCCCACCTTTTCCTTGCCTCTTTCTTCCACTTGACCACCTCTACTGGATTCTTCCTCTTCCTCACGGCTTGGTCCAGAATAAGTTGGTGGAGATATCGCAGGATGGCTGGGGCCTTGGTAGACCTTCCCTGACCGCAGGGATACTTCACTAATATTCTCATGACCAGGTGGTTGCATAGTGGCTTCATTTCCCTTTAACTTGCCCAACGATACTGCAACTTGAGAGAGTTATTTCGTCAGCATTTCCAACGCTGCCAGTTGCTCTTTTTGAGCCTCCTGGATTTCCCGCATTGCATCATTTGGATGGTGTGGTACCTATATTTCTACGTGGCTTTCGTTAGGGTGTCTGTTGTATGTTTGATTCGGTGGTCTTCCACTATAGTTGGGCTACGGGTAGTCAGATTGCCCGTAGTGTTCTTGCTGATACTGCGGCTGGTTGTACTGTCGATTTCCCGGGTGTTGATTTCCCCGTAGGTGTGGTGGGATGTACATGACCATATGGTTGTTCGGCTGCCTTCCCTGGTTGATAAACTGAGTGGCTTGGTGTTGGTACTCCCATTCTCCTTCCTGTTGTCGGCTTGACCAGTTAGGTTGTCCTCTACTTGACCATATCCCTTGAGGTCCACTTGACCAACCTGCCTGACCTCCTTGCATTCTATTCCCTCTAGTGTTTGGTCTATCCAAGATTCGAGTTGGCCAGTTGGACTGCCTGTCAGAGGGCTATACCTGTTGTGGTTGGCTTTAATTCTGATCAGTCCATCTAAAGTTGGGGTGGTCCCTCCACGGAGCATCTCTCTGCTTCCCCTGGATCCATTTGTCATTTGTGTTCCAGTGGCCTATAGCGTTTACTTGCTCTACCTCAGGGGGAAACTCGCAGTAATAGTAATGATGATCTTCTGGCGGTGGCGGCTGCGGCACATACTGTGTCTCCTTCGGTGCAGGCGGTGGCGGCAGTCTCGTTTTTTCTACTGCTTCCAGCAGTTTCTTCTCCATCTGCTCAAATCGAGCCTCCAGCTTTTCATCGTTGCGAGCCTCAGCTGCGTGCACTGCTCCTCTTCTGTACTACCCTCGAGATGTTTCGTATGACCGATTAGCCTCAATCAGCCTCTCCAAAATATTCTTAGCTTGGCTAAAAAGGGTTTGTGAGAAATCCCCTTGTGCTGCGAGGTTGAGGTCGTTCTTGCTGTCCACCATGAGTAGATCGAGTAGATCTCCTTCTCTCCCAGCTTGTGGTTAGGGCATGCTTGAAGCAGCCCTTGGAACCTATCCCAGTACTGGCCGAGGGGCTCGTCATACTCCTGTCTGGCTTCTGTAATTTCCCTTTTTAGGGCACTTGTTTTTGATGTTGGAAAGAAACGATCGAGAAATATCATACGGAACTCAGCCCATGTCCTGATGGATCCTTCCGGCAGCCATGACAGCCAGACACCCGCATCGCCCTTCAAAACGAAAGGAATAGCCTTAAGCCTGTAATCTTCGGACGTGGATCCAGCTAGCACGGGCTGAATATCACAGTATCTGCAGAATTCTTCCAGGAAAACATACGGACATTCCTTCGAAAGACCATAGAAATGGGACAAAATGGCCAGTACTCCTGATTTGATTGTGATGGTCCGCATTCTAGGAGTAGTGGCGATGGTATGTGTGGGCTCTCTCTCATCATGAGCGTGTAGAGAGCCGTTTCCTGAGTCGTCAATGACAACGGCCATCTCTGCTTCCGTTCGTTCTAGTGGTGATGGTTGTGTTTTCTGCTCGATGGCTGCCGCTGCTTTTAATGCGGCTCTGCGACGAGTGATGACAACGCCGACTTCCTGGACTCTCCACTGAGTGTTAGTTCTTCTATATATCAAGGGATGATTCCAGTAATTGCCTTGGTGGTACCTTCTCATCAACAGCAGGAAAAACAAAAAAAATGAGAAACAAAATTATATACACCTACGCACTAAGCACAAACATAAAGTAACACCATGCTTCCCCGTCAATGGAGCCATTTTGGAAGGACTTGGAAAGAGGTCGAAAACACGAATAGAATGCGGATCAAGTTATATGGAATGATAACCGAACCGATTGGATCAGTTAGCAAATGTCTTTGCCACTTAATAAATGCAATCTAGCTCTCGCCCTTTCCGCCTTGCCAAAGTAATTTATAACTTCCAATTTTGCACAACTTTAACAGTAAAACGGCAAGTTCGGGGTCGATCCCACAGAGAAGTTGGTGTATCGAGTGTGTGAGTAGTGAACAGGGGGGTTGGCTGCTGCCACGCTTTAACTTGGGAGTTTTTATCTTCTGGTTTTAATCTAGACAGAATTAAACTAGCTAGCTTGATCAATGAAAATTTAACTACTGGATCAAGTGAATTGCAGGTAATAACAGAAAAGTAAATGCGCGGATTAAAAGTGAAAATAACTTTAATTAAACTAAAAGCTGAGTACAACATGAAATTTAAACTAAGCTAACACTTTGGAATCTAAGAAAGCGATAAAAACTGAGAAAAATCTCAGCGAGAAACTTAAGATAATGCTAACATAAATGAGTATTCTGCAGCGCTCCCTTTCGGTCGCCCTTTAAACTAAACTATCTAACTAAGCTAGAGAACTGAACTAAACTAAGCTAGAGAGTTGAACTAAACTAAGCTAGAGAGCTAAACTAAACTAAGCTAGAGAGCTGAACTACGCTAAATAACTAAGCTAAGCTAAACTAGACGGAAAGTAAAGTCTCAGATGCCTTCTTGTGGTGGCACACCCTCTATTTATAAGCTTGATTCGGCCGCCAGCTGGATAACGATCTTGACAGGGAATATTCTCTCATTCTAAGAATGAGCGACTCATTGATTGCTACGTGCTGTTCTTCTAGAATGACGACGCTTTTTGGTAATAGATTCATGACTCAGCTCCGTCCTTGCGTCTCATATTCCAGCACGTGTCCCCTTCTAGAACGTCGTCCTTGATAACAGAATGGTGCGCTATATCCAGCTCATTTCCTCACGTGTTCTTCTTCTAGAAGCCAGCGGTCCCCACCTAACTACTTGATCGCTTCCCCTTGATCAACTCCCCCGATTCTTGGCCTTTTATCGCCTTTTGTACTTGCTTGATCAGTTCGGCCTTGCTGCCTTGGTTAAGTGGTATTTCTGCACATTTAACACTTGTTTTGCGCGATAAACCGATCAAGTAGCTTGTATTTTACCCTTAAACCGATGCATGAAATGAGCCTTATCAAAAGTATTCTACTTTTGGCTTATAACTCACATAAGCCATCATACTTGCGTCGTTCAAACTGATCGAGTTTTTGCAATCAAGTTTTTACATGTAAGCATACTGAGTCCTTTTTCTTACTCTTCCAAAAAGTAATCAAGTCTTCCACTTATCCAATTTCATGCATATTACCTATTTAATACTAACTGATATTTTGTTTTTTTTGAAAAATTTTTACATATATGATTTTACTGTAACTAACCCTCCCCCCTCCCACTGCATATGAACTCGTCCTCGAGGGACTGGACGCAGTGGAAAAAGGGTTAGGTATAGGCAACGGCACAACAACAACCAAGGAAACTTCTCACACTTAGACCAGATACTGTGCTAAGTGTGAGATAGTGGCAACAATCAAACATGTCAATAAACATAGAGAAACAACAAAAACAAATCAAATATAGGCCAAATGTTATGGAAACAAAACAGGCATGCATACTTCTCACACTTAGACCCAACACAAGTCTAAGTGTGATGTGGAGTGGAGTATCAGTTATATATACCATAAACAAATAAAAATTAAAAAATGTTATGGAACTTGAAATGAGCTGAGATTCGGGGGGGGGGGGGGTTACTCAATGTTTCCTGGGGGGTTGACTGGGAGATGCTGAGGGTGGCCTGGAAGACGACGGGTGCCGAGTTGGAGGAGAGCTAGTAGAGGGAGGTGGTGGTTACCTGGCAGGGGTTTGGTCGTGGGTGGTTCCCAACAACCTGGCCAGCAGAACCAGTTGAGTATTTGAATTCTTCGCCAGCTGCATCAGTGTCTGCTCCATTCGGAGCTTCCACTCTTCGTCAGCACTTGCAGCATCCTCTCGCTCCATCCTTGGAGTGGGCGCCTGATGTGTATCCACCTTTCTCCTTCGGAATGGGTTTCTGAGGTCTCTTCTGGCCTTGTTCTCCTCTTGGGCTGGCTTCTTTGTTGTTCCCGCCTACCTGCTGCGTAAAACTGGAAATTCCCTCCTTGCGTCTTCTCTAGGACCTGAATTCTAACAAAGAAATCAAGGTCAAACAATTCAGGACTAGGGCAAAGGATGGGGCGTCCGACATTCTTAACGGTCCTGCTTCTCCTTAGATAAGCCCCGAGGAGGTGGCAGACATTTAAATGGTGGGCAGCACGGGTGGCAATTTGGTTCATGGAATAGGCCAGGACTTCCTTCTGATCTCTCATGCTCCACAAAAGTAGAGCTCGGCCAGAAAGAGGATCGCCAACGTATTGGTTTGTCCAAGGAGATTACAGGCCAGGTAGACCTGGGCTAGGCGGAGGGCAGGATCAGCAATAAGATGTCCTCTGGATTCAGAGGCTCTGAAAGTTGGGGCGCGTCCACCGCATATAGCCTTCCAGACGGCCTGCTGATCGAATTCGGGTTTCCTGTGAGGGAGACCGATATCGCGCCCAACCCAAACCCCATTGGCCACCTGGCTCTCTGTATAGAGGCCCATCCGGATAGAGAAATCGTTTAAGCTCATCAGTTGGTCCTGGCCAAAAACCCTGAAGGAAACACCTTTGTCGTTCAGGTCTGAGCTTCCGGTGTAGCGGAAGGACGTGAAAAACTCCTTGGCCAAGTCCTCCGGTATGGGGGACTCATCAACCTCTAACAACCATTCAAAACCGATGCCGGCAATATAGGTGGCAAACCTCTCCTTCATCTCTATCTTCTCCAGGGACGGCTGGTGCAGCATCTTCCCCGCCTTTAGCTTCTTTGGGAGGTCACCCTTTGGTGAACCTCCTTCTGCATTTTGGAATCATCGAATCCCAACATCTGTTGGCGAAGAGCTAGGGTCAATACCACATGCTGAGGGGAGTAGGTGATGGAAAGAGATGTTGCAGGCCTTTCTTGTTGCCCCCTGGACGTTCGGGTCCAGCGCAACTCCTGTCCCGCCGAATCACTGCCCTCATCTCTTGGCCGTGGGGAAGCGGGTGCGAAAGCATCTGTCATGACGACCCCTATGTTGGCGGGGCGGCTTCTTTTGGAAGTAGGGAGAACACTTCCCTTCCCCTTCCTCTTTCTATCTCTATCCCCTCTCACCAGGTTGCCCTCGGCAGCCTCTCTCCCCTCTCCAGCCCCCTGGATTTGAGGCTCTTCCGGTTCCTCTTCATCCACCAGCCGCCGTACTGTGCGGGGTCTCTGCACCACCACTTCCTTTTCTCCTCGGGTTTTCAGGGTTTCAGCTTCCTCAAGAAGCCTGTCCATTGTCATACGCCGCATCTGACAGCGCAACGGTCCCTCCTCTCTCTCCATCTCCCCATAGTCAAACAGTGGGCGTAAGTCCTCTACTTCATCGTCGTTAACGTCACCGCCCTTAGCCAAATGCGGTTCATGGATTGAAGTGGAGGTGTCACCGCTTCCCGGTGATGGAATAGCAAACGACTGCCCATAATCCTCCCCCAACCTTCTTTGTCAGAGGTATCCTCGCTGGTTTGCATTGGCTGGATGGGGGGGAAGGTGAAGGTGATATAGGAGAGCTAGGAAGGTGGAATGTAGGCGAACGTTGAATGGTAGATGCAGTTTCGGGAAAAGATGATGGCGAAGGTTGGGAGGCAGGTGGTGAAGGTGATATAGGAGAAGTAGGAAGGATTTTTGTTTTAGAGGGTGAAGCAGGGTCTTTAGACCGGGAAATCCCAAGTTTAGCTTTGAGTTCGGCGTAGGCGGCCGCATCGTCGGAGGGTATACTTCGGAGGATTTTATCGAGGCGACGCAGGGTTTCTTCGTCTACTGCTGGAAGTGGAGTGGCGGTGCTGGTTTGTAGTGGAGCAGTGGTTGGCTTAGGAGGGCTAGTGTTTTCTTATGGGTTTGGGATGAGGTTTCCCGGTCGCCTTCGTCGGCACCGGCGTCTGAAGATGAAGATGAAGTTGGAATTTGCTTGATCAACATTCTTGCTGGTAATGGTGATGAGTGCTAGTGGAGAAGATGTTCTAGGCAAGGGTTCGTAACTTGGAGTGGTATGGGGAGGGTAAAAGGAATGCACTGTTGTCGCTTTTGGTTGAAAGTGAAATAGGCCCTGAGATCTACCTATTATACTGATATCGCGACTGTTGGGATCTCTGACGGTTGAGATCCCTGTGACTATTCACATACTCTGCGACTCTTCTCGTACAGGTGCGCCATTTCAGAGTGCCAGCGGGCCTAGCTTCCGTGATACGCTTCCTCCTTTTCACTAGAACGTCCCTTCATTCCAATAGTTGGCACTGCCTGACACCTCTCCAATGACTGCATGTGTCCTATCATCCCCTGTCCTGATCAACGAAAGCATTGTACCACTAATTAAATTCGAATTGCACTGATCAAGTGGATAATTAATTTCAGATGAAAACTCAAATAGTTTTACTTGATCAGCGTCCATCCTTACTTTCGTCTTTTAATTTACTAAGAAATAAAAAAACTAACACACGAAAAATTATTTACAATATCTACCAAAGATTTGACCGAGTTCCCCTGGGATGTCACTTGATCGGTTTAATAGATTAAGAATTTGTTGATTGATCAAGCAGACTACCCATGAGTACCCGATCATTCCTTCTACCTGGTCACTGGTTGAAATTGGGCAGGATCAGTGGAATTTCTTCCACCATACCCGCTTCGGTCTTGTCTCTGTAGGGCTCAACCTGATTACCCTTTACCATAAAAGAGAACGAATTGGGGGGGTCTCCCTGGCGTGTGTCTCCCTCCTGTGTGTGTACTGCCATGATGGTACGAGGGTCTGCCCATTTTGAACTCCGCCTCCTGGATATCTGTTTGGGTTGATTCTGCCCCACCACGAGCTCTTCCTTCCTCGAGGCAGGGTCAAGTATGCTTTGTCGATCAAGGCGGGATGTCACTTCTTCTATCATGGCGGAATGCATGCACGGATCTGGGTCAATCTCTATCAAGTGTGATGTTTTCCTCTTGACCACCCTTTGTCCTTGCAGATTTGGTTTGACTGGTTCTTGGGACATCTGGTTGGGCAGGCTTTTGAGGGTAACTGGCGATGTAGGTAGAGACAATAGTTGCCTTATAGGCGAGGGATTTTCCTTCAGCATTCCTTTCAACGGGGCGGCTTGGTCAGGTAGTTTTTCGACCCCTTCCAGTTGAGTGATCTCTTCTGACTCAGCTGGTTGTGGCGGTTTACAAAAATCCATAATTGCCCTTTCGATGGTTTGATCATCCATTTCCCCAGTTATCATCGAATCGAACCATTCAGCTGCTTCCCTCTTAAGCTGATCATTTTCAGTGGAATCAGAGGGCGGTTTTTCAAAGAGTTCCTTTTCTAGACACTTTTACTCTGAAGGTCTGATAGTATCCACCGATTGCATGCTCTCACTGTCCTGTGGCTTTCTCACAACCTTATCAATTTCGAATGTAAGTTGTTCTCCATTAAAACCCAGCTTCATCGTCCCATGGCGGACGTCGATGACTGTGCTGGCTGTGGATAGGAATGGCCTTCCCAAAAGGACGCCAACGGACTCTTCCGCTCCTGGTTCTATCGTCTTTATGACGAAGAAGTCGGTGGGGTACATGAATTTGTTCACCTTGATGATTTCATCTTCCAGAACTCCCTCGGGGTAAATGCAAGACCCGTCTGCTAGCTGTATCACCATATCGGTTTTGACAAGCTTAGCATCTTCCAGCTTCTCGTATATAGAATACGGCATAATATTGATGGAAGCCCTTAGATCGCACATTGCGTGCTCCATTTGGACGTCTCTGATGGAAATTGAGAGTGTGAATAACCCTGGGTCAGTCTTCTTGGGTGGAAGATCACTATGTTGGATTACCACGGCTACATTTTCTGCTTCGACCATCCTTCCTTTCTCAGTGACTTGTTCAAGAGTACTGGACTCAAGACCTTCTTCATGATTGGGTCCGTCTGTGGGTGATAGAGAGCTCGCAAATGGGATTTAATAAACTCCTTCCGATTTTAGAGATATTGCATTGACATTCTCTCGCTCAGGTGGTGGCTGCACTGTAGCTGGAATCCTTCATTCATTTTCTCTCAGCTCGCCCAGTGACATGGCGACCTGAGATAGCTGCTTTGTAAGCATATCTAGTGCATCCCTCTGTTCCCTCTGGGCCTCTTGTATTTCTCGCATTGCATCATGGGGCTGATGTGGGACCATCATATCTCCTTGACCTTCATTTTGTTGTTTGCTATATCTCTAATTAAAACGACCTCCCCCATGGCCTTGTTGATAGTAGCTGGAAGGTGCATAGTGCTCTGGCTGGTTCTGAGGGAACTGGTTCTGTTGGTTCCCTTAGAAGTACTGGTATCCTCTTTGGTACTGCGGGACATGATTCACCAGTTGATTATTTGGTTGCCTTCCCTGGCTGCTTGGCTGAGAGCCTTGGTGTTGGTACCCCCAATTTTCATCCTGTTGTTGGCTTGACCAGTTGGGCTGTCCTCCGCTGGACCAGTTCCCTTGAGGTCCACTTGACCACCCTGCCTGACTTCCCTACATTCTGTTCCTTCCAGTGTTTGGTCTATCCTGGATCCGAGAAGGCCAGTTGAGCTGCCCTTCGGTGAGTTGTAAGTACTGTTGCGCTGGTTGCGGTGATTGGCTTTGATTAGAATCACTCCACCTGAAGTTAGGGTGGTCTCTCCATGGAGCGTCTCTCTGTTTACCTTGGATCCAGTTGCCATTCGCATTCCAGTGGCCGACGGCATTCACTTGGGCTTGCGGTTTCGCTTCAGGGGGCAACTCGCAATAGTAATAGTGATGCTCTTCTGGCGGAGACGGTTGTGGCACATACTGTGTCTCCTTCGGTGCAGGTGGTGGAGACGGTCTGGCTTTCTCCACTGCCTCAAGCAGCTTCTTCTCCATTTGCTCGAATCGAGCCTCCAATTTTTCATCGTTGCGCACCTCTGCCGCATGCACTGCCCCTCTCCTATACTGCCCTCGAGATGTCTCAAACGATCGCTTAGCCTCGATCAGCCTCTCCAGTATATTTTTGGCTTGGCTAAATGGGGTCTTCGAAAAATCCCCTTGAGCTGCGAGGTTGAGGTCGTTCTTGCTGTCGACTGTCAGTCCACCATAGAAGATCAAGTAGACCTCCCGCTACCCCAGCTTGTGGTTAGGGCATGCTTGAACAGTAAAGCGGCAAGTTCCAATTTTGCACTACTTTAACAGTAAAGCGGCAAGTTCGGGGTAGATCCCACAGAGAAGCTAGTGTATCGAGTGTGTGAGTAGTGAACAGGGGGTTGGCTGCTGAGAGTGAGCGACTCATTGATTGCTACGTGCTCTTCTTCTAGAATGACGACGCTTTTCAGCAACATAATCGTGACTCAGCTGATCAGTTTTGCCTTGTTGCCTTGGTCAAGCGGCATTCCTGCACATTTAACACTTGCTTTGCGTGATAAACCGATCAAGTAGAATACATTTTGCCCTTAAACCGATGCATGAAATGAGCCTTATCAGGAATATTGAATAATGAACTAGTATCTTATTCGTCCAGATTGAACATGAAAATATTGTACTCCCCCTATCCTCTAATATGTGTCCCATATTGATTTTGCATGAGTTTTAAAAAATACTTCATCCGTCCCATAAAAGATGTCTCGCTTTCCTTTTTAGTTTGTCCCACTAAAAATATCACACTTCTATTTTTAGAAAAAAATTCTCTCTCACAATAACATAAATATTATATTTTTTCTTTCTACTTAACACATAAAACAAAACCAAACTCATCCATACCACAAGTGTGACATCTTTTGTGAGATAGAGGGATTATATAAAAATTTGAACTGAAAAAATTAGTGGTATGTGAGTCTTATTTTTATATATTAGTGTTAGTATTTTTTGTAATAATTGAGTGAACAATTACATAAAACTCTCTATGATGATTAACCAAGAACAACGGAGAAAGAGCGGAAATTGTAGCGCGAAAAGCATACCTTGATCCATAACGAATTGAAAGGCAGTATTGCTTTACTGTGGCTATGGACCTTCGGAAACGTACCCTGATCCATATCGAGTTGAAAGGCAGAACTGTTTTACTGCGGCTATGGATCTTCCAGACGATTAGAAACGTTCTTCACAATAGTCTGCCGAGAGAATACAAAGATATGAAACGTTCTCCTGACGTCTCTGGGGACCATAACCCTAGCATATACTTATATAAAATATAAACCTCTTTATTTTTTATTCGATTCCTCAACAAATAGAAAGTCTCATATGATATCTACACTTATTTCCATAATGAATAAATACACTTTTAGCCCAAACATAATCTTTATTGGATGACTTTAATTGGACAACTAAAAGCCTAAACTTAATCTTTATTAGATGACTTTAATTGGACAAGTGAAAGATAGTCATACACATTACATTAGTCATGTGGAAGCCCAAATTTCTACTTAACAATATTATACTCCACCCATCTCATATTAAATGTCACACTTTCTTTTTTAGTTTGTTCCATATAGATGTTTTATTTATTTATTTTTTAAAAGTTCTATCTCTCGTTAATATAAATATACTATTTCCTTTCTCCCCTTAACATATACTCCAAAGTATCCTAATATCTCATGCTATTATTCAAATGTAAAATTTATTATGCGACAAAGAGAGTAATATAATATGAGTAAATGGGATAGCAGAATGTGGGGATATCCTATCAAAAGATCAATAGTAATAAAAATAAAATGAAACAATTAATAAAAACAAATCAAAATAAAAAAATTAAAACTGGAAAGCGAATGAAGATAGGGTCATGTGGTTCGACTATATATCGATATTTAGGGGCTTCTTGGTATGATGGAATGAAATAAGGAGGGAATGAAATGGAGATGAGAATGGGATGTGGATTCCATTCCATTCTTGTGCTTGGTGAATGTACGGAATACAAATGGAATGGAATTGTGTAGTGAGGGTAAATTATGTGTAGTGTGCGTGGTGTGTGAAGTGTGTGTGAGCAATGTGTGTAGTTGGATTTTTTTTAATAATTAAAAATTCTAACATTTTAATTTTATTATAAAATTTAAAAATTATTAAATTGAGTGATATTGAATTTAAATATAGTATAATATGTAGTACTGTAGTATTTTGCTAAAATTTAAATTAAAAAAAAAGGAGAATGAGAATGGAATGGTCGTTCCTTAGCTAAATGGATGGAATGACTATTTTTATGTGGAATGGAATGGTGATTCCTAAAAAATAGTCATTCCAAATGGAATGATGATTCCTAAAAAAAATATCAAACAAATGAATGAAATGGAGGTAGGAATGTCATTCCATTCCACTATACCAAGTAAGGTCTTAGTACATCGCCTATCCATAAAGGGTTGAACTCAAGAGAGATATATCCGAATCCATAAAGTTGAACGTAGATAGGTCAAAGCAAAAATGAATTAATTAAATTAAATGTTTTCATATCATTTACATCAAATTTGACTATATATTGTGAAAGTAAAGTTCCTCGTCCACTAATAGTTTTGAATATACAAAACTAATTATTATTAGATCATCTTCAATAATACATTCAGTTAAAAATAGTCTCTTCCTCTCACTCAAAAGGTCTACTAATGTGAATCTTAAGGATTTAAGATACATATGTTTGTTCCAGACTTGCTCTTGTAAATATTTCAACAACTCAAACAAACTCAACAAGAACTGAAACAATAAAAATGGTGGAAAAGAGAGAAGATGAAGGTGTTGTGATTTAGATAGAAGCTTAGAACCTATGGACCTTCTACAAAACAATGAAGATAACCCAAGACAACTTTCACCAAAACAAGAATCTAATGGCTCCACAAAACTTGCAACACAAGAACTAGAATTGCATACCTTAACATTTAATCTAAGCCCGACAATAGATTGAAATGCAACCACAAGGGATTTTGGATAAACCTTCAACGATGAAGGGGGTGCTCAAATTTGAGTCTTTGTTCTTACAATATCATTCAAAGCTGCCTTGATAAAACCCTAACATGTCTATTTATAATAGGAGTGAAAAAGTAGCAAAATAAAACAATTCTTGGTCAAAAAGTCACATTCCAGACAAAACACCCGACCGGGTGTTTCCCACGGCTCATTTCACCCCGCGTGAAGTTTCTGGACAAAAATTAACCTCTCAGCAAAAACACCCGACCGGTTGATTTCGGGTTGACAAAACACCCGCCCGCGTGTTTCTTTCTGCATTGCGCGAATTTCTTAAAATGATCATAACTTCCTCATCAGGGCTCCGCTTGAGGCGTGCAAGGTACTCACACGAAGCTCTTTCGACAATGAGTACAATGGTGATCTCAAGAGGGAATTTGAACTTTGTCTTCACAGGCAAATTCCAGTTTGAATCGGACCTCCCAATCCGGCTTGGCTCCTTGTCATGTCCCCACCTTCTTCTCGGACCCCAATCAACCTATGAACCTTGACATCGTTGTATTCTATAATTGTGAATACCCGGATTCACATCATCCTCTCATTCTTTGTGAAAGGATTTGTCCTCAAATCTGGTTCTTCGATTCTTCTTTAGGACACCCGAATTCACATCATCCCCTCCTTCTTTTGAAGGATTTGTCCTCAAATCCCGATCAAGTATAGCTACAAAATTGAGCGAGTCCAAATCAAATATCATAGTACCATACAAGAGGTTAATTTCACTTCGGAACCCAAAAGACATTTCACTAAAAAGGAGATGGTTATCACAATCACAATCAACAAACCAACTTCCACTACCACATTCAAAATCGAATTTAGTAATGAGAACAAAGTAGACCTCATACTTAAGATAATTTTCTTGAAGCTTACAAGGAATCATACCAAGTAAAGAATCAATGTTGTCAACATGATGCTCACTTAATTGCTCCAAAACTTTGAAGAAGTGATCATTATTATGAGAAGAATGTGACAAAAAACTATCATGCATAGCATGTAGGATATGCTCAACACAAGACATGTGAACCTTGTAAAACACCACGTGAATTTTGTAAACCTTAACATCAATTAACATAAGGAACTTATCAAAATAAGCCCATCGCAATTGCTCTAACAATTTCAAGACAAGGGCACACACATGGGAACAAGGCATTATTATGACTTTAATCACAACATAACCCACAAAAGACATGTGGGTGGAAAAGTCCTTCACAAAACGACGCTTGAATCATGTTTTTGCATCAATTATATATCAATTGGTTATTTTGATAAGTTTTGAAGGAAAAAGGCCTAAAATGTTGATTCCTGATTATTCTCTAAAGGATATCAATCTCTTTGTTTTCAAAATATCTTTACGTAGATATCTTGCACGCTTCAATCGGAGCTATATAAAATAAGTTACGCCCACTTTACGAATATTGCACGCCACTCCATGGAGTCTATGCAGGCTAGATCAATCCTCACCATAAGCCACGCATGGCGGCGGGTCTTGATAGTATAATTTTAGGTCTTTTCAAATCAATACTCAATTTCACTAAGTTATCTCTAATATTACCACTTCACTACATGAATACAGCTTCGCATGTACTCCTTCCGTCCCAACTAAGTTGAGTTGTATTCTTTTTTGGGATGTCCTAACTAAGTTGAGTCATTTTCCTTTTTGTAAAAAAAAACAAAACGTCTAATCACTCTTACTTTATTCCACCACCTATTTTACTCTCTCTTTATTTCTTCTGTTTTATTCATCTCTTTTACTTTTCAACACAATTTCTTAATCTTCGTGCCAATAAGTTTTTTATCAACTTAGTTGAAACGGAGGGAGTAGTAATTTATTGTATCGATCCATAGGGAAGGACGAATTTACAGTCCGTCCCCATTAGCCGCTCGAGCATTGACCCAGGAAGAATCCATTAAATTATTTTATCAGCTTATTGGTAATCTATGATCAAATTCCTTTCCTAGTACCCTAACCCCAGGGGAATACGAATCTCCTTGCCTCCTTGAATGAGAGATGTCCTAAATCACTAGACGATGGGAGCCACTTTGACCAACCGCCCTCATACTATGATCCGTTTTTTAAAATTGTCAATATAACGGAATGATTAGATCCTAAGGATCTTTCCGTTTTCACAATTATTTAACTTCAAACTAAAGAATAACATTAGAACAAGAACTTTAGTTTGACAATTCAGTTTATATGTTGCAATAACAAATGAAAGATACTTCATCGGTCCCGTTGTAGAAGAGGTGTTTCTTATCGACACGAGAATTAAGAAAAATTATGTTAAGTAAGTTAGTAAGGAGGGAATAAAGTATGAAAGAAAAAAAGGTAAAGAGATGGAGAAAGAATAAAATAAGAGAGAGTAAGTAGGAAAGAAGAAATGTGATGATTTTTTGCCAAAAAATGAAATAACTCAACTTCAACTACAACTACAGTGAGACAACCTAAAAAGGAATACAACGCAGCTACAGAGGGACGGAGGGTGTACAAAAGAGCAAGACGAATTAAGACATGTATTCCAAACACTCTGGGATAATACGGGGATTCATCCTAATATTCAATTCTATCTTATGAATTGTGGGACTATAAAATCAACTCTCGATGTTAGCGTTGAACATGTTTGACATATTTCAATAATTCAAGAATAGCCGAACAAATATTCCATTAATCAACTTTTGTTTATCTAAGAATCATACAGATGCGCGAGACTTAAAGATCAATTACTATTGATAATTGATTCACTATCACAATGATCCATCTTGTGTCATCTAAACAAATTGTAATTGATTCACTATCACAATGATCCATCTTATTCAAGGTTGAAGAGACATTTAAATAATATTAAGTAAATACTACAATTGATACACCAAAAGTAATAGATCCAAACAATAAAATTGTGGTAAAGACGATCATAAGATAGAGAAAAATATAGAATATAACAAACGATTGATTTATCCATCTACATGTTTAGAGCAACACAAAGTTCTTTGCCAATCATAATTAAACTAGGAACAATTATATAAAGATAAGAAGCCATAAAAATCATAATCCCTCCGTCCACCATTAGAGGTCTCATTTCTTGGTGGTACAGATTTTAAGAAATGTTAGGAAAGTGGTTAAGAGCATTAGCAATGGTTGGGTCCTCCCATAGGACCCTTCTTTTTTTATTATTATTTCCACATCAACATTTTTTTAAATGGCCTATCTCCCCACACTGGAAGGGGAGTGCCCTTCCCTTTCCATTTCATTTCCACATCATCATTATTTTGTTTTAGTTTTTTAGCACTTCTATATTTAATACTCCCTCCGTCCCTCATGAATATGAACTCTTTCATGTTTAGTCCGTCCTACAAGAATATGCATTTTCTAATTTTGGAAAGTCTTCTCTCTCTAATGAGGTGAGACTCATTCTCCACTAACAATACTTTATTTACTTTTTCTCTCTACCTCTCTCTTACTTCACCAATTTTACAATAAAACCCGTGTCGACCCCAAAGTGCATATTCTTTGGGGACGGAGGGAGTATATTATTAAACTAATTAAATTAAAATGTGAAAATATTATAGTATATGAAATAAATTTTAATTTATCTAAAATATGTGAAAACTTATTAATTAATTAAATGAAAACCGAAATTAGGCCATCTCAAATATAGTCCATTAATTTAATAAAATTATTGGCCCACTAATTTATAGTTTAAAAATAAATTAGGGTTCCATCTTCTTAATCTTCTTCTTCTTCTTCCAACATTTCTTCCTCTCTCTTTCTATTTCAGCAAAAAAAAAAAGGAAAAAGAAGATCATAGAGCCGATCCATGCCCCATTTGGATCGGCCAAGGCTGATACATCGACCTTTTGGGGGAGAGGGGAGGGCGCTTTTTAGCCGCAATGGTGGGGCGATGGAGGCCGACGGGGAAGGCTCCTCCATCGGCCCTCCATTGAGAGTGGTCTAATGAAATATGAACTCCACTTATGTATATTAGTTTTAAATGAAATGTGAGTGGAATGAGTTAGTTGAATGTGGGACCCTATTACCATTTATAGTGAAAATGAACCGAGACTCAATTAGTACCATTTCTCTTTTTTTGTGTAAAAGAAAAATGCACAAAACTTGACATAACATTTTCGTCCGTCTCACAAAAATATGTGCATTCCATTTTTGGAAAGTAAATATCAATTTAATAATATATGTCCCACTATCCACTAACTCTACTTTAACTATCATTATCTTCCTCTCTCTTACTTTACCATATCATTCTCTTCCTCTCTCTTACTTTACCAATTTTATCTTAATTCTCGTGCCACCTCATCCACCCATATTTTTATGGGACGGAGGGAGTATGTTTTTTTTAACGTGGGGGTAAAATTATATTTTTACAATGAATTTGAATGTATTGTTAAAAGAAGTTCTTGTCTATACATATGTAGTAGTAATAAATTCAAATTTCGAAAAAAAAAGAAAAATTGAGTTTCATGAAATAACTTTCAAGCCATTTTTGACCACCAAAATCCAAAATTATGAGTAATATTAAAATGCTAGCATCCAGGCTTTCCAACGTTAAATTTGAAATTGACTTCAGACTCCAGAACAAAACTTGGACTGTGGCAGATTTGAGAAAACATAGTTTAAAATTCATATATATTTGTGTATGCCAAAGCTCAACATGGTCCTGCAGTTAATAAGTTCTAGATAGTATTGACAAAAATAGTTGTATAATTGGGCCAACACATCTAACTTTAGTGGGCTAGCGACACACTGTCTCGTTAACCTTCCACTGCCAAGAGCGGGAGGTGGTTGTTGCTCTGTGAAACCAGCCTGACGCAATGCCCTCCACACTATAGGCCAAGAAACCCATGCCTTCGCACAAGATCCATGGCCCAACTCATGGCTTGGAACGGGCAGGCCAGAATTAGCGCCACAAGGCCAAGTCAGTTGGTTTAGGCCAACATCCAACCAATTTAATGTCCCCACTTGGGTTATAAGCCAATGTCACAAGGCCCGGCAATATACATATGTAGTTGACTCATTTATATATTTGAATAATTTAAATTATTATATCAATATGGGACAAACATGAAAAACTTGGACATAAATTATTTGGTGCTAATACGACACAAATTCAGTTGGCTTATTGAGTTATTGTATAAGTAGATCGACTCATTTTCTGGAGAATCTCAGATGTAAAATATTGTGACGCGAGATTCAATGTTGAATATGAGCTAAAACTTTAGTAGATACACTCCACACAAATTATTTTTACAAACGCATGCCCCACTAACACAAATTATGACGCAGGCTTGATCATTTGGGCCGACCTTAGTCTGACACCCCTCCGAAGTGCAATGGAGATTGCCAAACTAGGCCATGGGTGTTATGGATCGCCCATTGACCCCGTTCAGGTAATTATGTTTCTTTTCTTTCTTTGATTTATGCATTTGCTTTTCCAATACTTTAGCTATTAGCCTTTGGATATAGGATAATTTTATTTATCTTTAATCTTTATGAGGATTCATTGCATTATTTTTAGTTTAAGCCTTCTTGTTTTTACATGGAGGATTTGAGAATTCATGTTCAAGAATATCACTATATAACAGTGTGATAAATAAGACTTGGATAGAAATGGTTGTGTAGTCTTATAGCAAGATTGTCAATGATATCATCACCTAAGTAACATAGCCAGTGGCGGAGCCGGAATTTTAAAGATGGGGGCCCAAATTGCCATTAAAATTTGAGTGTGTTCAGTGCTAACGATGCGGAAACAACTCGAACATGAGCAGTATAAAAAGCCGCGCGTGAGAAATGGATGATGAGAAAATTAATTAGTGAATAGATTTTTTAGAACATAGCACATATTTTTACTAATAATTTATGATATTTTCGTACTCCTAGTATTTATTATCTACTATTATAGATTTTTTATAATTAAGGGCATCACATTAAAATTGATTTTATTAATATCATATAGTAATCTTTTATAATATTTATGAAATCAAAGAATTAAGTATTTTATAATCTTAAATTATGAAAATCATTCTTTAATGATTAAATATTAAAATGATTTATGTAAAAAATTACTAGTCAAAAAAATCAATAAAAGTTAATGTGAAAAATCCATAAAATATAAATGAATATGAGAAAACTAACAAAAAAACACTAATTTAATATAAAAAAATTCACAAATGAATTATGTGTATAACTTTAAAATCAAATTTACTAATACTATTTATTAGAACATATATTATTATCATAACTAAATATTATTTATACAAAAGTACTAATAGTATGTTGGGACACCCCAAATGTGGTATATGAGTCTAATATCTTGGGACGGAGGGAGTACTAATTATAAACCTAATAAAACAAATAAATACAAAAGAGAAGAAATAGATTCTAAAATATCAAAATGCTCCAGGTGAGACTTGAACACGGTCTTCACTATTAAAATGCCAGAATTGTAGCTAATTGTGCTAGCATTTCATAGTTTAAATGTTACTTATATGTATTATATTGTCCTGATACAATTTTTTCCTCTCGGTGCTTGAATCATAAAATAGTACTCTCTCTGTCTTAATCTTCTCTATATTATCCTCTCTCTTACATTACTCTCTCTACATTTTAACTATTTATTATCATTTTTTCAAAACGAGTACAAAAAAGAAATGATTAAACTACCTTGGGACTGAGGGAGTATGTAAAAAAACGTAATTACGTAAAACATTTTTTTAATGGTTAAATGAACATAAATTTAAAGGCCGCGCCAAGGAGGACTCGAACCTGAGACCTTTGGCCTCGAACATTATTAATCTCTTTATCGCTTGGCCAACTCACACACAGTATGTAAAACGTTTATTATTATGAATTGTTAGGTTTTTCCAAATGAGGAAAAACCTTCCAAAAAGAGGCATATGCTGTTTGAATTGCTACGAGCACACGGTACTCTTTAGTAAAAGGCGCAAGAATAGTTCGCTATGTGCTCAAAGCGCAGATGTGTATTTTGTTTTATCGCATATTCTTCTATTTATTTACACTACAGCCAATCTTGTTTGGTCTCTCTTCGATTTGGGATTCTTGTTAGTATTAGTTTTTGTATATCATCCTTGTCTTTGATATCTTGGATTTTCTGTACACCTCACATATATGTTATCAGCTCTTTTAGCTCGACGACCATTCTAATACCAAAAGTGGCATCAAATTGGTCTAAATATAGAGGATTTGATGATTAATATATTATTTTTTTTAAAAATAATATAAGAATTAGACTAAAAATGGATAGGGGAGGAAAACGCAGGCCCCCACTAACACAAATTATGACGCCGGCTTGGGCCAACCTTAGTTGAGCGCCCCTCCAAAGTGCACTGGAGGTAGGGCTGGCAAATCGTGCGGATTGGGTCGTTATCGGGTCAACCTGATAATGACCCAACCCAATAAGGCCTAACCTGAACCCGACCTGTTAAGGAAACTGCAAATCCGAACACGAACCCGACCTGCTACCTTCAAATCCGAACACGACCTGCACCCGACACGAACCCGTTATCGACACGATATAATATGGGTTGACACAACACGATAACAACCCGAACCTGATATTACACGATTAAAACATAATATTACACGATTAAACCTTAATTTTTAACCTAATTTACACAATTAAAATTCGTTTTATACTATTTAAACCTAATTTATAAGAAATTAAAACATTAAAGTAATATATATTTTTTTAAATAATAATAAAATAATATTATTATTTCTTAATGGGTTACCCGTATCCGACCCGCATCCGACCCGAACCCAACCCGAAATTATCGGGTTCTTAATGGGTCAACCCAGTAAGGACACGGATCCATTAAGACTTGACCCCAACCCAATAATTTCGTGCGGATTCGTGTCGGATTATCGTGTCGTGTCGAAAATTGACAGCCCTAAATGGAGGTCACCAAACTAGGCCATGAGTCTTATGGATTGCCCATGGACCCGTCCAGGTAAGTATATTTCTACAATTCCTTTCTTTCCTTTATGCTTGTACTATTCCAATTCTTGAACTATTAGGCTTTCGATGTGGGATATATATGTTTTCTTTAATCATTATGAGGATTGCCAACTTCATATTTAGCCTTTTTTTTCCTAGCACTAGATGCCAACTTATTAAGATCATTAGGTCATATGGCGAGGATTGTAGAGCATTCGCAACAAACCAATTTGGCTTCATCTTTATTACCTAATACGAATATTATGAAATTAAAATAGAATTAATGGGTTTTTCCAAATAGGCACATGTTGTTTGAATAGCGACGTACACACGATATTATTTAGTAAAAGACAGAAGAATAGTTCGTTATATACACAACTCACAACTACGTGATTTATCAGATTGAGAATTTCAGCATTTATAAATGCGCCTTAACATTGTTTGGTTATTTCTATGATACGGGATTCCTTCTCAATCACACAACAAAATAATTAATTATGGAAAATTTTAGAATATTAGTATAATTTTTAGCAAGTGTAATAATAAAATTATAAAATTAAACTAGAAGTAGTGAGGTTTTTCCAATAATGAAACCACCCTCCAAAAAGTTGTGTATGCTGCTTGAAAAGCAACGAGCACACAGTATTCTTTAGTAAAAGGCCAAAAAATAGTTTGTTATGTGCTCAACGTGCAGCTGCATGGTCTGTAATCTTAAGAATTTCAGTATTTATAAAGGCTGCCTTTGTACTATTTTGTTATTGTAACGATGTGGGATTCCTTCTCAGATGCACAAGTAGGGTTCATACTATACAACTTTGAGTTAAGTTTGTTTTCCTAAATTAACACTTACAAGTGCAGCAATGGTGGTTCACTACCTGTTATCTCAATTGGAATTTGTAACAACTACTCTCTCCGTCGCTCTCGGGCTAAGTGAGGTACTTCTATTTTGGCATAGGACTTTCGAAAGTAATGAGTTAAATATTATTACTTCCAATTCAAATTTAAGAACTAGCTATAATGTTTCGTCCGGTTACTTAAATTTACACTTTTATTAGCTTCCTCTATTTTGATTTGTACTATTATATATCAAAATTGTGAAAATCACTATTATTATTTATTACTCCATCCATCTTAAAAAAATATAAGGACATTTGAGATGACACAGAAATTGATGCATAATTGATAAAGTAAGAGAGATGAGGAGAACCAAAGTTGGTCTGGTTTCATCATCAACAAATCTAAAAGCTGAATTTTTAATGAAATTTCCTAATCATAGGGATCAGCGGTGAAGTCGACCGAGTCTCGACCCCAGAATCAGCCATTAATTAAAAAACAACATGTATGCATTTTTAGGTTAATGCCGTTATAATAATAGAATTGACTAGTATCCCATTTGGTTATGATTTTATAATTTATATCAACAACAAAATTGATATCATGCTAATTGTTGAGGTGCAATGAATTATTTCATATGCCATCATAGCCGTATACATGGTCATTAAAGACGGAGAAAGATAGTAGTAGTAGTAGTAATTAAGCTAAAAATTTGGTTAATAAATATATAATCAAGATAATCATTCAACTCTAATATCTTGAAATAATAGTATATCTTTTGGTATCAACTTCATTGTTTAATAAAGCATCATTCCACAACAAATTTCCATTTCTTTCACATGTAAGAATATGTCTATAATTGGTGGGTGGGAGATCATTTGTTTGTTTTAGTAATATGTGTATTAACAATAGAACTTTAAAAACAGTAACAAAAATCATTAATTTTAATATAAATTTTTTTATTTTTACACATGATCTAATTTAGGTGAAATAGTGTTTATTTTAACATCTGACAAATTCAAGAAGAATAACAACACATGTGGGTTTTATAATATTTTTCAATATATTTAACAAATAACTCAGCAATATCATCAGTTTAAAACATGTATTCGTCAAATCAACATGTTAAAAATATGAAATTTGGATTTTTTGTCATGCGAAAATTGAGAATAATGTTACTAGTATTCATAGTTTTTATGATTTTTTTTCAATTTTGTGAGGCAAATAATTTCATCCAAAATTCATGATTTTTCTGGCAGTTTTCTCTTTAATGAAACAATGACATTTTGAGTATCACTAAGAGATGTTGTTTTGTACATAGACGAACAATTGAGAAAAAAAAATGAATTTTCATGATATTATATTCCGCTTTCAAATCTTGATAAACATGAATTTAATCAAATTTTATAGTTTAAATAACTTATTTTTTAAATTAAAAAACATTTATTACATAGTTTTGGAAAAATTTACAAGAATGCCATTTTAATTTTAATTTTTTTTGTTAATTAAGATTGGTTTTATTAATCGTGCATGATTTGCAGGGTCATACTGAATTAATCGTCTATGGAGTATTGAATTCAAAACGTCATACTGAACTAAAAATAAAAGAAACTCTAAACCCTCAACGATATCAATTAGTGATTAAGGATGAATTGTTGTGTGATTGACTAACGAGATTAATGTGTGCCAATTTATTCTTAATAATGAGATTGGTGTGATTAATTAACTAATTAATATTTACCTTACGTATATTTATTTTGAATTTTTTACATTCCCAAAAATAATTGAGAAAATGATTAATAATGTAATAATGGTAAGTAAATTGAAAAATTACAAGTTTGAGCATTTTTATTTTTTTATTTCAAGTGGAATTGAATGTCCAAGTTCTATTATAGAAGTACACGTTAACCAAAAGTTGGTTTGATTGAAAACTATAAATCTACCGAGTTAATTGCATATCTGATTACAAGTTAAATGCATATGAAGAAAATATAAAAATTTATTAAAAACATGGATATGTACATTGACATTGTTTTTCAAACTTACTGCATTTATATAATATAAAAATATATTAAAAACATGGATATGTACATTGACATTGTTTTTCAAACTTACTGCATTTATATATTTTTGTCTGCATTTATGCATATTTATCAAGTGGAGCACTAGGGTGACACCATGTTTAGAATGACACCATAACACTAATCCTAGCCCTTAAATCTATAAAATGGACGTCCAGGATTGAATTGATGAAATAGAGTTCGGATTGTAGTCTTATGTATTCGATATTGCAGGCATGTGTATTTTAGTCAATTCCAAAAAATATAATATGTAAACTGCAAATGCTACTTGGTAAAATTACAATATTCATAGAGTAATACTGCAACCCGATAAGGTAAAAAACTATAACGAATGTTGCAGGCGCGTAACAATGCAATATTCATAGAGTAACACTGCCAGTTTCGATCTTAGTCACTTTTGGGCTAAGATCATGTTGTTGGAATATTATATTTTGATCTCATTTACGGGTTGGGGATCTGCCTTAACCCCCCGCCCACAAAGGGCGATTTTTGATTAAAAACAAAAAAAAATAATAATTAAAATAGGCTGTCACATGACATCTTGAGAATCACACGATCTTCAGATCTAATGATCTAAAATAATAGTATAACGTTACAATAAAGAGGATTGTCATATTAATACAATCCCTATTTATCAATATCATCATTATCTAATAAAATTATTCATATCACAAATTTGTGATACAAATTATAATACTCATAATTTTGTGATACAGGTTTCATCCATCCTTTCTATAAAGGATTACTAAGTTACAGCACTACATAAAGTACGACAAAAATAGCACTACATAAAGGATTATTAAGTTACAGCACTACATAAAGTACGACAAAAATAGCAACTGAGGAAGACGAGGGAAAGAACAATTAGGGGTGGAGAAAATACCAAATATTGCACTTACAGTACCGAAAATGCCGATTTTTCGATATACCGCAATTTTTGGTATAGTATGATAGCATACCGAAATCTTTCGGTACAGTAATGGTCTCAATTTTCCTATACCGTGGTATACCGAATATTCGGTATATACCATAGATTCGGTATACTGCGGTGTACCGAATCCTTGGTGCATGCCCAAAAATCGGTATATGTTGAACTTATATAAATTTCATATTATGTTTAATATAGTTATATACTACAAAATATAATTAAAAAGAAAAAATCATCGAAAATTCTACTTTTAAATATTTTATGTATAAAATAGATTTTTTTTCATAACGGTATTACTGTATGCCGTACCGTACTTCTATATACCGTATAAGTGCGGTATACCGCAATAACGGTAAGATAGCGGTATCAAAAATTAACCAGCGGTATACCAAATTCAGTATGGTATCGGTATGATATTTTGTCATACCACAGTTTTCGGTACGGTATGCGGTATGGCGTTCTTGGTACGATATACCGTACCGACCCACCTTTAAGACCAATAAATACAACATACTATGCTCAACTTGGCAATGTGCTATACATATAGTAATGGGAGTGCGTTAGTGTCAAAATCTATTTTACATGTAAAACGTCAATAATGTACATTTTACTCACTAGTAATGTACATTTTATTTATATGAGGTGCGTTATAATGCTAACTTTTCTTAAATTGCTAATTTGCTAACTCATCAACATATGTTTATTAAAAATGTTAACACGATCACATTAAAATGTCAACACATATATTGTGTTGACATTTAAATATTAATATCAACACAATGTATTAAAATATCAACTTAAGTTTATGTTGACATTTCATTATCATCGTGTTGACATTTTTAATATACTGTGTTTATGAGTTAGCAAGTTAACAACGGATCACACCCAATAGCGCGCCCCTGCCCCTTCCAGTACAGCATGCCTTTCTACCTCCAGTACGTAGGACTCTACCACCTTCTACCACACTGCCTACACCACCACGGTGACAGCACCGTGCTGTCTGCCAGCCCCGATATTCTGCAGACTTGGTCTCCGTTCCCAGCCTTGCTGCGATGTTTAGTTCCTGTTGCTGACCACCAGTCCACACCCATGGTGGTTCCCTTTTCGGATTCCCTATTTTCATCAGGGGGCGCTCCATTCTCCTATCTGGTCATGCTGCGATTCCTACATATAGTTGGCAATCTTCTATGGTTCGATGCTCTGCTACTACCCTAAAGCATGAGTTTGAACCTCCACCGGACACAATGATGTGTTTCGAATTTTAACTGAGCCTTGAGGGCAAGGCTATTTCGAGAGTAAGGCAATTGATACGGATTGATAAGGCTCGTTTCATGCATTGGTTTTGGGTGATATTACATGCTTTTTGGGGGAGATAATGCGCAAATTTAAGCTTAAGTGTGCAGATATTTGCTGTGTCAAGTAGATGCTGCAAATTGTCCGAGCATATGCAAAATGAGCAGAAAGAGAGTAAATATTGTCAAAAATCCGCTAGGCCAAGGAGAATTATCAGGAGAGCAGGTGCGTGAAAAATCTGCCGGCCCTAGGAATGCACACAAATTACCTGGGGCAGGGAAAATGGAGCAGAAAAAGTGAAGAAATGAACAGTTTTAAAAGATCCTATTTTAAGGGTATAAACATCAAATCATGAAGAGCATACCCTAGGGATTTGAGCTTGAAGCCTCCCTATATAAAGGGACCAACATGAATGAAGAAGGCAGCGCTTAATGCTACCATTCTCGTAGTTTAGGTAGGAAACTCTCATAGGCGCTTAACGCCACCGCTTTCTTAGCTTAGTTTAGTTGAGTTGCTGATTTCTTAGCTTAGTTTAGATAGTTAACTGCTTTCTTAGCTCAGTTCGATGGTCTCGACGGGGGAATTGACGACTCCAACGTTGGATCCTTGCTTTCTTTACCGCTTTTGAGATGATGTAGTTGGATCTCGAGTTTCATCAGAGGAATTGATGACTCCGCCTTTGGATCTTGACTTATTTCCAGTTTTATGAAGCTTTGGTGTTTATTTTCATGTTGATGATGCTATTTACTCATGTTTCTAGGATGCTTTTCACAATTGGTGGCTTAGATGCTTAGATCCATGCTGTGTACATGATTTCCAGTAGTTTAGAGGTTGAGATCTAGTTGTTCACGTGCTCGATTTCTGAGATCTGTTAGTTTAGGTGATGCATGCAAGGTTAATCTATGTTTATTCCGCTTTTTGCTTGACCCAGGAGAGTAGATCTGGGAATTCTAGCTTGAATTTCGTGTTTACGTCTCGTTTTAAAGCATGCTTTGTTTTATTTCGTCAATGGTGTTGAAGTTCTGTTCCATGCTCTGTGTTTACTTGGTTGTTTGGAGAAGATCTTGTTGAAAGGAGGAACACGTGCACACGACACACGTGCAAAAATCCCTCTCTTCACGGATGTTGGTTGGAGTGGAGTGATTTGGCCAGAATAATAGGGAAGTAGTTAGTGGGGAAATCCCAAGATTATCTCACATGATTAGTTATTTCAATTTCAGAGATTTTATTGTTCTTTGAATTATTGTAGATTTGTTTAGCCGCCTATATAAGGTGGGCCAGTAGGAGTAGCTGATATCTTTGGGGAGATCAATATTCTGGACGGCTTTTACCCTGGCCTCCTGTGTGAGGATCGACCTCCTTCGTGAGGATTAGTTTTCTTGTATTCCTTTCATTATTTCCATTCAATTATTTACAATTCTTGTTCTTTTAATCCTTTATTCCTAGTATATGTTCTCTTTCGTTAGTCTTGAGCCTTTTACTCCTATCAGATTATGGCGTAGTCAGTTTGTTTACGTGATTGTAATTGGTTTCTTAGCATATATCTGGAGTCTCAAGTTCAATTTTGCAAGTTTATAACATTTTGCGTAGTTCGTTAGTGATAAGGCTCATTTCATGCATCGGTTTAAGGGTAAAATGTACGCTATTTGATCGGTTTATCGTGCAAAACAAGTGTTAAATGTGCATGAATGTCACTTGACCAAGGCAACAAGGCCAAACTGATCAAGTGAGTAAAAAAGGTGAAAAGGCCGGATATCGGGGGAGTTGATCAATTGGGGAGATCAAGCAGTTAGGAGGGGACCGCAGGCTTCTAGAAGAAGAACACGTGAGGAAATGAGCTGGATGTGGCGCACCGTTCTGTTATCAAGGTTGGTTTTCACAGTTGTGAGATACATAAATTGTTTTGTGGTTGTTTGCCATTATGTATCAAGCATAGTATGTGATAAATAGTTTTATTTCTTCTCAGCCAAATTCTTAATAATGTCTGCGAACCTTAATGAAATCAAACTCGAAGGCCAAAATTATGTAGATTGGAAATATAAAATGGATAAGATTCTCATTGCTGAAAACTTAAAGTTTGTATTCACCAATTCATGTTCTCTATTTCCTTGACAAAATTCTATAAAGAAAGTTTAAGAATGCATTTCATGCATGTGCCTGACAAGTTCTTTGAGATAGAAGGTCAAACTACTTTCTTTTAAGTAGTAAGACACGTCTTGGTTTATATTGATGAAACAAGAATATCCAATAAGGACGATGTCCAGATTCTATTGGAATATCCACAAGAGATAGAATGTTTTGAGGCATCTTCTGATTCAGTTACTCAAATAGTTTCTACACTCAGTTCATCGCCAAATATAGTAGGAAGTGATTATATGAAGGTTGTTACTTAAAAGTTGGAAACCTTCTACATGATATTCACTTTATTACTTTTGGAGGAAGATAACATGATAGTTGACGAATTCATTAAGGCTGCATCTTTCCTATGTCTTAGTTCAATCGAACAGAAGACTAGCAATGGAAAGAGGGAAGAGCTGAATTGTCATCAATGAAAGCTATAAAGGCACGAAAAATTAGGTGAAAAGGCAAAAGAGAAGATGCATTGTGAGTCGGATTGACCTCTTCTACAGAAGGACAATGACTTAGATAACAATGCAATTTCTAAAAGAGAGATCTAGATCCAGTTGGACAGTTGTTGCAATGGGAACTATTTTTTTATGGTCACTTTATTGTTTTGTTTTGATGTATAAGACTTTGTTTTATTGGTACAGTTTAGTTTGGAAAGAATTCAGTTTCAGTTTCTAAACTTGTTAATGATTAAATGATGTTCGATGTCATTTGATAATGCGTGCATTATTGACAAATGTGGATCGAATATCTATCATAGTACCATAGAAAAACAAATTATACATCATAGTATCTAAATAATATAATTGCAAAAAGATTGAGTTTAACACGACAGTTCAACTTCTTAAACAATGAATGATAAAGTATTTATGGTACTTAAACATAAGGCCAAGAAAATACTTAGTAATTATTCAAACTAATTTTGTCTAACTCAAGTGACTATCGAGATTTTAACAACTTGTTTGTTAAATAGCTTAAATGTCAAGTAAGTCTGGTTGATGCACTATAAGTTAGAATCCTTTGGTGGTTCAAGGGATTCAGAATACTTATAGAGATGCAACATAGAAAGAATAGTAAGTCTCAATGGTTTACATCATAGGAGACGAGCAAATGAGTTAAGATCAGTAGTGGGAGTTAAATCCTAGTTGACTACTCCAAGCATTCTTCTAAAGAATGGGATAGTCATATAAGAAGATATCGAAGTCTCTCGAAGACAAGTTCGATAAGTGAACAGTTTTACTCAATAACATCTTATCATTGATGGGATATACGTTGTAAACAACGAGTTATACCTTAAAGAAACTATCATAACATCAGTACCTTCTGCAACACACGAGTTGTGGACTAGAGGCAAGTTTAGTCCAGCACATCTCAAGGTGTGGAGTTATTCCAACACATGTTTTGGAAAAGGTATCCAAGTAATTGGAGTTGTGTACTGAGGTATGTTTTAAGGTTGTCTCAAATGATCGAAAAGGTACAGGTTCTATAATCTTCACGGCATGATATGTGTTTGTTTACACGTATACTAGATTCTTTGATGAAGATTATGAGGAGAACAACAAGCCTAACAAACATGATAATTCTCAATATAATGAGAATATCTATTTTTCATCTTAACCAAGAAGTCATATCATTAGAAACTTATGCACTAAGAAAATCAACGTTTGTACCTAAGATTGTAAGAGTTGTGTCGTAGTGGGAGCGTTCTTTGCGAACATAATAAGTTCATGGGTCTAAAAGAGTCTTAAGACTCAGTCTTAGATCAACTTGAACATAATCCCTGTAACTACAAGGACGCAATGACTTATTCAGATAATCATTCTTGATAAGATGATAGATTCTGAATAACAATCTTAAATAGACAAGAATGTTTGCAAGACTTGCGATACTACCCATAGACTATTTCAGTAAGTGGGAGCTAGTGGACCTGCAAGTGTAAGCATGGATCTCAAAAGGCTAGAATAATGGCAAAGGGTTATACCCAAAGAGAATTATATTCTCGCCTGCCATTTTTGCCTAAGTCGATCTGTATATTGTCTATTGTAGCCTACATAAATTAGGATGTATGTACTATGATTGTCAAGACAGTTTTCTTTAAGTATAAGTCTTGAGGAGATCATCTGCATGGAACATCTTAATGGTTATGTAATACAGGGCAAGAAAGTTGAAAGTGCACTATATTTGGTATTCTTGGTACTCTACGATGATGACATCTATAAAAGTTGATAAACAACTAAGAGGGTTATCTAGCGTAGGAAACTGGTCGTCTACCCAGCTTAAGGATGATGGATTTAAGATAATCTAGTTACATTCTAAGCATCTGTGTCATTAGATTGCTAGAAAAAGAATGTATGTTTTCTTCAAGAATCCTACGTCTACACAATACTTAGACACTTTAGCATTGAAAATTCCAAGAAAAAGTTTTTCTTTTTCTAGACAGAATTATTTTGTCTCTAGTAAAGTGTTTTTCGACATTGAATGAGATCAAGAAGAATGAGATAAGTTCCATAATTGGAAGTCTCATATATGCTATGAAGTGTATTAAGTTAGATATTAGCTTTGCCGTTGGCATAGAAGCATGATATCATTTTAACCATGGCCAAGGAAATTGGATTGGGTAAGGAATATACTATAGTACTTGAAGAAGACTAAACGGTATGCTCTAGTTTACCAGACATCCATGTTATGTCCTTTAGGTTACATCGACTCGATTTTATAACTGATTGATGATCGAGTTATCCTTTGACTATGTGTTAACGTTAGGAGTTGAAAACTGAGTCATGAAGGAGTGTGATTACATCACAGACTCTATCATGAAAATTACAAGTGTGGTTTCATCAGAAACTACTAAGGTAGTTGTTAATCTCAGTAACTTCCTAATAGCTTTGACCGTGATTCCGAGTATGTGTATGAGTATTATATTTTGTTATAATTACTCAAGTCTTATGTCTAACTCAAGGGAAACACGATCTGATAAAGCTAAGCAATCACATAGAGATGAAGTATGAAATTAATTAAGGATTAAGTGCGCAGCAAGACGTTATGGTTTCCAAGATATCATCAGAGAACAACCTGACAGAATATTTCACAAAATGCCTATAAGGCAACATGTTTTACACATGAGGTGAAAAGTACGGTAGTTCGATGTATCATGGCCCGAGACCTGCTTAGAGTATAAGTGGAAGAGTTTTGGCAGTGGGTATACTCGAAAGCATGATTTTGAGTATAAGTGGGAGATTGTTAGGATTGGTATGCTGAAAAGCATATTTCGAGCATGTTGCACGGATAGAATTGCTTGTATACAATAAACTCTACAATCCACTTTTAACCCAAGGCGAGAAGAATTAATTTTATCGCATTGGTGTTTGCTTATGCATTTATAAGATGTTTCTCTAACATTTAAATGTATAAGAAGCAAATAAGTCTAATTCTTCTGCATAGTAGACTGGTCGTGAACGACGTTCACAGAAGGTGACACAGTCGGTCCTTTGTAGAAGAGAAAATGAATTTCACAACCTAGATAGGCTTTGGCTACCTATCGTGAAAGGTTGCAGTGTCAGTCCGCATATTTCCTTACCTTAGGAAATAAACGACACTGGTGTGGTATAGCACTGAAGGATCTAACAGTTGGGATAAATCTTTCTTGCTATTTACTGAAAGACGAGGTTTCGGTGATTGTTATTTCTTAATCATTGTTGACATAACATTGAGCATACGATATTAATTATGCACTACTTTGATTTATCAAATGGTGCGGATTTTTCGCAATCCAAGAATCCTGATATCTTGGGTAGTGGTGATCTATGTCTAGAGGTGCTAGTATTGTTATTGCAATGAATCGTGTGCAGGGTGAGTCCAGTTTGATAATATCCTCAAGAGGTGTTCGAAAAAGGTTTTATTATTCAGAAACCCGGCCGGTTGGAATAAATAAAGATTTTGAACTAGACAACTCTTGAAAAAAGATATTAATTAATTAAAGTCAAATATCAGACTTAAATTAATTAATGGATATTTATATCTTAAACACGCGAAATAATAAATTAAAGAGGTAAAGCCCGGATTACTCGTAATTTGGTATTGGACGGGCAGTCAATATTATTATACTATAGTGGATGATAATAATATTCTACTGGACTTGTATTAAATTGTGGCTCAATTTAATTAGTAAAAGTCCAACAGGTTTGGCCCAAGTCCAACCTCCATGGATCCCTAATCTGGCCCATAATAACTTTATATAAAAGGAGATTAGAAAGAAGATTAAGAGGGAATTAACATATTAATTTTCGTGCTCCCCTCTAGGAGTGGACGAAAAATCAGTTTTTGAGAAAACTGATATTCCGTCTTCTTTCTAATCAAGCCCTTTTTGATTCTGATAAGCTTTGCCCACCCAAAGGTCAGATTCTGAGTTCGGGATACAGATTAGAAGATTCGTGGTTGAGTACGAAGATCTTCATGTGGAGAAGGCGCAAGCAATCGTCGATTCTTTGGAGAATCAGATCGGTAATTCTAAACCGTAGGAAATTCATGAACTAGGTTTTAATTCCTTTTACATGAATTGTGTGCGTTCTTGTATGCAATTGATTGTTTAACATGTAGATAATTAATCCTATAATCGGTCAAATAGATCTGTAGATCTGATTTATTTGTTTTTGCATGACTTCCGCTGTGCAAGGGGCACCAATCCACAACAGACATTGTCCCCCCCCCCCCCGGTGTCCCCTGCATCCCCGGCTGCCACCCCGGCATCATCTGCATCCTGGCTGCCCACCCCGGCATCATCTGCATCCCGGGTTGCATCCTCGGTACCCCCTGCCTGCCCTGCATCCCCTGCCGTCCGGCATACTGATAAGGCTCATTTCATGCATCATTTTAAGGGTGAAATACATGCTACTTGATCGGTTTATCGCGCAAAACAAGTGGTTAATGTGCAGAAATACCACTTAACCAAGACAGGAAGGCCGAACTGATCAAGCAAGTACAACAGGCGATAAAAGGCCAAGAATCGGGGGAGTTGATCAAGGGGGAGCGATCAAGCAGTTAGGTAGGGACCGCTGGCTTCTAGAAGAAGAACACGTGAGGAAATGAGCTGGATATAGCGCACCATTCTGTTATCAAGGACGACGTTCTAGAAGGGGACACGTGCTGGAATATGAGACGCAAGGACGGAGCTGAGTCACGAATCTGTTACCAAAAAGCGTCGTCATTCTAGAAGAACAACATGTAGCAATCAATGAGTCGCTCACTCTTAGAATGAGCGAATATTCCCTGTCAGGATCGTTATCCAGCTGGCGGCCGAATCGAGCTTATAAATAGACGGTGTGCCACCACAAGAAGGCATCCGAGACTTTACTTTCTATCTAGTTTAGCTTAGCTTAGTTATTTAGCGTAGTTCAGTTCTCTAGCTTAGTTTAGTTCAGCTCTCTAGCTTAGTTTAGTTCAGTTCTCTAGCTTAGTTAGATAGCTTAGTTTAAAGGGCGACCGAAAGGGAGCGCTGCAGAATACTCATTTCTGTTAGCGTTATCTTAAGTTTCCCGCTGAGATTTTTCTCAGTTTTTACCACTTTCTTAGATTCCAAAGTGTTAGCTTAGTTTAAATTTCACGTTGTACACAACTTTTAGTTTAATTAAAGTTATTTTCGCTTTTAATTTGCGCATTTACTTTTCTGTTATTACCTGCAATTCACTTGATCCAGTAGTTAAATTTGCATTGATCAAGCTACCTAGTTTAATTTTGTCTAGATTAAAACCAGTAGTTAAAAACTCCCAAGTTAAAGCGTGGCAGCAGCCAACCCCCCTGTTCACTACTCACACACTCGACACACCAACTTCTCTGTGGGATCGACCCCGAACTGGCCGCTTTACTGTTAAAGTTGTGCAAAATTGGGAGTTATAAATTACTTTGGCAAGGCGGAAAGGGCTAGAGCTAGATTGCATTGATTAAGTGGCAACAATATTTGCTAACTGATCCAATCGGTTCGGTTATCATTCCATATAACTTGATCCGCATTCTATTCGTGTTTTCGACCTCTTCCCAAGTCCTTCCAAAATGGCGCCGTTGTTGGGGAAGCATGATGTTACTTTATGTTTGTGCGTAGTGCGTAGGTGTATATAATTTTGTTTCTCATTTGTTTTTTGGTTTTTCCTGCTGTTGATGAGAAGGTACGACCAAGGCGATTACTGGAATCATCCCTTGATATACAGAAGAACTAACACTCAGTGGAGAGTCCAGGAAGCCGGCGTTGTCATCACTCGTCGCAGAGCCGCATTAGAAGCAGCAGCAGCCACCGAGCAGAAAACACAACCACCACCACCAGAACGAACGGAAGCAGAGATGGCAGTTGTCGCCGACGACTCGGGAATCGGCTCTCTACACGCTCATGATGAGAGAGAGCCCTCACATGCCATCGCAGCTACTCCTGGAATGTGGACCATCGCAATCAAATCAGGAGTACTGGCCGTTTTGTCCCATTTCTATGGCTTTTCGAAGGAATGTCCGTATGCTTTCCTGGAAGAATTCTGCAGATACTGTGATATTCAACCCGTGCCAGCTGGATCCTTGTCTGAAGATTACAGGCTTAAGGCTATTCCCTTCGTTTTGAAGGGTGATGCGGGTGTCTGGATGTCAAGGCTGCCAGAAGGATCCATCAGGACGTGGGCTGAGTTCCGTATGATATTCCTCGATCGTTTCTTTCCAATATAAAAAACAAGTGCCCTAAAAAGGGAAATTACAGAAGCCAGACAGGAGTATGACGAGCACCTCCGCCAGTACTGGGATAGGTTCCGAGGGCTGCTTCAAGCATACCCTAACCACAAGATGGGAGAGAAGGAGATCTACTCGATCTTCTATGGCGGACTCACGGTGGACAGCAAGAACGACCTCAACCTCGCAGCACAAGGGGATTTCTCAAAAACCCTTTTTAGCCAAGCTAAGAATATTTTGGAGAGGCTGATTGTGGCTAAGCGGTCGTACGAAACATCTCGAGGGAAATACAGAAGATGAGCAGTGCACGCAGCTGAGGCGCGCAACGATGAAAAGCTGGAGGCTCGATTTGAGCAGATGGAGAAGAAACTGCTGGAAGCAGTAGAAAAAATGAGACCGCCGCCACCGCCTGCACCGAAGGAGACACAGTATGTGCCACAACCGCCACTGCCAGAAGAGCATCATTACTATTACTGCGAGTTTCCCTCTGAGGTAGAGCAAGTAAACGCTATAGGCCACTGGAACACAAATGGCAACTGGATCCAGGGTAAGCAGAGAGATGCTCCGTGGAGGGACCACCCCAACTTCAGATGGACTTATCAGAATCAAAGCCAACCACAACAGGTATAGCCCTCTGACGGGCAGTCCAACTGGCCAACTCGAATCTTGGATAGACCAAACACTAGAAGGAATAGAATGCAAGGAGGTCAGGCATGTTGGTCAAGTGGACCTCAAGGGAACTGGTCAAGTGGACAACAACCTAACTGGTCAAGCCGACAACAGGAAGGAGAATGAGGGTACCAACACCAAGCCCCTCAGTTTAGCAACCAGGGTAGGCAACCAAGTAATCAAATGGTGAGTTATGTCCCGCAGTACCACAGGGGAAACCTGCAATCCCAAGGGAACCAACAGTACTTCCAAGGAAACCAACAAAATCATCTGTCCCAGAACCAACTAGAGCAGTATGGGCCTTCCGGTTTTTACCAGCAAGGCCATGGAGGAGGCCGATTTAATCAGAGAAATAACAGGCAACAAAATGAAGGTCCAGGGGATATGATTCCCCACCAGTGCCATGATGCTGTGCGAGAAATGCAGGAAGCCCAGAGAGAACAGAGAACTGCAATAGAAATGCTTACGAAGCAGTTATCTCAGGTCGCCATGTCACTGGGCGAGCTAAGAGGTAATGAAGGAAAGATTCCGGCTACAGTGCAACCTCCAGCAGGGCGAGAGAATGTCAACACACTCTCTTTGAAATTAGAAGGAGTTTATCAGAGCTCAACTGCATGTTTTCCAGCATCCAGGACAAGTCTTAATAAAAGCCTTGAATCCAGAGCCCTTGATCAAGTCATAGTGAAAGAAGAGTCAAACATGTGTGAACAGGGTGCTGAAAAGAGGAGGAGGTCCAAGCAGAGGAAGTGACCGGTATGATCCAACCTAGTGATCTTCCCTCCAAGAGAACTAACCCAGGGATATTTACGCTCCCAATTTCCATCAGGAACGTTCAAATGGAGCACGCAATGTGCGACCTAGAGGCTTCCATCAATATTATGCCATATTCTATATACAAGAGGCTGGAGAATGCTAAGCTCGTCAAAACCAATATGGAAATACAGCTAGCAGACGGGTCTTGCATTTACTCCGAGGGAGTTCTGGAAGATGAAATAGTCAAGGTGAACAGATTCATGTATCCCGCCAACACAGTCATTTACCAGGAGCAGAGGAATCTATTGGGATCCTTTTGGGGAGACCTTTCCTATCCACCGCCAACACAGTCATTGACGTCCGCCATGGGAAAATTAATCTGGAGTTTAAAGGAGAGTAACTTACGGTCGGCATTAATGAAGCGGCAAAAAAGCCACAGGGCAGAGAGAGCATACAAACAGTAAACGCTATCAGCCCTCGGAAACAGGAGTATTCGAAAAAGGAATCCTTCGAAGAGCCATTCTTTGGTTACATTGAAGATGAACAGCTGAAGAGAGAGGCAGCTGAATGGTTTGATACGACAATAACTGGAGCAATGGATGATCAAGCCATTAGAAGGGCAATTATGGAATTTTGCCAGCCATCACAACCAGCCGAGGCAAGAGAGATTACTCAACCAAGAAGGGTCGAGAGACCACCTGACCAAGCCGCTCCATTAAAAGGTATGCTGAAGAAGGAATCCTCGTTTACAAGGCAACTACTTTCCGTATCAGCATCACCGATGGCTTTCAAGGACTTGTACAGCCAGACAGATCACAAAACAGTCAAACCACGATTAGAGAAACAGGAAGAACTACTCTTCCAACACCAACCCCAGCTGATGCCCAATAAGCGAAGTTTAAACTGGTCGGAACCTCGAACAGCCATGGCAAGGCACACTCATGTGGCAAAACTTCCGTACCCTATTAACCAGGAGGAGATCAGAGCCATGTTAAAGTACGCTGGGGCCCGTGAAGGACTCATCAAGGATTTTGCCGGAAGAGCCCAAATCCTGACGAAGTTTCCCCAGGATGACGTAAAGTTTAAATTTTCTGATGTCTGCAAGGCCGCGTTCCTATTTCTGAAAGATCGATTCATGAGTTATTCTATAATACGCGGCCTTGACTAGAATCACTCATTTGAGGTGATATGTGTGACTAGTAACTGTGCTTTGGGAGCAATATTAAGTCAGAAAATTCAGGGGAAAAGTTATGTTGTCCTCTATGCATCAAAAACCTTGGGTCAGGCGCAAAGGAACTATGGATTAACCAAAAAAGAGATGCTATCAGTAGTCTTCGCATTTGAGAAGTTCAGACAGCACCTACGAGGTTCCAAAGTGATGGTGTATACAAACCATGCGGCCATCAAATACCTATCGTCGAAGAGGAGATCAAACCCGCATTTGATCAGATGGTTACTCCTTCTACAGGAGTTTGAGTGGGAAGCAGTTGATATGAAAAGATGTGAAAGCATAGAGGCGAGTCACCTACTCCAAATTCTGCTAAAAGAAAATACGGAAGCCATTCCAGACAAGTTCCCTGAAAGGCACATGCATCTGATCAAGTTGAAGTCTGAAGGATAGCGGATCTGCCAGGAAAGGAGGATGATCAAAGCAAACAGAGAAGCTGGGAGCAACTTGCGCCTAAAAGGGCAATGTTCGCAGGAAGGACCAACAGTCTGGTGGAAAGCAAGTTACCTAGAAGGAACGGAATGGAGGCGTTTGTAGTAGACGACATTTCACTACCAATGCCTAGCTCACGCCAGTAAACAGGTAGCAGGAGTGATCGGGTATTCATGGATAGTCTGCTTGATCAAGCGACAAATTCTAAATCTCTTAATCTGATCAAGTGACATTCCAAGGAGACCCGGTCAAATCCTTGTTAGTGTAAATAGTTTTTTTAAGTGTGTCAAGTTTTTCTTAGTTAATAAAAAAAATCGGAAGTGGAGGAAAGGAACTGATCAAGTGGAATTATGTGAGCTGCCATCGGGATTTAATGTTCCACGTGATCAGTGCAAATTGAATTTAATTGGTGGTGCAGTGATTGAGTTGATAAGAGCAGATGATGATAAGACGTGCGCAGTAATTATAGAGGTGTCAGGCGGCGCCGACTGTTGAAATGAAAGGACGACCTGGAGAGAGGAAGGAAGTGTATCGGAGAAGCTTTGCCATCTGGCATTCTGAAAAGGCACGCCAGTACGCTAAAAGTCGCAGAGATCTTAATAGGCAGGGATCTCAACAGTCGGAGTTTGAGTATAAAAGGGGGTTTTCCGAATCTCACTTTCTATCAACTGCCTTCAGAACCCTTGTGCTATCCTCATCTAATTCTGTCCAAATTCAAGTCACCAGCAAACATAATCAGAAAGAAATGCAGGGCAATTAACTCGAGACCTCCAATACCTCCTCATTTTCTTCAGGAGCCGGTCTCAACAGTAATAATCAGAGATCCTTTTCACCACCGAGTCCACCAATTACCAAAACACCATTATCGCCCCCTAGATTCATCGGCCCACTCCAATATATGGACCCGGCTTACATAGGGCGTGGGGACTCTGTGCTTAGAAGTTTTCCCATCAGCACTGACCCCGTGGAGATTTACAATACCCTAAAAGCTCGCCTAAGAATTTCTTGGTCTAAATACCCTGCTCTGCCACCACCAAAAATTTAACCTCTCATCGACTATAGAGGATGACTCCATCCCGAGAAGGACGCGCCACCAGACAATAAACCAGCTACTTCTTGAAGCTGAGGGTTCAAGGAAGCAAGAAGACTGTGGAGAGCAACCAGGTGAGAGCAGAGGAAGGGGGAAGAAAATATCCTTCCTTCCCCTAGTACGGGCCACCATACCAACCAAGGTATGAGGCTTGCTAACGCTGCCAGCATGCTTCCCCCTCCCCCGAAGGAAAAAAAAGAATAAAAAATATACCAAGGAGGAAGAGCTCCGATAAACACGAAGCCTTAGAAGCAATAAGGAAGGCCTGTGTAATGGAGGCGATAAGGAAGGCGCGCAACATTCCCCTGATTCAACAATCTAGAAGGCAGTAGTATCACCCTTAACCCTGTTTCTTTGTGTAAATTGTGTTTTTGACTCCGTTCTCACACTTAGTCCTATATCTGTTTATGGAAGTGTGAGAAGTTTATGGAAGTTGTTCTCTGTTTTGCCTATATTTGTTTTATTTTTTGTGTGGTTATTAGCATGTTTTGATTGCTGGCACTGTCTCATACTTAGCCCAGTGTCTGGTCTAAGTGTGAGAAGTTCCCTTGATTGTTGTTATGCCATCGCCTGTGCCTAACCCTTCTTTCCACTGCATCCAGTCCCTCGAGGACGAGTTCATATGCAGTGGGGAGGGGGGACGGGTTAGTTACAATAAAATCATACATGCTAAAAAATTTTCTCAAAAATAACAAATTCCATGTAGTAATAAATAGGCAATATGCATGAAATTGGATAAATGGAAGACTTGATTACTTTTTGGGAGAGTTAGAAAAAGGATTCAGTATGCTCACATGTAAAACTTGATTGCAAAAACTTAATCAATTTGAATGACGCAAGTATGATGGAAACGCTTAATTTCTAAACCAACTGTGAAACCTCTCTATATGTAAGTTATAAGCCAAAATTAGAACACTTTCTACTATTTTTACAAAAGAAAAAAAATTACGAGAGGCTGACTTTTAATATTGATATGAAAATTGCACAAGTAGTAATGACTAAAGGCATTAGGACTTAACCATTTGAGTCGTGTTCTTCTTTCATTCCACAAACCCGCTTCATTAGTCAAGGCACCCCCTAGTAGCCAATTCGAGCCCATACACTCTTTACCTTTCTTTGTAGCGTTAAAACCAAATTCAAAGTTTCATATCACATAAGGAAAGATGGTCAAAGAAATGAAGTTTGTCAAGGGAAACAAAAGGGGAATAGCAATAAGAATGGTCGGAATAAAGGGTAGCCGGGTTGATCAAGTTAGACAATCAGGTTGATCATATGAAAATAATGAAAAGGTTTGAAAAAAAAGAGGGGCAGGAAATAGTTGTAACCTGACCCAGGAAATCAAAAGTAAAAATAATAATAAGCCGAAGGTTATAAGGTTAAAGGTCGAAATCTGACCAAGAGGGAGCACCAAGAAATAAATATCTCAATTCTAATCCAGCGAGTTTAGTCAAATCTCTGGCCTTTCGACTCATGTGATTTTTCTTTAAAATTTTTATATTTAAACTTAGAACCCCTAGGACCCTAACCTAACACGTTACTACCCTTGATCAAGCAAAGGCGAAAGAGAAGGAACACAAGCTACTGACAAATGGATTGACCTCGACCTCGGTTATGATTGTTGGAAAATTATTCGGTCTAATGCATACATGTGAATACGTGTTTTTATCTTAAAGTTTTGTTTTTCTTTTCGTTTTCCTTTACTAGTGAAATAAGTAAACCATGCCTGAAATCTGCCTTATCTTTTTCTTTTATTTTTCTTTATACTTGAGGACAAATATGTTTTAAGTGTGAGCAGTTTGATAAGGCTCATTTCATGCATCGGTTTAAGGGTGAAATACATGCTACTTGATCGGTTTATCGCGCAAAACAAGTGTTAAATGTGCAGAAATACCACGCAGCAACAGAGGGACGGAGGGTGTACAAAAGAGCAAGACGAATTAAGAGATGTATTCCAAACACTCTGGGATAATACGGGGATTCATCCTAATATTCAATTCTATCTTATGAATTGTGGGACTATAAAATCAACTCTCCATGTTAGCATTGAACATGTTTGACATATTTCAATAATTCAAGAATGGCCGAACACATATTCCATTTATCAACTTTTGTTTATCTAAGAATCATACAGATGCGCAAGACTTAAAGATCAATTACTATTGATAATTGATTCACTATCACAATGATCCATCTTGTGTCATCTAAACAAATTGTAATTGATTCACTATCACAATGATCCATCTTATTCAAGGTTGAAGAGACATTTAAATAATATTAAGTAAATACTACAATTGATACACCAAAAGTAATAGATCAAAACAATAAAATTGTGGTAAAGACGATCATAAGATAGAGAACAATATAGAATATATCACACGATTGATTTATTCATCTACATGTTTAGAGCAACACAAAGTTCTTTGCCAATCATAATTAAACTAGGAACAATTATATAAAGATAAGAAGCCATAAAAATCATAATCCCTCCGTCCACCATTAGAGGTCTCATTTCTTGGTGGTACGGATTTTAAGAAATGTTAGGAAAGTGGATGAGAAAAAGTTAAGAGCATTAGCAATGGTTGGGTCCTCCCATAGGGCCCTTCTTTTTTTATTATTATTTCCACATCATCATTTTTTGAAATGGCCTATCTCCCCACACTAGAAGGGGAGTGCCCTTTCCTTTCCATTTCATTTCCACATCATCATTATTTTGTTTTATTTTTTTAGCACTTCTATATTTAATACTCCCTCCGTCCCTCATGAATATGAACTCTTTCATTTTTAGTCCGTCCTACAAGAATATGCATTTTCTAATTTTGGAAAGTCTTCTCTCTCTAATGAGGTGAGACTCATTCTCCACTAACAATACTTTATTTACTTTTTCTCTCTACCTCTCTCTTACTTCACCAATTTTACATTAAAACTCGTGTCGACCCCAAAGTGCATATTCTTTGGAGACAGAGGGAGTATGTTATTAACTTAATTAAATTAAAATGTGAAAATATTATAGTATATGAAATAAATTTTAATTTATCTAAAATATGTGAAAACTTATTAATTAATTAAATGAAAATCGAAATTAGACCATCTCAAATATAGTCCATTAATTTAATAAAATTATTGGTCCACTAATTTATAGTTTAAAAATAAATTAGGGTTCCATCTTCTTAATCTTCTTCTTCTTCTTCCAACATTTCTTCCTCTCTCTCTTTCTATTTCAGCAAAAAAAAAGAAAAAAAGAAGATCATAGAGCCGATCCACGCCCCATTTGGATCGGCCAAGGCCGATACATCGACCTTTTGGGGGAGAGGGGAGGGCAGTTTTTAGCCGCAATGGTGGGGCAATGGAGGCCGACGGGGAAGGCTCCTCCATCGGCCCTCCATTGAGAGTGGTCTAATGGAATATGAACTCCACTTATGTATATTAGTTTTAAATGAAATGTGAGTGGAATGAGTTTGTTGAATGTGGGACCCTATTACCATTTATAGTGAAAATGAACCGAGACTCAATTAGTACCATTTCTTTTTTTTGTGTAAAAGAAAAATGCACAAAACTTGACATAACATTTTCGTCCGTCCCACAAAAATATGTGCATTCCATTTTTGGAAAGTAAATATCAATTTAATAATATATGTCCCACTATCCACTAACTCTACTTTAACTATCATTATCTTCCTCTCTCTTACTTTACCATATCATTCTCTTCATCTCTTTTACTTTACCAATTTTATCTTAATTCTCGTGCCACCTCATCCACCCATATTTTTATGGGACGGAGGGAGTATGTTTTTTTTAACGTGGGGTAAAATTATATTTTTACAATGAATTTGAATGTATTGTTAAGAAGTTCTTGTCTATACATATGTAGTAGTAATAAATTCAAATTTCGGAAAAAAAAAGAAAAAATGAGTTTCATGAAATAACTTTCAAGCCATTTTTGACCACCAAAATCCAAAATTATGAGTAATATTAAAATGCTAGCATCCAGGCTTTCCAACGTTAAATTTGAAATTGACTTCAGACTTTAGAACAAAATTTGGACTGTGGCAGATTTGAGAAAACATAGTTTAAAATTCATATATATTTGTGTATGCCAAAGCTCAACATGGTCCTGCAGTTAATAAGTTCTAGATAGTATTGACAAAAATAGTTGTATAATTGGGCCAACACATCTAACTTTAGTGGGCTAGCGACACACTGTCCCGTTAACCTTCCACTGCCAAGAGCGGGAGGTGGTCGTTGCTCTGTGAAACCAGCCTGACGCAATGCCCTCCACACTATAGGCCAAGAAACCCATGCCTTCGCACAAGATCCATGGCCCAACTCACGGCTTGGAACGGGCAGGCCAGAATTAGCGCCTCAAGGCCCAGTCAGTTGGTTTGGGCCAACATCCAACCAATTTAATGCCCCCACTTGGGTTATAAGCCAATGTTACAAGGCCGGGCAATATAAATATGTAGTTGACTCATTTATATATTTGAATTATTTAAATTATTATATCAATATGGGACAAACATGAAAAACTTGGACATAAATTATTTGGTGCTAATACGACACAAATTCAGTTGGCTTATTGAGTTATTGTATAAGTAGATCGACTCATTTTCTGGAGAATCTCAGATGTAAAATATTGTGACGCGAGATTCAATGTTGAATATGAGCTAAAACTTTAGTAGATACACTCCACACAAATTATTTTTACAAACGCATGCCCCACTAGCACAAATTATGACGCAGGCTTGATCATTTGGGCCGACCTTAGTCTGACACCCCTCCAAAGTGCAATGGAGATTGCCAAACTAGGCCATGGGTGTTATGGATCGCCCATTGACCCCGTTCAGGTAATTATGTTTCTTTAATTTCTTTCTTTGATTTATGCATTTGCTTTTCCAATACTTTAACTATTAGCCTTTGGATATGGGATAATCTTTATGAGGATTCATTGCTTTATTTTAAGTTTAAGCCTTCTTGTTTTTAAATGGAGGATTTGAGAATTCATGTTCAAGAATATCACTATATAACAGTGTGATAAATAAGACTTGGATAGAAATGGTTGTGTAGTCTTATAGTAAGATTGTCAATGATATCATCACCTAAGAAACATAGCCAGTGGCGGAGCCAGAATTTTAAAAGTGGGGGGCCCAAATTGCCATTAAAATTTGAGTGTGTTCAGTGCTAACGATGCGGAAACAACTCGAACATGAGCAGTATAAAAAGCCGCGCGTGAGAAATGGATGATGAGAAAATTAATTAGTGAATAGATTTTTTAGAACATAGCACATATTTTTACTAATAATTTATGATATTTTCATACTCCTAGTATTTATTATCTACTATTATAGATTTTTTATAATTAAGGGCATCACATTAAAATTGATTTTATTAATATCATATAGTAATCTTTTATAATATTTATGAAATCAAAGAATTAAGTATTTTATAATCTTAAATTATGAAAATCATTCTTTAATGATTAAATATTAAAATGATTTATGTAAAAAATTACTAGTCAAAAAAATCAATAAAAGTTAATGTGAAAAATCCATAAAATATAAATGAATATGAGTAAACTAACAAAAAAACACTAATTTAATATAAAAAAATTCAAAAATGAATTATGTGTATAACTTTAAAATCAAATTTACTAATACTATTTATTAGAACATATATTATTATCATAACTAAATATTATTTATACAAAAGTACTAATAGTATGTTGGGACACCCCAAATGTGGTATATGAGTCTAATATCTTGGGACGGAGGAAGTACTAATTATAAACCTAATAAAACAAATAAATACAAAAGAGAAGAAATAGATTCTAAAATATCAAAATGCTCCAGGTGAGACTTGAACACGGTCTTCACTATTAAAATGCCAGAATTGTAGCTAATTGTGCTAGCATTTCATAGTTTAAATGTTACTTATATGTATTATATTGTCCTGATACAATTTTTTCCCCTCGGTGCTTGAATCATAAAATAGTACTCTATCTGTCTTCATCTTCTCTATATTATCCCCTCTCTTACATTACGCTCTCTATATTTTAACTATTTATTATCATTTTTTCAAAACGAGTACAAAAAAGAAATGACTCAACTACCTTGGGACTGAGGGAGTATGTAAAAAAACGTAATTACGTAAAACATTTTTTTAATGATTAAATGAACATAAATTTAAAGGCCGCGCCCAGGAGGACTCGAACCTGAGACCTTTGGCCTCGAACATTATTAATCTCTTTATCGCTTGGCCAACTCACACACAGAGTATGTAAAACGTTTATTATTATGAATTGTTAGGTTTTTCCAAATGAGGAAAAACCTTCCAAAAAGAGGCATATGCTGTTTGAATTGCTACGAGCACACGGTACTCTTTAGTAAAAGGCGCAAGAATAGTTCGCTATGTGCTCAAAGCGCAGCTCTGTATTTTGTTTTATCGCATATTCTTCTATTTATTTACACTACAGCCAATCTTGTTTGGTCTCTCTTCGATTTGGGATTCTTGTTAGTATTAGTTTTTGTATATCATCCTTCTCTTTGATATCTTGGATTTTCCGTACACCTCACATATATGTTATCAGCTCTTTTAGCTCGATGGCCATTCTAATACCAAAAGTGGCATCAAATTGGTCTAAATATAGAAGGTTTGATGATTAATATATTAATTTTTTTTAAATAATATAAGAATTAGACTAAAAATGGATAGGGGAGGAAAACGCAGGCCCCCACTAACACAAATTATGACGTCGGCTCGACCACTTGGGCCAACCTTAGTTGAGCGCCCCTCCAAAGTGCAATGGAGGTCACCAAACTAGGCCATGGGTCTTATGGATTGCCCATGGACTCGTCCAGGTAAGTATATTTCTACAATTCCTTTCTTTCCTTTATGCTTGTACTATTCCAATTCTTGAACTATTAGGCTTTCGATGTGGGATATATATGTTTTCTTTAATCATTTTGAGGATTGCCAACTTCATATTTAGCCTTTTTTTTTCCTAGCACTAGATGCCAACTTATTAAGATCATTAGGTCATATGGCGAGGATTGTAGAGACATTTGCAACAAACCAATTTGGCTTCATCTTTATTACCTAATACGAATATTATGAAATTAAAATAGAATTAATGGGTTTTTCCAAATAGGCACATGTTGTTCGAATAGCGACGTACACACGATATTATTTAGTAAAAGACAGAAGAATAGTTCGTTATATACACAACTCACAACTACGTGATTTATCAGATTGAGAATTTCAGCATTTATAAATGCGCCTTAACATTGTTTGGTTATTTCTATGATACGGGATTCCTTCTCATTCACACAACAAAATAATTAATTATGGAAAATTTTAGAATATTAGTATAATTTTTAGCAAGTGTAATAATAAAATTATAAAATTAAACTAGAAGTAGTGGGGTTTTTCCAATAATGAAATCACCCTCCAAAAAGATGTGTATGCTTCTTGAAAAGCAACGAGCCCACAGTATTCTTTAGTAAAAGGCGAAAAAATAGTTTGTTATGTGCTCAACGCGCAGCTGCATGGTCTGTAATCTTAAGAATTTCAGTATTTATAAAGGCTGCCTTTGTACTATTTTGTTATTGTAACGATGTGGGATTCCTTCTCACATGCACAAGTAGGGTTCATACTATACAACTTTGTGTTAAGTTTGTTTTCCTAAATTAACACTTACAAGTGCAGCAATGGTGGTTCACTACCTGTTATCTCAATTGGAATTTGTAACAAATACTCTCTCCGTCCCTCTCGGGCTAAGTGAGGTACTTCTATTTTGGCATAGGAATTTCGAAAGTACTGAGTTAAATATTATTACTTCCAATTCAAATTTAAGAACTAGCTATAATGTTTCATCCGTTTACTTAAATTTACACTTTTATCAGCTTCCTCTATTTTGATTTGTACTATTATATATCAAAATTGTGAAAATCACTATTATTATTTATTACTCCATCCATCCCAAAAAAATATAAGGACATTTGAGATGACACAGAAATTGATGCATAATTGATAAAGTAAGAGATGGGGAGAACCAAAGTTGGTCTGGTTTGATCAGCAACAAATCTAAAAGCTGAATTTTTAATGAAATTTCCTAATCGTAGGGATCAGCGGTGAAGTCGACCGAGTCTCGACCCCACCGGAATCAGCCATTAATTAAAAAACAACATGTATGCATTTTTAGGTTAATGCCGTTATAATAATAGAATTGACTAGTATCCCATTTGGTTATGATTTTATAAGTTATATCAACAACAAAATTGATATCATGCTAATTGTTGAGGTGCAATGAATTATATCATATGCCATCATAGCCGTATACATGGTCATTAAAGACGGAGAAAGATAGTAGTAGTAGTAATTAAGCTAAAAAATTGGTTAATAAATATATAATCAAGATAATCATTCAACTCTAATATCTTGAAATAATAATATATCTTTTGGTATCAACTTCATTGTTTAATAAAGCATCATTTTTTTGTTTCTGGGGATTACAAGAGATACAACCGGGCGTAATACAACCCAAAAGAAAGAATACAAAAAGAGAAATTGAACTTAAAATTACAACGGTAAATCAAAACAACTAAACCGTGAATTAGCCGAGTCGAGGAGGCCTCTTCCCGCAAGATGAGATACGCCTCGGTAGTGCTCTTGGTTTGGCATGTCGTCCCCAAAGGTAAAACCGCTACGTCTCTGGTGAAGCAGCACCGCAATCAACAAAGCTCCAGCGAACTGGATGGAGGAGAGGGCAGAGCTTTCGACAGAAAAACAATGCAGAGAGAGGGAGAAAGCTTATGAATGCAGAGAATGCCTGTTTGTGTGTAGTAATGCAGCGGTATGGCTAGCCTATTTATAGGCCAAGCCACCATGTAGGATCAACCAAGCCATTGAAGGCTCATCATGGCATAATTGTAACCGTCGTCGGTTACAGGCGTGTGGTAGGAGTGTGCCTTTCGCGTGTGACTGTGCCTCGCTTGACGATGTGTCAAGCCACTTGGACTGCTGACTCGGCGGTTGTCTAAAAAGATTAGTTTGGGCCAAGCACCAAGCCCAAAGACCACCCAAAGACCAATTGCCAAGATCCAAGATCCAAGATCCAAGTCCAAGATCGGGATCGGGCCCGCGGCCCGCGAGCGCGAGCACGGGCTCGGGCTCGGGCGGGCGGGCGGCGGCGGCGGCGGCGGCGCGCCCGTGTGCACGCGTGTGGGCTCTTTCACCCATCTTGGTCCACTATAATTATTAAGTAACATAAAGTCACTTAATTTAAACACATTAAAATATGTGTTAATCCTCCAATGTGGGATAATTAACACTAGTTAATTATTCCCTAAGCTCCAACTCCAAGCTTTAATTAAAAGCTAATTATGCCCAACTTTAATCCACTATTTCTCACTCACCGGAAATCGGAGTTGAGAAAGTGAATATACTACATTTATCTACGTAAAATGTATATCGACGCTATGTCATTTAATTTCACAAAATTAAATGTCTCGTCACATTTATTATTTGGTCAAAATCCATTGACCGGGCATATTTAATCCTTGATTTTTTACAATCCCCCACATGAGTGGAAATAGCCGAATGCATATGCATGCAGACACAAGCTCAACCCTCGAGAGGTATATAAGCATAAGGATAGGTAGTTATTGGCTTTGAACCTTCCATAGTCGACACCATCGGATACACAGGAGGCTTAGTAGCGCGATGCTTTGAACTAACCCCCCACGGCGTGCACGGAGACAATGGTGTTAACGCTTAAACACCTCAACCTCATCTGTTCTCACGTTTTGTGTCCGTTGCATTCTTGGACCCCAATTTTGGATTCATAAGTGCGTTTTATGAAGCGACCACACTTCGCACTTACATAGGTGATTCTTAGTCAAGTACCTTGCCATACTTGGTCTCTTTGAGAAGTCCATCTCTTTGAGATATTTAAGAACCATTAAAAGTCATAGACTTAGCCTGTACCACTAGGCAAGTTCTCCAACACTCTATTGCTCTCTAGGGAATAGATATAGTTGAGTGTTTCTCATGAACTCTCATAGCTTAGTTTTCCCTTTGAACCAAGTTCTTGGGATCTCCAGTCATCATGGTTGGGTTACCACTATGATAATTCTTTAGTTTGTGGATTTCAAACCCATTCCCTCTAGCAACTTATTCATTTGATCACGGTTTAACCCTTTGGTTAGCGGATCCGCTAGATTATCTAATGACTTCACATAGTCAATTGTAATCACCCCTGTTGTGATCAAATGTCTCACGGTGTTATGTCGTCGACGTATATGTCGAGACTTACCGTTATAGAAACCATTGTTTGCCCTTCCAATAGCCGCTTGGCTATCGCAGTGGATCAGCACTGGTGGCACTGACTTATACCAATATGGAATATCTTCAAGGAAGTTCTTAAGCCACTCGGCTTCCTTACCAGCCTTATCTAAGGCAATGAACTCCGATTCCATTGTTGATCGGGCTATACATATCTGTTTTATGGATTTCCACGATACATCACCACCCCCAATAGTAAAGACGTATCCACTTATTGAAAGTGAGTCTCTATTATCGGATATCCAGTTCGCATCACAGTACCCTTCAAGTACCGGGGGGTATCTCGAGAAGTGTAGCCCATGATTTTGAGTATGTTTTAAATATCTCAAAACCCTCACAAGAGCTCTCCAATGCTCTTTGCTAGGATTGCTCGTGTAACGACTCAACTTGTTCACGGCACAAGCAATGTCAGGTCGAGTGCAATTAGTCAAGTACATAATGCACCCGATGACCCGTGCATACTCTTCTTGTGCAACGGGCTCGCCTATGTTTTTGCTCAAGTGAACGTCGAGTTCAATTGGAGTCTTAACCGGCGCGCCATCATAGTCCTTGAATTTATTCAATATCTTCTCAACATAATGTGATTGTGTTAAGATGATTCCATCAGACGTTTTTAGAATCTTCATTCCAAGAATTACATCGGCTAGACCCATGTCTTTCATGTCAAAGTTTCTCTTTAACATGGCCTTTGTATCGTTAATTACTTGAGTGTTGCTACCCAAGATTAACATATCGTCAACGTATAGACACACTATAACATGGCCGTTATTAGTGCTCTTGATGTAGACACATTTGTCGCACTCGTTGATTTTAAACCCATTTGATAACATCACATTATCAAACTTCTAGTGCCATTGCAATGGCGCTTGTTTTAATCCATATAGAGACTTTACGAGCTTGCATACCTTTTACTCTTGTCCAGGTACTACAAACCCTTCGGGTTGCTCCATATATATTTCATCTTCTAATTCACCATTTAGAAACGTGGTCTTTACATCCATTTGATGAATCTCAAGATTGTGCAATGCAGTAATAACGAGAAGCACTCGGATAGATGTAATCCTTTTTACAGGTGAATATGTATCGAAGAAGTCATGTCCTTCCTTTTGTTTAAAACCATTTACTACTAATCGGGCTTTATACTTATCAACTGTTCCATCGGCCTTAAACTTTCTTTTAAGGACCTATTTGCATCCTAAAGGTTTAGCACCTTTGGCCAAATCAACCAACACCCACGTGTGGTTTAGCAAAATTGAATCAATTTCGCTTTGAACAGCTTATCTCCAATGTAACCCGTCTGGGCCATCGAATGCTACTTTTATAGATGTCGGTTCTTCATCTAACATAAAAGCAATGTAGTCAGGACCAAATGTTTTTGGTGTTCTGACTCTATTACCACGTCTTAGTACTGTATCCTTTGGATCGGGCCTTGCACGCTTGCGCGATTCAGGTTCCTCATCCGCTGATTTAGAACTAGTGGCTTCTTCTTCCACTGGTTTAGAACTAGTGGCTTCTTCAATTCTTGTCTCAGAATTGGTTGAGACTTTTTGCTTGTCTTTGCAAGGAAATGTATTTTCGAGAAATACAACATTCCTCGACTCAATTGTTGTTCCTACTGTGATAGTCGATATTTCAGACTTGTGAATAACAAATCGATATGCACTACTGTTAAGTGCATATCCAATGAAGATGCAATCAACCGTTTTAGGTCCGATTGTAACTTCTTTGGGCGGAGGAACCATCACCTTTGCCAAACACCCCCACACTTTGAGGTATTTGTAGGATGGCTTCCTTCCCTTCCACAGCTCATAAGGAGTAACATCTTTTCCTTTCAGAGTAATCTTATCCAAGATATAGTAGGCTGTCAAAACAGCTTCCCCCCACATGTTATGTGGTAATCCTGAAGTCAGAAACAGTGCATTCATCATCTCTTTTAGAGTTCGATTTTTGCATTCTGCAACACCGTTAGATTGTGGTGAATATGGAGCAGTTGTTTGATGAATTATACCACTTGCATTGCATAACTCCTCAAACGGGGCTACATATTCGCCTCCTCTATCGCTTCGAATCATTTTGATTTTACTACCAAGTTGATTCTCACCTTCGTTCTTATAATTTTTGAACGCTTCTATTGCTTCATCTTTACTTCTTAAAAGATAAATGTAGCAATACCTTGTGCAATCATCTATGAAAGTGATAAAGTACATTTTACCACCTCTAGTTTGCACCATATTTAAATCACATACATCCGTGTTAATTACTTCAAGGGGTTTTGTGCTTCGTTCAACTGAGTGAAATGACAACTTAGTCATTTTTGCTTCAAGACAAATTTCACATTTATCTTGGGTATCCACTTCATTAGCCTTTAGTAAATCTAAATTCACTAATCGTTTAATGGATTTTAAATTTACATGTCCCAATCTACAATGCCATAAATTTAAAGACTCGGTCAAATAAGAGGAAGTAGATACTTTATTATTATTCGCCAATGGCTTTGCAACACTGCGAGTTGCCACACTAAGCTTGAAAAGCCCATCAGTTACATAACCTTTTTCGAGGGATTTTCCAAACTTATACAAAGCAAACCTATCAGACTCAAATACAAGTTTAAACCCCTTATTAACTAGTATTGATCCCGAACACTAGGTTCTTGCGGATGTCCGGGACATGCAGCACATCCTTCAAAGTGATTGTGACGCCAGACGTCATCATGAGAATCACGTTGCCAACGCCGAGGATTTCGGACGATGCTTGATTCCCCATGTTGATTTTCCTCCCTTCAACAGCCGTGTAGGAGGCAAACTTGCTCCTATCTGAGCAGATATGAGCAGTAGCGCCGGTGTCGATGTACCAACCACCCTTGTTATCAACAAGGTTAACCTCTTCAGTGACCACAACAATGAGGTCGTTTTAATCCCAGTCCTTGAACTCCTTCTCAACGACGTGGGCAGCCGACTTCTTCTTCTTGCTGCGGCAGTCTTTTGCAAAGTGGCCTGGTTTGCCACATTTGTAGCAGTCGCCTTCAAACTTCTTTGAAGGCTGCTTTCCCTTCCCTTTGTCATTTGGACGGTTTGGGCGAGGGCGTTTGTTGGACGGACCGCCTCGCTCCAACAGATTGGCTTTGGCTTCATTTGGGGTGAAGCCCTTAGCCTTTTGGTCGCTTTTGCGCACATCAGCCTCAATGCGCAACTTTACGATCAAGTCTTCAAGGGTCATCTGCTTTCGCTTGTGCTTGAGATAGCTCTTGAAGTCCTTCCAACTGGGAGGAAGCTTGTCAATGATCGTGCACCTTAGGAATTTATCGAGCAAGATCATCCCTTCAGCCACTAGTGCGTGGATGATCATTTGGAGCTCTTGGACTTGCTCCATGACAGGTCGAGAATCGACCATCTTGTAGTACATAAATTTGGAAGCTACAACTAGTTCAGTCCCTGCAGCATTATCTATGCTATACTTCTTTTCTAGGTTTTCCCACATTTGTTTAGATGTGGTTACATTGGAGTATACATTGTAGAGGCTATCATCTAATGCACTTAAAATAAAAATTTTACATAGATAATCCCCCTTTCTCCAAGCTTCATAGTCCGCCATGACTTCGAGCCTAGTCTCTTGGTCGCTTGGCGCGGGTGGCTCGTTTTCCGTGAGGATGTTGGCGATGCCCAATGTTGTCAAGTAGAACAACATCTTCTGGTACCACCGCTTGAAGTCAGATCCTCCAAACTTCGGTGGCTTCTCGGCAGGCGGCATCATTCTTGGTGCCAAAGGTACCGCACTTGGTCCATGGAAGGAACCAATTCCGTTGCCCCCGAAGGAGCCAACAACGTGGTTGGGCATAGAGCCCCCACCATTCATGTTGGGCATAGAGCCCGCCATGGTCATGTTGGGCATAGAGCCCGTCATGTTCATATTGGTCCCGGAGGAGCCAATACCTGTGTTGGCCCGAAGGAACCAGCACCCGTATGAGACCCGAAGGCCCCAGCACCTGTGTGAGACCCGAAGGCCCCAGCACTCAATCCATCAAAGGATCCGAAGGAACCACTAAAAGTGGAACCGACTGTTCCACTCGAGGTGGATCCGCCAGTGAGCCCATGGGTGTTAACATACACCCAAGGGGTTGTTGATGAAGATGGATAGAACCCAGGGGTTGGCATCATCGACGGAATCGATGAAGTGTTGACAGGTCCAGTGGTCGCCATGGTGGAGAAAATGGCGGCGGTGGTGGTGGCAGCAGCGGTGTTGGATTCAGTCGACATCTCCAGCAAATGTGTTAAATGTTTCGAAAGTTTTTAGGTTCAGTTTAGAGTCCAAATTCCTTCAAAAGCAAGTTATATCTCGTCTTGCGATTGTTGGTTTCTGGGGATTACAAGTGATACAACCGGGCGTAATACAACCCAAAAGAAAGAATACAAAAAGAGAAACTGAACTTAAAATTACAACAGTAAATCGAAACAACTAAACCGTGAATTAACCGAGTCGAGGAGGCCTCTTCCCGCAAGACGAGATACGCCCCGGTAGTACTCTCGGTTTGGCGTATCGTCCCCAAAGGTAAAATGGCTACGTCTCTGGTGAAGCAGCACCGCAATCAACAGAGCTCCGACGAACTGGATGGAGGAGAGGGCAGAGCTTTCGATAGAAAAACAATGCAGAGAGAGGGAGAGAGCTTATGAATGCAGAGAATGCATGTTTGTGTGCAGTAATGCAGTGGTATGGCTAGCCTATTTATAGGCCAAGCCACTATGCAGGGTCAACCAAGCCATTGAAGGCTCATCATGGCAGATTCGTAACCGTCGTTGGTTACAGGCGTGTGGCAGGAGTGTGCCTTTCACGTGGAGCGTGTGGATTTCTTATGTGGCAGCCGTGACTGTGTCTTGCTTGACGATGTGTGCACGGGCTCGGGCTCGGGCGGGCGGGCGGCGGCGGCGGCGCGCGCGTGTGCGCGCTTGTGGGCTCTTTCACCCATCTTGGTCCACTATAATTATTAAGTAACATAAAGTCACTTAATTTAAACACATTAAAATATGTGTTAATCCTCCAATGTGGGATAAATAACACTAGTTAATTATTCGCTAAGCTCCAACTCCAAGCTTTAATTAAAAGTTAATTATGCCCAACTTTAATCCACTATTTATCACTCACCGGAAATCAGATTTGAGGAAGTGAATATACTACATTTATCTACGTAAAATGTAGATCGACGCTATGTCATTTAATTTCACAAAATTAAATGTCTCATCACATTTGTTATTTGGTCAAAATCCATTGACCGGGCATATTTAATCCATGATTTTTTACATCATTCCACAGCAAATTTCCATTTCTTTCACATGTAAGAATATGTCTATAATTGGTGGGTGGGAGATCATTTGTTTGTTTTAGTAATATGTGTATTAACAATAGAACTTTAAAAACAGTAACAAAAGTCATTAATTTTAATATACTTTTTTTTATTTTTACACATGATCTAATTTAGGTGAAATAGTGTTTATTTTAACATCGGACAAATTCAAGAAGAATAACAACACATGTGAGTTTTATAATATTTTTCAATATATTTAACAAATAACTCAGCAATATCATCAGTTTAAAACATGTATTCGTCAAATCAACATGTTAAAAATATGAAATTTGGATTTTTTGTCATGCGAAAATTGAGAATAATGTTACTAGTATTCATAGTTTTTATGATTTTTTTTCAATTTTGTGAGGCAAATAAGAATTTCATCCAAAATTCATGATTTTTCAGGCAGTTTTCTCTTTAATGAAACAATGACATTTTGAGTATCACTAAGAGATGTTGTTTTGTACATAGAAGAACAATTGAAAACAAAAGAATTTTCATGATATTATATTCCACTTTCAAATCTTGATAAACAGGAATTTAATCAAATTTTATTGTTTAAATAACTTATTTTTATATTAAAAAAACATTTTTACATAGTTTTGAAAAAATTTACAAGAATGCCATTTTAATTTAAAATTTTTTTGTTAATTAAGATTGGTTTTATTAATCGTCCATGATTTGCAGGGTCATACTGAATTAATCGTCTATGGAGTATTGAATTCAAAACGTCATACTGAACTAAAAATAAAAAAAACTCTAAACCCTCAACGATATCAATTAGTGATTAAGGAAGAATTGTTGTGTGATTGACTAACGAGATTAATGTGTGCCAATTTATTCTTAATAATGAGATTGGTGTGATTAATTAACAAATTAATATTTACCTTACATATATTTATTTTGAATTTTTTACATTGCCAAAAATAATTGTGAAAATGATTAATAATGTAATAATGGTAAATAAATTCAAAAATTACAAGTTCATGTTCTTTCAATCCTTTATTCCTAGTATATGTTCTCTTTCGTTAGTCTTGAGCCTTTTATTCCTATCAATTTGGTGCGGTGAACAATTATGGTAAACACTCTCAACGGAGAAGGATATAGCAGTGATGAAGTTGCAGTCACAAAAGACGGCAAATCAAATCCAGGCTTTGAGTGCTAAGTTGGACGACTTCATATGGGAATGTTGAGCTTCTCTTGCTTCCCAATTGATGACCTTACCGAAGTTTGATGGATCTGAGGTTCTCGTGTGGCTCGCGCGGGCAAACCAATATTTCCTCCTCAACAAAACACCTTCGAATAGACGTCGCCATGCCCGCCATAGACGGACCAACCAAGCCATGGAAGCAATTGCTTGTTCATCGCTTCCCCTCTTTATCGTGGGACAAATTTGTTCAAGAGCTCTTGAAACGTTTTGGTGATACCATCCCATCAGACAGTCGCGTCACTAGCAATTCATCCAAGTACAGCAGTGACGATACCATTGTTACTGTCCATGTTGCCAAAAACTAGCAAAAAATTCCACCCACACCCATCAATAATACTGCAACTATCCTACCCACTGTGACAGCACCATTCCTGCCCTCTAGTCCACCTACAACAGCCCACCAGGAGATACCAGCTACTAAAACGTCTACAAACCACCCTGATCTTGGTACCACTAAAGACAATAGCGCGCCCCTGCCCCTTCCAATACATCATGCCATTCTACCTCCAGTCCGTAGGACTCTACCACCTTCTACCACACTACCTACACCACCACGGTGACAGCACCGCTGCTGTCTGCCAGCCCCGATATTCTGCAGACTCGGTCTCCGTTCCCAGCCTTGCTGCGATGTTTAGTTCCTGTTGCTGGCCACCAGTCCACACCCATGGTGGTTCCCTTTTCGGATTCCCTATTTTCATCAGCGGGCGCTCCATTCTCCTATCTGGTCATGCTGCGATTCCTACATATAGTTGGCAATCTTCTATGGTTCGATGCTCTGGCTACTACCCTAAAGCATGAGTTTGAACCTCCACCGGACACAATGATGTGTTTCGAATTTTAACTGAGCCTTGAGGGCAAGGCTGTTTCGAGAGTAAGGCAATTGATACGGATTGATAAGGCTCGTTTCATGCATTGGTTTTGGGTGATATTACATGCTTTTTGGGGGAGATAATGCGCAAATTTGAGCTTAAGTGTGCAGATATTTGATGTGTCAAGTAGATGCTGCAAATTGTCCGAGCAGATGCCAAATGAGCATAAAAAGAGTAAAAATTGTCAAAAATCCGCTAGGTTAAGGAGAATTATCAGGAGAGCAGGTACGTGAATAATCTGCCGAAGCTAGGAACGCACACAAATTACCTGGGGCACGGAAAATGGAGCAGAAAAAGTGAAGAAATGAGCATTTTTAAAAGATCCTATTTTAAGGGTATAAACGTCAAATCATGAAGAAATGAGCAGTTTTAAAAGAAGGAAGCGCTTAACGCTACCATTCTCGTAGTTTAGGTAGGAAACTCTCATAGGCGCTTAACGCCACCGCTTTCTTAGCTTAGTTTAGTTGAGTTGTTGATTTCTTAGCTTAGTTTAGATAGTTAACTGCTTTCTTAGCTCAGTTCGATGGTCTCGACGGGGGAATTGACGACTCCAATGTTGGATCCTTGCTTTCTTTACCGCTTTTGAGATGATGTAGTTGGATCTCGAGTTTCATCGAAGGAATTGGCGACTCCACCTTTGGATCTCGACTTATTTCCTGTTTTATGAAGCTTTGGTGTTTATTTTCATGTTGATGATGCTATTTACTCATGTTTTTAGGTTGCTTTTCGCAATTGGTGGGTTAGATGTTTAGATCCATGCTATTTACATGATTTCCAGTGGTTTAGAGGTTGAGATCTAGTTGTTCACATGCTCAATTTCTGAGATCTTTTAGTTTAGGTGATGCATGCAAGGTTAATCTATGTTTATTCCGCTTTTTGCTTGACCCAGGAGAGTAGATCTGGGAATTCTAGCTTCAATTTCGTGTTTACGTCTCGTTTTAAAGCATGTTTTGTTTTATTTCGTCAATGGTGTTGAAGCACTGTTCCATGCTCTGTTTGTACTTGGTTGTTTGGAGAAGATCTTGTTGAAAGGAGGAACACATGCACACGACACACGTGCAAAAATCCCTCTCTTCACGGATGTTGGTTGGAGTGGAGTGATTTGGCCAGAATAATAGGGAAATAGTTAGTGGGGAAATCCCAAGATTATCTCACATGATTAGTTAGTTCAATTTCAGAGATTTTATTGTTATTTGAATTATTGTAGATTTGTTTAGCCGCCTATATAAGGTGGGCCAGTAGGAGTAGCTGATATCTTTGGGGAGATCAATATTCTGGATGGCTTTTACCCTAGCCTCCTGTGTGAGGATCGACCTCATTTGTGAGGATTAGTTTTCTTGTATTCCTTTCGTTATTTCCATTCAATTATTTACAGTTCTTGTTCTTTTAATCCTGTATTCCTAGTATATGTTCTCTTTCGTTAGTCTTGAGCCTTTTACTCCTATCAGATTATGGCTTAGTTAGTTTGTTTACGTGATTGTAATTGGTTTCTTAGCATAGATCTGGAGTCTCAAGTTCAATTTTGCAAGTTTATTCCGTTTTGCGTAGTTCGTTAGTGATAAGGCTCATTTCATGCATCGGTTTAAGGGTAAAATGTACGCTACTTGATCGGTTTTTTCGCGCAAAACAAGTGTTAAATGTGCAGAAATGCCACTTGACCAAGGCAACAAGGCCAAATTGATCAAGTGAGTACAAAAGGCGAAAAAGGCCGGATATCGGGGGAGTTGATCAAAGGGTGTCACGACCGCCCATACAAGGGGTACCACAAACGCGGCGATCGTGACCGACATGCATGGGTTACAATTTAAAAAGAACAACTTAATTAATTTAAAGAAAGGAAAACAATTTAGTTTAAAGATTTTAAGGTTATATTTTTTTTTCGAAAAGACCTAAGATAAAGTACTTTTAAAAAGACAATGGGAAAAATTAGACTTAAAAAAAATAATAACTAAAAACTAAAGTAGAACACGCACTTAACTTAAATTCGGAGAATACCATTTTCAAAAGACAACGTAGATGCACGTTTAAATCCTAACACCACCATACATGTCCGAACACCAAAATGAAAAGCTTACGGTCTTAAGACATAAATTAAAACATAGCAGCGGATAAATAAGGTTCAAGGAGAGTCAAGGATCACGCCTATGTATGACGACACAACGTATCCTAAGGTCTCTAGCCAGCTCAACATCCACCGCAACATCCCGTTCAACCTGCAAAATTTTTAAAAGAAAATGCAGGGCTGAGTACTTATTGTACTCAATGGGCTCATGCCGAAAACATTTATCAAGTTATGTCATCCATACCAGTGATCTCGAGTTTTATACGCAGTAAAGAAAATATCACGAGAACACAAAAAAAGTTTCATAGACTGGCCAGTCAAATAATCTCCCCACTTTTCACATCAATCCAACAGTCACAACCACAGTGCGACGAAAGTGTGGCCACACTATTCGCCCATGAGACCGGCCGACTTGCAAGGACGGCTCACGATCCCACCAGTGTACACAGCCCGATAGGGTTTACGGCCCTACTCGGACCCGAATTCGTTTCACAAAACAGCCATATAGCCTAACGGAGTAAACTCATACGAACTAGGCATCAGGAACACAATCTCATAACAAAAACAGTCCATGGCATGACATAACAGTTAAACCACCCTTATATCTCCACATAATATTTTTCGGAAAAGTAAAGATGTTTGAAAAGAAAGCCCACCTCGTTCTCTTAGCAAAATCACAACCCAACTTAGCAACCCTCGATCCTCGAGTTCACGAAAACACAACACCCTTGTCAACGACAACACAAGTCAGCCTCACACAAAAACATACTACTATGCATGTCCTATCGCTTCACTCTCATTGTTCTCCTCAATCCCAAAGCCCAACATACATCACAAGGGTATAAAACACACGTAACACCTTTCAACTTATCGCAAGTGATTTCATCATTTAAACACGTTCCTTGCACATACATGCATCATATAACACCTTTAAACTTGAAACTAAGTGTCATTTAATCAAGGCAGAAAACTGGCAGAATTGCGCGACCGTTTTGTAAAAATCACTATAAATTCATCCAACCTCAAAACATGCTAAATTTTGGTCACAACATAGAGGACACATTCAAGTTCGTCCATGAAAATTTTCATATCGAAATCACGTCATTTAGTCAGTCATATCACATATTGAACTCTCTGGTCGGAACATATAATTTCTGACAGTATTGCGCAGTTCATTTGAAAAATTCACCATAATTTCATACGATGCCCAAAAAGGCCGAAAATTTAACACAATACAGAAGACACATCAAATTTTCATATCGTTCAAGAATCACGTCAATCGGAGTTCATTTGGTCAGTCAAACAGAAAACGAAACATTCATGGCGAGAACTCACGTTTCTGGCAGATTTGCGCAGTCGACTTCAAACATTTATTAAAAATTCATTTTTCGATAAAACAGGCTGAAATTCACACGAGACGAAGTAAACATCTTGAAGTTTACTCAGTAAAAATTTTGTAGCAAAATTCGTTCGTTTGATGGGTCGAATACAGATCATAAGTCACTGGTCGAGCATCACAGAAATCTGGTTCAAATTCGAAAATAGGGTTTTTAAATTTCCACAACGAAAAACACCGATTCTTCATGCTCGAAAACACATCATCATGCTTACACATTCCTCAAACACATATTTGCATACCAACTCATATTTTTCACAATTATTTCGATCCAATCACACGTGAATTCAACCAACAATTGCAAAATCAAACAAGTTCTTACGACACACGATTTCCCCCGTTAAAACTCGCGATCTATCAAACCTACACTCTCTACATGCATGTAGGACTCAAAACATGGTTCAAAAGCGAAGGAGGAGGAAAAATGTGCGATTATACCTTCCTTTGACAAAACGAATCGGTAGAAACGTGGAATGGAGCGATTCGTCGGAGGTTCTCGAAGCTAACTTCAACGGATGCGAGATCAAAGCTTGAATGGAAGGTTTTTGGAGATGGGAGAGTGGGAGAGGAGAGGAGACGTGTGGGAGAGAATGAGGGAGGGAGCGTGTGATGTTATGGGGGCTAGGGTTAGGGGTTAGTTTATTTTATGTACTAGGATTTATTTACACCCAATTAATAAATAAATTGTGGAAGGAATAAATTAAATACAAATCCCACAATCATGAGGCAAAGTAGGCGTGTGATTTTTGAGGGAAAAGAGGCCAAAATTTGCTGATTTAATTACAAGGAAATATAGCAAATTTTTACTTGGAGAGAATATTCATAAATTAGGAATTAAAGGTGAATATTCCATAAACATGGGAACAAAAATAAATTAAATCCCCAAATAGGAATTAATATGGTGGGGCCGAAAATTTCAAGAAAAAAAAATTGTACAAGGAAATTATTTAAATCCCCAATTAAATAGAATAGGATTTAAATTAGGAAATTTCTTTATAGGAAAAAGGCTCCCATAAAATAGGCAACAACTAATTAAATTCCCACAAGGAAAATAATGCCTAGGGGGGGCGTGTGATATGGGAGTAAAGTAGGAGAAAAATATTCACATCCCCAATTAATTAGGCATAGAAATTTATTTATTTGAATAAAAAGGGATTCCACAAATTAGGGAACAAATAAAATATCCCTCCAAAATTTATTGGAGGAGCCGAAAATTGCTAGGCTCAAATAGCCAAGGGATATCCCAACTCTCTATTTATTTTGGGTGAAGAAATAAATTATCACATTATTTAATTGGATTACATTTCAAAGGATGAGAGTCAATAAAGCACCAATTAAATCGAAGGAAAATAATCCAATCTCCTATTAGAGATTTTCGAAACTCCCAAGGAAAAATAGAATGGAGTTCGAATTTCATGTAGTACAATTTAGGGGACATTAGTTTGGATTTAATTTGGATTAAAGTCTCAAAACAATTAATTAAATCCACAAAAAGAAGTACTATTTCAATAATTAGGAAGGGCCGGAAATATCAATTAATTAACTCGAGAAAGGATTAATGCATGATCCTATTAATCTTTTCCCCACATTGGAAAACGATAAAATCTCAAGCTCATCATTCCACAATTGCCACGACAATTTATTTCACGCAAAACACTTAATCACATGAAATCAAACGTTTCAAAATTCCAAAATTTCAAAAACATAATAAAAAGGGTCACAAAAGTTTGGGATGTTACATCCTTCCCCTCTAAACAGAAATTTCGTCCCGAAATTTAATCGTCTCACACAAACAGCTCGGGAAACTTTTATTTCATCTTATCTTCTAACTCCCACGTAGCTTCCTCGGGACCATGGTGCTCCCACAACACCTTCACGGACGCTATTGTCTTGTTTCGTAGCTCTTGTACCTTCCGATCTAGGATTGCCTCGGGCCTTTCCTCATAGCTCATGTCGGGGGTTAGGATCACTTCCTCTTGGTGAATCACATGTTTGGGGTCAAACACGTACTTGCGCAAATGCGACACGTGGAACACGTTGTGCACGTTCCCAAAGCTGGGAGGTAACGCCAATCGATACGCTACAGGACCTACTTCGTCGATGATCTCGTACGGTCCCACGAAACGCGGTTTCAGTTTGCCCTTCACTCCAAATCTCACAACTCCTCTCGTCGGGGACACTTTCAGGAACACTTTGTCACCAACGTCAAATTTGATCTCCGTTCGATGCACGTCAGAATACGACTTCTGTCTATCTTGAGCTTCCTTGATTCTTGCGCGGATTTGATGCACAATTTCGGTCATCTCCTTTATAGCATCGGGTCCTAACATCTTCCTCTCGCCGACTTCATCCCAATAAAGTGGGGATTGACACTTCCTGCCATACAAAGCCTCGTACGGGGCCATATCGATCGTCGCTTGATAGCTATTGTTGTAGGCGAATTCAACCAAAGGTAGAACCGTTTCCCAACTTTCCCCTCGATCTAAGACAACGGCTCACAACATATCTTCAAGTGTCTGAATCGTCCTCTCTGATTGTCCATCCGATTGCGGGTGATAAGCAATACTAAAGTTCAACTGTGTGCCCAATTCCCTTTGCAAACTCATCCAAAACTTTGATGTGAACTTCGTATCGCGGTCGGATACAATGGTCTTTGGCACTCCATGCAATCGCACAATCTCGCTCACGTAGAGCTTAGCTAACTTGTCCGCGCCGTAAGTAATCTTCATCGGTAAGAAGTGCGCGCTTTTAGTAAGTCGATCAACGATTGCCCAAATCGCAGTGTTGCCCTTCTGTGACTTTGGCAAACCCATCACGAAATCCATAGCTAGATGCTCCCACTTCCATTCGGGAATTTCAAGCGGTTGTAACTTCCCATATGGCCGTTGGTGTAAGGCCTTCACTTGTTGGCATGCTAGACATCGTTCCACATATGACGCTACGTCTCCTTTCATTCCATTCCACCAAAACCGTTGTTTCAAATCCCGATACATCTTCGTGCTTCCGGGGTGTGCAGTGTAAGGCGTGTCGTGCGCTTCACTCAAAATCTCCTCTTTTAGCGCTTCCTCGCTCGGCACACACAATCGTCCATCATACGTCAAAGCATTATCCGCCTCCTCACGGTAATGATCAAGCTTCTCGGCTCTCACCTTCGCACGTAACTCCTCCAACTTTCCATCACGTCGCTGGGCTTCTATGAGCTTGGTTCTCCAATCTGGCTCAATCACTAGCGACGCCAACCTTGCACCTACTGTCTCGGGCGCTTTTACTATCTCCAAACTCATCTTGTCGAACTCGTGAATCAACGCTTCCTCTTGCGTTAAGAAATAAGCCAGTTGAGGTTGGTTCTTCCTACTCAAAGCATCGACGACCACGTTCGCCTTGCCCGGATGGTAATTAATACCGCAGTCATAGTCTTTCACAACCTCTAACCAACGTCGTTGTCGCATGTTTAGCTCCTTCTGCTCGAAGAAGTACTTGAGACTCTTGTGATCGGTGTAGATTTCGCATCTCACTCCATAGAGATGATGTCTCCAAATTTTCAGTGCATGCACCACTGCTGCTAACTCCAAATCATGCGTCGGAAAATTCAACTCATTCGGTCTCAACTGTCGGGAAGCATATGCTATCACCTTCCCATCTTGCATTAACACACATCCTAGTCCTACTTTCGACGCGTCCGTATAGACGGCGAAGTCCTTGTCGGGTTCTGGTACCGCTAGGACTGGTGCTGTAGTCAATTTCTCCTTCAACAGTTGGAAACTCGCCTCGCACTCTGGTGTCCAAACTACCTTGATTCCCTTCTTTAGTAGTTGCGTCATCGGTCTCGCAATCTTAGAGAATCCTTCAATGAAGCGTCGATAATATCCCGCCAATCCCAAGAAACTGCAGATTTCACTTGGCGTTTTCGGCGATTTCCAATTCTGCACGGCCTCGACCTTTGCTGGGTCTACTTGAATCCCATTTGCCGTCACAATATGACCAAGGAAGTTAACTCGAGTCAACCAAAACTCACACTTACTAAACTTGGCATAAAGTTTCTCCCTTTGCAACGTTTCCAACACTGTTTGTAGGTGCTGTCCATGCTCCTCCTCGTTCTTCGAGTATACCAACACGTCGTCGATGAAGACTAACACAAACTTGTCAAGATACTTGTGGAAAACTCGGTTCATCAAGTCCATGAAAACGGCTGGGGCGTTGGTCAGACCAAACGGCATCACGACGAACTCATAATGGCCATAACGAGTGCGAAAAGCAGTCTTAGGCACATCCTCTCGTCGGACCTTTAGTTGATGATACCCTGATCTCAAATCCGTTTTCGAGAATACGCCCGCTCCTCGTAGTTGGTCAAACAAATCGTCAATCCTTGGCAGTGGGTACTTATTCTTCAAGGTCATCTTGTTAAGCTCGCGGTAGTCGATGCACATCCTCATCGTTCCGTCCTTCTTCTTAACGAACAGAACTGGCGCTCCCCATGGTGACACACTGGGTCGAATGAAACCCAAGTCCAACAGTTCCTGCAACTGGACCTTCAACTCGGCCAACTCCTTAGGGGCCATTCAGTATGGTGCTTTCGACACTGGCGCCGACCCTGGTTCCAAATCAATGGTAAATTCCACTTGTCTGTCGGGTGGCGGTCCTGGCAAAGCTTCTGGAAACACATCGGGAAAATCTCGCACTACTGCCACGTCTTCCACTTTCAATTCTTTCTTTTCTTCCCCATTCAAGTATACCAGATACGCCGGACGCCCTTTTCTTATCATCGTGGTTGCTTGCAATGCGGAGATTATGGACGTTCGTCGGTTCATGAAGATCCCATACAAGATAGTGGGCTCTTTACCCGGGGCTTGAAAGGAAATCTGCCTCTCTTTTCAGTAAATCGTTGCGTGGTTCTCGGTAAGCCAATCCATTCCCAAGATTAAGTCTACATTCTCCAAAGGCATAACATGCAAAAGTTGGGCCACTACTTCTAGTTCTCCTAACACAAACTCTATGTTCGAGCAAGTTCTCACAATGTCAATCAATCCTCCAACCGGTGAAGACACATTCAAATTCGATTCAAGCTTAGCAGTAGGGAGTTCTAAGGCATTCACACATGACACGGAAATAAAAGAGTGCGAAGCACCCGTATCAAACAGCACAATAATAGCCAGTTGTTGGAGCGTTCCCATACCTGCCAAATTCTCCTTGCCCTTGCTGTCCTGGGGTCCCTGCCCTTGATTCCCTTTGAGTGCATATGCCCTTGCTGGTTGTGGGGCCACTTGCCGGATTGGTTGAGGCTGCTGTGGTGGTCTCTGTCCCTGCCCGTTCTTCACTCCACCTTTGTTGTTGTTTGGGCACTCTCGAGACATGTGCCCGTTTCCACCGCAGGCATAACATCGGATGCCTCCAACTCGACACTCCCCAACATGATGCTTGGAGCACCGATTACAGTAGGGTGTTCTCTGCGGGTTTCCCCTCTGATGTGGCATAATTTGGCGCCCATGATTCTGCGGTTGCCGAAAAGTGGAGAAACGCCTCTTGTTGTCAAAAGGAGCTCGGTTTCCCTCCCATTTCCTCTTTTCTCTAAAGTTCGCTTGGGGTGCAGATGGGGTAGGGTTTGTTGTCCTCTCATTCTTGGGCAGTGCTTCCTCCACATCTAAGGCACAGCCCAACACCTCGGAATAAGGAATTCCCCTCCGACTAGCCACTGCGACCCTTATCTCTGTCCTAAGGCCGGAACGGAACTTCGCAGCCATCTTCTCGTCTGTATCCACCAATTCTGGCGCATAACGAGTCATCTCACATAGGGCGCGGTCGTACTCTGTGACCGTCATACTTCCTTGCTTCAACGTGTGGAACTCCACTACCTTCGCCCGCCGATAACTTTCCGGAACATACTTGTTGTAAACCTCTTCCTTAAAATCCTCCCAAGTAAGCGCCTCACGGCGAGCGGGGTCCATGGTTCTCTTCTTTGCTTCCCACCAAAAGTCAGCGGGTCCTGTCAGCTGATAAGTCACGCAAGCCAGGCGTTCTCTGTCCGTGCATCCCATGAACTCAAAGATACGCTCAATATCGCGCACCCATGCCTCCGCCTTCGGGGGCTCTCCCAACCCATCGAACTTGGGAGGGTTCTCTTTGCGAAAGGCTTTGATGTACTCCCTTTCGTTTGGTTGGGGTAGAGGTGGTGGTGGAGGCGGGGGTGGATTGCCGACACTTCCTTCTGTCTGCTCCCCCACATTGTTCTCCACACGCGGACCACGTCTACGTCTCGGGGGCATGTTGATCTAAAACACAGGTTAGCACCGTTGTGAGTACATCGTTATTAAAACATCATCGCTTTCATGCACGCGTACGATACGATAAAACACAAGTACTTAAAAACACGTGAAAAGGGAAACTTCCATAAATAACGTGGAAAGGAAAACAAAAGCATTCGTTCGGAAAACAAAAAAGTGCTACTTCCACTGTCTTAACAACTTAAGGAAAAGAAAACAACATCACTCATCTATCTAGTGCTAATATCCTCTTCCGGGGTCTTCTTCCTCTTCCGGGTCTTCTTCCTCTTCCGGGTCCTCTTCCTCTTCTACGTGGTACTCATCAATCATACGGAGATCTTCTTCGTCATCCATACCATCATCCGTGTTAACATCCACGTAGTCATCTTCGAAACCCGGGACCATGCCTTCTTGTGGTACGGCTTCTCTTACTGCCGTTGGTTTAACCTCGATCACATCTTTGTCTTCCCAAAAGGTCTCATCTTCTTCTTTCTCTGTCGATGGTGGTCGCTCGGAACATGAGTCAATCAAAGCACAGGTTAAGGCCTTTAGAAAACCTTTCATGTCGCCGGCCATCATCTGGTTTCTTGGTTCGTACCACGTGAACCGACTGGCTGTTGTTTCCAACCAAGACTCCCAATTGTCGGGCATCAACTCAATTAGTCTTCTTATGCCACCATAGGCCGTTACATGGTACCCGTAGACATCTCGCCATAGGGTCTCAAAACGGGCGACAACCTCTCTCAAGGCCTTGCCTTCCTCTCTCTCATAGTGGTCGTAATCGTAAATCGCTTGTCGCATTCTAGCACTATACTGACTGCTCTTAAGCGCGGTTCGTTTCGTTCGTACCATCTACGCGGAGACGAAAATTTCTTTTAAAACACCAAATTGTATTATTGTTTGAAAAAGTTGTTAAGTTTGTCGCGTAGTTCGAAAGTTTGTCGTTGTCTTAACGTTTCATATCTTTGCATGCTATCGTTGTAGTATTTTCGCGCATAAAACACATTTAGAAACATCACTTAGTTCATACTCACAAGTATTCATGCCATATCGATATCACCTTTGCACATACAATACATGTCTCAATTATCATGCCAATCATACTTGTACTTCCACGAAACCATGCTATTACAACATCATAATCATAAACATAGCACATGCTCAAGGTATTATGTCAATCATGCTCGTATAACCATTCCATTACAACTCATCCTCATGCATATCATTCATTCAAATGCATAAACTTGTCAACGTCATATCATATCATCATACATTTTCATGCACTACTCTTCCATACTTCCAACAATTTAAACATACCTCACTTTCATCGGTTGAGCGTGATGCTTTGGATGTTGAGCCTTCATGACACTTCTAGTCAAATAAGGGTTCACTAACTTAGACTTAAAGTGAAAGAAGACTCTCGGACCAGAGCGAAAGAACCTGGCTTTGATACCACTCTGTCACGACCGCCCATACAAGGGGTACCACAAACGCGGCGATCGTGACCGACATGCATGGGTTACAATTTAAAAAGAACAACTTAATTAATTTGAAGAAAGGAAAACAACTTAGTTTAAAGATTTTAAGGTTATATTTTTTTTTCGAAAAGACCTAAGATAAAGTACTTTTAAAAAGACAATGGGAAAAATTAGACTTAAGAAAAATAATAACTAAAAACTAAAGTAGAACACGCACTTAACTTAAATTCGGAGAATACCATTTTCAAAAGACAACGTAGATGCACGTTTAAATCCTAACACCACCATACATGTCCCAACACCAAAATGAAAAGCTTACGGTCTTAAGACATAAATTAAAACATAGCAGCGGATAAATAAGGTTCAAGGAGAGTCAAGGATCACGCCTATGTATGACGACACAACGTATCCTAAGGTCTCTAGCCAGCTCAACATCCACCGCAACATCCCGCTCAACCTGCAAAATTTTTAAAAGAAAATGCAGGGCTGAGTACTTATTGTACTCAATGGGCTCATGCCGAAAACATTTATCAAGTTATGTCATCCATACCAGTGATCTCGAGTTTTATACGCAGTAAAGAAAATATCACGAGAACACAAAAAAAGTTTCATAGACTGGCCAGTCAAATAATCTCCCCACTTTTCACATCAATCCAACAGTCACAACCACAGTGCGACGAAAGTGTGGCCACACTATTCGCCCACGAGACCGGCCGACTTGCAAGGACGGCTCACGATCCCACCAGTGTACACAGCCCGATAGGGTTTACGGCTCTACTCGGACCCGAATTCGTTTCACAAAACAGCCATATAGCCTAACGGAGTAAACTCATACGAACTAGGCATCACGCACACAATCTCATAACAAAAACAGTCCATGGCATGACATAACAGTTAAACCACCCTTATATCTCCACATAATATTTTTCGGAAAAGTAAAGATGTTTGAAAAGAAAGCCCACCTCGTTCTCTTAGCAAAATCACAACCCAACTTAGCAACCCTCGATCCTCGAGTTCACGAAAACACAACACCCTTGTCAACGACAACACAAGTCAGCCTCACACAAAAACATACTACTATGCATGTCCTATCGCTTCACTCTCATTGTTCTCCTCAATCCCAAAGCCCAACATACATCACAAGGGTATAAAACACACGTAACACCTTTCAACTTATCGCAAGTGATTTCATCATTTAAACACGTTCCTTGCACATACATGCATCATATAACACCTTTAAACTTGAAACTAAGTGTCATTTAATCAAGGCAGAAAACTGGCAGAATTGCGCGACCGTTTTGTAAAAATCACTATAAATTCATCCAACCTCAAAACATGCTAAATTTTGGTCACAACATAGAGGACACATTCAAGTTCGTCCATGAAAATTTTCATATCGAAATCACGTCATTTAGTCAGTCATATCACATATTGAACTCTCTGGTCGGAACATATAATTTCTGACAGTATTGCGCAGTTCATTTGAAAAATTCACCATAATTTCATACGATGCCCAAAAAGGCCGAAAATTTAACACAATACAGAAGACACATCAAATTTTCATATCGTTCAAGAATCACGTCAATCGGAGTTCATTTGGTCAGTCAAACAGAAAACGAAACATTCATGGCGAGAACTCACGTTTCTGGCAGATTTGCTCAGTCGACTTCAAACATTTATTAAAAATTCATTTTTCGATAAAACAGGCTGAAATTCACACGAGACGAAGTAAACATCTTGAAGTTTACTCAGTAAAAATTTTGTAGCAAAATTCGTTCGTTTGATGGGTCGAATACAGATCATAAGTCACTGGTCGAGCATCACAGAAATCTGGTTCAAATTCGAAAATAGGGTTTTTAAATTTCCACAACGAAAAACACCGATTCTTCATGCTCGAAAACACATCATCATGCTTACACATTCCTCAAACACATATTTGCATACCAACTCATATTTTTCACAATTATTTCGATCCAATCACACGTGAATTCAACCAACAATTGCAAAATCAAACAAGTTCTTACGACACACGATTTCCCCCGTTAAAACTCGCGATCTATCAAACCTACACTCTCTACATGCATGTAGGACTCAAAACATGGTTCAAAAGCGAAGGAGGAGGAAAAGTGTGCGATTATACCTTCCTTTGACAAAACGAATCGGTAGAAACGTGGAATGGAGCGATTCGTCGGAGGTTCTCGAAGCTAACTTCAACGGATGCGAGATCAAAGCTTGAATGGAAGGTTTTTGGAGATGGGAGAGTGGGAGAGGAGAGGAGACATGTGGGAGAGAATGAGGGAGGGAGCGTGTGATGTTATGGGGGCTAGGGTTAGGGGTTAGTTTATTTTATGTACTAGGATTTATTTACACCCAATTAATAAATAAATTGTGGAATGAATAAATTAAATACAAATCCCACAATCATGAGGCAAAGGATTAGTTTGGATTTAATTTGGATTAAAGTCTCAAAACAATTAATTAAATCCACAAAAAGAAGTACTATTTCAATAATTAGGAAGGGCCGGAAATATCAATTAATTAACTCGAGAAAGGATTAATGCATGATCCTATTAATCTTTTCCCCACATTGGAAAACGATAAAATCTCAAGCTCATCATTCCACAATTGCCACGACAATTTATTTCACGCAAAACACTTAATCACATGAAATCAAACGTTTCAAAATTCCAAAATTCCAAAAACATAATAAAAAGGGTCACAAAAGTTTGGGATGTTACAAAGGGGGAGATCAAGTAGTTAGGAGGGGACCGCTGACTTCTAGAAGAAGAACACGTGAGGAAATGAGCTGGATGTGGCGCACCGTTCTGTTATCAAGGACGACGTTCTAGAAGGGGACACGTGCCTACATATGAGACGCAAGGACGAGCTGAGTCATAAATCTGTTACAGAAAAAACGTCGTCATTCTAGAAGGAAAGCACGTAGCAATCAATGTGCCACCACAAGGAGGGGGGATCCTTTAGTTTCCGTATTAGTTTAGCTTAGTTTAGTTCTCTAGCTTAGTTCAGTTTTCTATATAGCTTAGCTTAGCTTAGATAAAGTGTTACTTAGTTAGAGAGGGCGATTGAAGAAGCGCAACAAAATACTTGTTATCTGTCGGCGTATTCTTAAGTTTCCCGCCGAGGATCTTCTCGGTTTACTTGCTTTCTTATTTTCTGAAGTGCTAGCTTAGTTTAAATTTCACACTGTACAGTTCTAGTTTAATCAAAGTTGTTTTCATTTTCATCCTCGCATTTACTGCTTTAGTTTCAGTTTCGTTACGATGCACTTGACCCAGTAGTTAAAGTTACCTTGATCAAGTTAGCAAGTTTAATCCTGCCTAGAGTAAAATCAGTAGTTAAAATCTCCCAAGTTAAAGCGTGGCAGCAGCCAACCCCTGTTCACTATTCACACACTTGATACACCAACTTCTCTGTGGGATCGACCCCGAACTTGCCGCTTTACAGTTAAAGTAGTGCAAAATTGGGAGTTTACAAATTACATTGGTAGGAAACGAGTGAGAGCGAGTTTGCATCGATCAAGTGGCAACGACATTTGCTAACTGATCCAATCGGTTCGGTTATCTTCAATATAACTTGGTCCGAATTTGCACCCTTCTCGAGGCTTTCCAAAATGGCGCCGTTGCCGGGGAAGCATGGTGTTATTTTATGTTTGTGCGTAGTGCGTAGGTGTATATAATTTTATTTCTCTCTTTTCGCATTTGTTTTTCCTGTTGTTGATGAGAAGGTACCACCACGGCGGCCACTGGAATCACCCTCTTATATACAGAGGCGCTAACGCTCATTGGAGAGTCTAGGAAGCCGGCGTTGTCACCACTCGTTACAGAGCAGCATTAGAAGCAGCAGCAGCCGCTGAACAGAACACACAACCACCACCACCAGAACGAACAGAAGCAGAGATGGCCATCGCCGATAACGACTCGGGATTCGGTTCTCTACACGCTCATGACTACAAGGAGCCCACATATGCCATCGCCGCTACTACTGGGATGCGGACCATTGCGATTAAGTCAGAAGTACTGGCCGTTTTGTCCCACCTCTACAGTCTTTCGAAGGAGAGTTCGTGCACTTTTCTGGAGGAGTTCTGCCGATACTGTGATATTCAGCCCGTGCCGGCTAGATCCACATCCGAAGATTACAGGCTCAAAGCTATTCCCTTCATTTTGAAAGGCGAAGCGGGTGTCTGGCTGTCAAGGCTACCAGAAGGATCCATCAGGACATGGGCTGAGTTCCGCATGATATTTCTTGATCGTTTCTTTCCAGCATCAAAGACGAGTGCCCTGAAAAGGGAGATTACAGAAGCCAGATTGGAGTACGATGAGCCCCTCGGCCAGTACTGGACAGATTCCAAGGGCTGCTTCAAGCATGCCCTAACCACAAGCTGGGGGAGCGAGAGATCTACTCGATCTTTTATGGCGGACTCACAGTAGACAGCAAGAATGACCTCAACCTCGCAGCTCAAGGGGATTTCTCGAAAACCGCATTTAGTCAAGCCAAGAATATACTGGAGAGGCTGATCGAGGCCAAGCGGTCGTACGAGACATCTCGAGGGCAGTATAGGAGAGGAGTTGTGCACGCAGCAGAGGCACGCAACGATGAAAAATTGGAGGCTCGATTCGAGCAAATGGAGAAGAAGCTGCTGAAAGCAGTGGAGAAGGCCAGGCCGCCACCACCACCTGCACCAAGGGAGACAAAGTATGTACCGAAACCGTCCCCACCAGAAGAACATCATTATTATTACTGCGAATTCCCCCCTGAGGTAGAACCGCAGGCCCAAGTGAATGCCATTGGCCACTGGAACGCAAATGGCAACTGGATCCAGGGGAAGCAGAGAGATGCTCCATGGAGGGACCACCCAAACTTTAGGTGAACCGACCAGAATCAAAGCCAACCACTCTTGACACAGCAGATACAACCCTCTGACGGGCAGCCGAACTGGCCAGCTCGAATCCAAGATAGGCCAAACACTGGAGGGAATAGAATGCAGGGATTATAGGCAGGGTGGTCAAGTGGACCTCAAGGGAATTGGTCAAGTGGAGGACATTCTAACTGGTCAAGCCGACAACAGGAAGGAAATTGGGGGTACAGACAGCAAGGCTCTCAGTCAAACAACCAGGGAAAGCAGCCAAACAACCAGATGGTTAGTTATGTCCCACCACATCAACGAGGAAACCAGTATCCGGGAAATCAACTCTACAACCAGCCGCCATACCAGCAGGAACACCACGGGCAATCTGACTACCCGCAGCCCAATCACGGAGGGGGGCCGCCGTATCAAAGACATAACCGCCACCCCAGCGGTAACCAAGGCGATATGATAGTACCGCATCATCCTAATGATACGTTGCGGGAAATCTAGAAGGCTCAGAAAGAGCAGCTGGCAGCGTTGGAGATATTAACAAAATAGCTTTCTCAAGTTGCGATGTCGGTGGGTGAGCTGAGGGGGAATGAAGGAAAAATCCTAGCTACTGTACAGACGCCTGGTCGTGAACACATCAGCGATGTGTCCCTGAGGTCAGGAAAAGTTTACCAAGGCCCCAGTTATCCTGCAATGTCTCCAGCAACTGATTCTGGACCCAACTGTGAAGAAGAGAGAGGATCCAACAAAGTGGATCAGCCGAAGGAAATAGGCAAAGAAAAGGTGGGAGGTGAAGCTTCGGAAGAAAGTTAGAAAAAGGAAACTGAAAAGGTCAAGCCATATCCGTATCGCGGAATGGTAACAAGGAAGAAAAACGCCACAATCGATGTGGCAAGCATGTTCAAGGACGTGGAGATGAAGGTGCCGCTCTTGACGGCGTTAAAAATGCCCCCAATTAGTAAATTCATCAAAGACTACTTGGCGGGGAAAGTCAACGAGGAAGGGAGACTAATTACAGATAAGAACGTCTCTGCCGTGATCCAGAGAAGCGACCTCCCCTCCAAGAAAACTGACCCTGGAATGTTCACGCTCCCTATTTCTATCGGAGATATCCAAGTGGAGCACGCCATGTGCGATTTGGGGGCATCTATCAACGTTCTGTCATACTCCATCTATCGGAAACTGGGAGCAGCCAAACTCATCAACACTGACATAATGATACAGTTGGCCGACACATCGTGTATTCACCCAGAAGGAATTATGGAGGACGTTATTGTAAAGGTGAATAATTTTCTGTACCTAGCTGATTTTTTTGTAATCAAGATGACGGAGCCCGCAGCAAAGGAATCGAGTGGAGTCCTACTGGGACGACCATTCCTGTCCACAGCCAGCACTATTATAGATGTCCAAAATGGGACTATAAGCCTGGATTTCAAGGGAGAGCAGTACACGTTCAATATTGATGAAGCCATAAAGAAGCCAGCCGACGGCGAGAACGTGTACTCTGTGGACGCAACTGAACCATTGGTGCAGGAATTTCTGGAGGAGGAATTCTTAAAGAGGGAATTCACTTATTCCACTGCACATAAAGAGGTCGAAAAAGAAGTAGAAGAATGGTTTGAGACCATGATGGTCGGAGAGATGGACGACCAAGCCATCGCAAAGGCAATAACAAATTTTTTCGAGCTTCCGAGGCCAGCTGGATCAAGTGGGATAGCTCAAGTATCTAGCCTAGCGAAGCGGCTTGATCAAGGCAAGTCACGGGAAAAAGATGTGGTAGAAAACCCTCTGCCCACTGAAGAGCCAGAGCCCGCGAAGGAGTTGAAGCCCCTTCCAGCACATCTTAAGTACGCCTACCTGGGGGAGGAAGAAACAATGCCCGTTATTATCAACAACCAGTTGACCCAGGGGTAGGAAGATAGATTGCTGGAAGTATTGAATAGAAATCAGAAGATGATTGGATGGAAACTGACGGATTTGGTGGGCATCAGCCCAGACTTGTGTATGCACCACATCCGATTGGAAGAAGGAGCCAAGCCACACCGCGACCAACAACGAAATCTCAACCCTAACATAAGGGAAGAGGTGCTGAAGGAAATTGTTAAGTTGGTCTCGATTGGAATTATCTACTCCATCCCGGACAGTAACTGGGTTAGTCTAGTACACATGGTGCCGAAGAAAGGAGGAATCCAAGTTGTGAAAAATGAAAAGAACGAATTGATCCCGACAAGGCCAGTGACTGGGTGGAGAATGTGCATAGATTACAGAAAACTGAACCAAGCCACGAAGAAGGATCACTTCCCTATGCCGTTCATTGATCAAATGTTGGAGAAGTTGGCAGGGAAGCAGTACTTCAGCTTCCTGGATGGTTATAGTGGTTATTTCCAGATCGCTGTGAATCCAGACGACCAGGAGAAAACAACATTCACCTGCCCATTTGGCACATATGCTCACAGAAGGATGCCCTTTGGCCTCTGTAATGCCCCAGGCACTTTCCAGAGATGCATGATGTGCATTTTCTCGGACCTGTTGGAAGATTGCGTTGAGATCTTCATGGACGATTTCATTGTCTATGGGGTCAATTTTTATCAAGGGCTGCATAGCCTGAACAGGGTGCTGGAAAGATGCCGCCAGAAGGACTTGGTTCTAAATTTTGAAAAATGCCATTTTATGGTAACTGAAGGAATAGTCCTGGGCCATGTAGTGTCAAGCAGGGGAATCGAGGTCGACCCAGCAAAGGTAGCGGTCATTGCAAAACTCCCATATCCTACCAACCAGAAGGAGATCAAAGCCTTTTTGGGGCTTTGATTAAACTTCAAAGATTTCGCAAAGATAGCCTAGCCTCTGATTAAACTTCTCCAGAACGATGTGGAATTTGAATTCTCAGATGCCTGCAAGGCCGCATTCCAATTTCTGAAGAACCGATTGATAAGCTCTCCGATAATACATGCCCCTAACTGGAATCACCTCTTTGAAGTGATGTGTGATGCTAGTGACTATGCTGTGGGGGCAGTGTTAGGTCAGAAGATCGAAGGAAAGAGTTACGTCATCTTCTATGCCTCCAAAACTCTGAATCAGGCACAGAAGAATTACGACGTTACCGAAAAGGAGATGCTATCGGTGGTTTTTGCATTTGAGAAGTTTAGGCCATACCTTCTGGGGTCCAAAGTGACAGTGTATACAGATCATGCGGCCATCAAATACCTCTTGGTGAAGAAGTAATCAAAGCCGCGATTGATTAGATGGGTACACCTCCTACAGGAGTTCGATTGGGAAGCAGTGGATAAAAAAAGATGTGAGAACAAGAAGATAATGGTGAAGCCATTCCAGACGCGTTCCCTGAGGAGCACCTATATTTGGTCAAGTCAATATCTAAACATCAGTGGGTTAACCAAGAGGAAGAGGTTGATCAAGCCGAGCAAGGAAGCAGGGGACAACACACGCGGAAAGAGCCATGGTTTGCTGACATGGCCAACTACTTGGTAACAGGCGAGCTGCCTGGGAGTGATGAGATTACAAGGGCACAAAAGCTGAAACTGAAAAGCGACTCCCGATACTTCTATTGGGATGATCCTTATCTATGGAAGATGAGGGCGGATCAAGTGATCCGGCGCTGTATACCAGACTGGGAACAGGAAGATGTGATGGTCCACTGCCACGCACTAGCTTGTGGTGGTCACTTTGGACCAAAGAAAACAGCTAGGAAAGTACTGGACAACGGATTCTACTGGCCTTCCATCCATAGAGATGCTTATGAATTCTGCAAGAGGTGCCCGAGATGCCAACTTACTGGAGGGATATCTATGAGAGATGAGATGCCCCAGATCCCTATTATTGTTTGTGAAATATTTGATGTATGGGGAATGGATTTCATGGGACCCTTTCCCGCATGTGAAGGCAATCTCTACATATTGGTAGCGGTGGCCTACGTGTCCAAATGGATAGAAGCAAAGGAAACGAGAACATGCGAGTCCAGAGAAGTGGTGAAGTTCTTAAAATCGAACATCTTTACCCGATATGGGGTGCCACGGGCTATTATCTCGGACCAAGGAACTCACTTCGTCAACAGAACCATCGAAGCCTTGATGCGAAAGTACGAAGTTCACCACCGCTTGTCTACACCCTACCACCCACAGTCAAATGGCCAAGCCGAAGTTTCAAACAGAGAAATCAAGGCAATTCTAGAGAAAACGGTCAATCCCACGAGGAAAGACAGGAGCCGTCGTCTGGAGGACGTGCTTTGGGCCTACAGGACCGCCGTTAAAACGCATATCGGAATGTCCCCATATCGGCTGGTATTTGGGAAGATGTGCCATCTGCCGGTGGGAGTGGAACATCAAGCTTACTGGGTAGTTAAGGAAATGAATAAGAATACTGAGGCTGGAGCTGCAGAGAGGAGAATGCAGCTACAAGAACTTGAAGAGCTCCGCTTGGATGCCTATGACTCTGCCATGTGGTACAAGGAAAAGACTAAGATGTGGCATGATAAGAACCTTCGCAAGAAGGAACTCAAGGTGGGCCAGAGGGTACTGCTGTTCAGTCCATACTGAAATTGATGCCAGGGAAGCTCAGGTCAAGGTGGATAGGCCCTTATACCATTATCGCCATCCGAACGAATGGAGCAATCGAACTCTAGGGATGCGATCTAGATTCACCTTCCTTCATGGTGAATGGTCACAGGGTGAAGCCGTACAGAGAAGGAATGGAGGCATTTGTGGTGGACGACATTCCACTACTCATGCCTAACTCTCTCTAGTGAGTAGGTAAAGGAGTGATCGGGTACTCATAGGTAATATGCTTGATCAAAGCAACAAATTCTTAATCAATTAAACTGATCAAATGACATCCTAAAAGAACACGATCAAGTCCTTAGTAGTTAGTGTAAATATTTTTTCGTGTGATAGTTTTATTTTCTTAGTTAATTAAAAGTTAGACGGAAGGAAGGAAACTGATCAAGTGGAACTATTTGGGTTTTCATCCAAAATTACTTGTCCACTTGATCAGTGCAATTTGAATTTAATGGGTAGTACAGTGATTGAGTTGATCAGGGCAGGTGATGAAAGGACGTGTGCAGTCATTGGAAGGGTGTCAGACGGCGCCAACTGCCACATGGAAGGACTCCCTGGAGAGAGGGACGAAGAGTATCAAGGAAGATAAGCCAGCTGGCACTCTGAAAAGGTGCGCCTGTACGTGAAGAGCCACAGGGATCTCAACAGTCGAGAATCCCAACAGTCGCGATATCATTATAAAAGGAAGATTTCAGATCCGTATGCCACTTTCACCTAAGCCGCCTACAGTACATTCATTTTGCTCTCGTCAAGAATTCTCCCAAAGTTCAAAACTATCTCTCCAAAAGATTGTCTTCTCTACCAAGACCTACCCACATTATCAGTAAATATGTTGATCGAACAAATCCCAACTTCATCCTCATCTTCCAGTGCCCGTGCCGACAGTGATAGCCAAGAAGCCTCCTCCCAAGCCCAAATAGAAGATCCTAGCCCACCTACACCTACCACCGCTTTACTCCAAACAAGCGACGCCGCTCCACTAGCCGAGGTGGACGAAAAAGCCCAACAGCGCTTGACAAGAATCCTCCGGAGTATGCCCTCCGATACGGATATTTCCACCATTTACGCAACCCTTAAGGCCCGACTTGGAATAACCCTGTCAAAGGACAAGGCCGCACCCTCCACATCCCAATATCCTCCCCGAAACCCTCCATCTATCTCCCAAACACAAGTCCCCCCTTCACACCACTGAACTTACACTCGTCGTTCCCCTGGCACAGTACAGTGGGGACGATTCTGAGGAAGAAGGGGCGCAGCCGGCCGCCACTCCCGCCACCGCAGCGGAATCCGTGCCACCACCACATGCAGAGGGAATGGCTGCTCTCAACGCTCCTACACCGCCAAGTAGTGGAGGGTCCAACTCCCCTACTCTCCGATGGACGGCCCAATCGATCGAGGTTGTGAACATTAACGACGATTCTGCGGAGGACTTTCTACCCCCCAGTGAAATACTACAATAAGGGGAGGCGGACTGGAACTTCTTTCCTCATGCAGAGGATGAATCGGTCCCGGATAGGGAGGAGGAGCCGCTGCGCCGTTGGTCGCACGGAATGGAAATCAACCGAATGGTGGAAGAGGTGGAGACCAGGATGGCCAGCATGCAGACGGCAGGGGAGGAACGGGTGGAGAGACTCCGCGTAGCGCGGCGACTGTTGAATGAGTCGGAGAACCAAGGAGCCGTTGGGGCGATAAACCAAGCCGTGGAAGAGAGAGGAGATGTTGAGGACAGCCGCCAGAAAGCTGAGAAGAAAATAAAATGGAAGGAGACAGTTCTTCCTTCTCCGAAGAGGATGCGCCCGCAACCCGGGGCCTTGTGATTTCAGATGCATACCAACCTGCCCCTCCACAAGAAGGAGATAATTGTGAAGGGGTTGCCAGCGGAAGCGTGCACGAAATCCGATCACATAAATTTGATCTATTTAGCAGATTATTTAGAAAAATTCTATTCGCGTAATTATCACATGTATCATGCTCATAACTTGAATTAATACATGCTTTAGCATATAAAATCCCTAAATCATGCTTACTACGGAATTAGCTAATTTACCTCGTGGATTCAATCAAGAATCGATGATGGCTTACTCCGTCTCCACGTGAAGATCTTCAATACTCGACCTCGGATCTTCTGACTGGTGTCCCAGACTATACACTGATATTTGTGTGGGCAAATCTCACCAGCGTACTAGGACTTGAATAACGAAGACAGAACTCAGCTCACGGAGGAGGCAAAATTTCGAACTCTCTCTTTCTCTGAGGGGGATGAAAATTCTGAGCAATAATTATTCTATTTTTTGTCTCCTTTATTCTCCTATTTATAAAGTCACGTATTGGGCCCAGTCAGGGATCTAAGGAAGAATTTGGATCAGGCCTCACCCAATTATCTTTTTACTAATTAAATTGAACCCACAATTTAATACAAGCTTATATTGGAATATTACAAGCAGCCACTACAGAAATAATATTGCACTGCCTTTCCAAATCTGAAATTACAAGTATTCTGGGTTTCCTTTAATTACATTTAATTCATTTCTCACACTTAAGATAGAAACATCTATTAATTAATTAATGTCTGCTATGGACTTAATTAATCAACATATTTTGAACTCCAAGAGTGGACTTAGCAAGAAACTCTTATTTATTATTCATAGAGTAATTAAACTCTAACTAGCTAGGTTCCGAATAATAAAACCTTATTTCGAGCTCCTCTTGTGGATGTTATCAAACGAGACTCTCCTCGTGCACGATTCAACGTAATAGCAATCCTAGCACCGCTAGATAATGATCACCACTACCCAATATACCTGGATCGTTGGGGTGACGAAAAACCCGCACATTTGGTAAGTCAAAGTAGTAGATACTCAATATCGTATGCTCAATGCTAACGTACATTGATTAAGAAATTAATTATCAAGACCTCGTCTTTCAGTAGATAGCATAAAGACTCGTCTTGCTGTTAGATCCATTCAGTGCTATACCACACCAACGTCATCATATTTCAATAAGGCTTAGAAATAATCGGACTGACATTGCAACCTTTCACGATAGGTTGTCTAGGTCTATCTGGGTTGTGAAATTCTTGTTTTTCTTTGTTCAGAACTGACCGCGTACCTTACATTGAGCGCAACCCACAACCGGTCTACCAGAACAAAGACTTAGACTTATATTATGTTCGCTTATACATTTAAATATGCAATAAACTTCCATTAAATGTAAAACATAACAACATTATGACAAAATAATCTGTTGCATTCATTGGAAAATAGTTATTAGAGTTTTACAGTATTCAATCACTCGAAAGGTGATTTCTAGTATACAAACCCTAACAAAGGGCAGCGATACAGAGGGGAGGGTGCTCTGATGGGCCCGAACCTCCCGCAGGCAACAAGGAAGGCCTGCACCACCCCCGCCACTATTCTAAACAAACTATGGTATTGACCACGGATCTCCTCAATCAGATGCTGATATTTGACAACCCCAAGTGGAACGAGGAGATCCACCAGAGGGAGACGCCCAGAAAGCGGCTGAAGGCAGGCAAGAAACTCCACCAGCCAGCCCTGGCGACTATCCGGGTTGAGGAGAAGTTTACCTAGTACATTATTGGAATTGGTTTTGACTGGCTGCTGGAGATTGAGAAGACCTTCGTGCTAAAGAACCTGGCTAAGGAATTTTTCACGTCCTTCCGTTTTACCGGGAGTACAAACTTGGAGGCCAAGAGCATCTCCTTCCGGGTGTTTGGGCGTCAGCAGGAGATGAGCCTGAATGTGTTTTCTGTAAGGATGAGACTCTATACAGAGGCCCAGGTCGCTAGTGGAGAATGGTTCGGGCGGGACATTGGCCTTCGTCAGAGGAGGCCAGCTTTTGATCAGCAGGCGGTCTGGCAGGCCTTGTGCAACGGACGTGCCCCCGAGTTTAAAGCTTCTGAGTCCAGAGGGGAACATTGCTAATCCGGCCCTCCACCTTACCCAAGTCTACCTAGCCTGCAATCTCCTTGGCCAAGCCAATACATTGGCGATCATTACTCTGGCTGAGCTCTACTTTATGTGGAGCATGAAGGGGCAAAGGAGGGTGCACCTGGGCTACTGGATTGCTCACTCGATAAGTCAGATTGCCAATCGCCCTGCCCACCACCTCAATGCCTGCCACCTTCTCGGAGCCTACCTAAGGCGAAATTGGACCCTGGAATTCCAGGAGGGTATGGAGCTTCCCAGTCGCTGCCCAAAGCCAGAATTGTTTAACATTGATTTCTTTGTAAGAATTCAGGTACTTGAACGGCTGCGCGACGAGAGACTTCACTTCAACTCGAAGGCTCAGAAGGAGAGGCAAATAGAGCAGCAAGAGACTAGGCAGGAAGAACTGCAGGAGGCCAGACGCGAGAAAAAGAGGAGGCCGGCTGATCGCCCGGCGAGCCCAGCAAGGCCGCAGAGGCAAAGGTTGGAAATGATGCCAGTAACAGACCCAGAGGAGTCTGCGCAAACGAACAACGAATGGAGGCTCCGCATGGAGCAGATGCTTACGCAGCTGGTGGAGAACTCACACGCCCAGCTGGTTGCTCAAGCTAGGAATCTGGAGGCTATCCGCCAACTGACCCTTGCTATGCGACCACCACCTCCCTCTACAAGCTCTCCTCCAACCCGGCGTCCATCATCCTCCAGGCCACCCTCCGCATCTCCAAGTCAACCCCCCAGGAAACCCTAAGTACAACCCCCCCGATCTCAGCTCATTTTAATCTCAAAACTTTTTTCAGTTTTAATTTGTTTATGGTATGTATAACTGATATTGTGCTCCACATCACGCTTAGACCTGTGTTGGGTCTAAGTGTGAGAAGTATGCATGCCTGTTTTTGTGAATTTTGTTGTTTTCCTATCCATATTTGTGTTTTGGTTATTGTTTCATCTTTTGGTATGTTTGATTGTTGGCACTGTCTCACACTTATCCCAGTGTCTGGTCTAAATGTGAGAAGTTTTCCTTGTTTGTTGTTGTGCCGTTGCCTGTACCTAACCCTTTTCCCACTGCATCCAGTCCCTCGAGGACGAGTTCATATGCAGTGGGGAGGGGGGAGGGTTGGTTACACATAAGTCATGCATGTAAAATTTTTTCAAAAATACAAAATTTTACCTAGTAAAAACAAAAAAAATAGGCAGTATACATGAAATTTGATAAATGGAAGACTTGATTACTTTGTGGAAGAGTAAGAAAAAGGATTCAGTGTGCTTACATGTGAAAACTTGATTGCAAAAACTTGATCAGTTTGAACGACGCAAGTATGATGGAAGCGCTCAATTTTTAACCAACTGTGAAGCCTCTCTATATGTGAGTTATAAGCCAAAAGTAGAACACTTTCTACTATTTTTACAAAGAAAATTTTTATAAGAGGCTACATTTTAATATTTAGTTGTAAATTGCACAAGTAGTAAGGACTAAAGTCATTAGAACTTAACCCTTTGAGCCTTTTCTTCTTTCGCTCCATGAACCAGCCTCGTCAAGAAGGGCACCCCCTTAGTCAGCCACTTTGAGCCCATATACACTTCTACCCGTTTCTTGAAGCCTTAAAACCAAAACTTACGTTTTATATCACGTGAGGAAAGAGGTCAAAGAAATGAAGTTTTTCAAGGGATAGCAATAGAAGAGTCAAAATAAAAGGGTAGCCAGGTGAAGGGGTTGGCAGCGGAAGTGTGCCAGAATAAAACCGATTACATGAATTTGATCTATTTAGCAGCTTATTTAGATAAACTTTTCGCGTAATTATCCCTCATATCATGCTCATAACTTGAATCATAATCATGCTTTAGAACACATAAATCCTAAAACATGTATACTACGGAGTTAGTCAGTTTACCTCGTTGATTCACTGACGAATCGAAGATGGCTTGCGTCTTCTCCATGTGAAGATCTTCATAACTCGACCTCGGATCTTCTGACTGGTGTCCCGGACTGTAGACTGATATTTGTGTGGGCAAATCTCACCAGTGTACTAGGACTTGAATAACGAAGACAGAACTCTGCTCACGGAAGAAAGCAATTTTCGATCTCTCTCTCTCAAAAGGAGTGGACTAAAATTTTGAAGAGAAAAAGTGTTGTTTTCTGTCTCCTTTATTTTTCTATTTATATTAAGTCACATATTGGGCTCAGTCACGGATCTAAGGATAAATATGGACATGGCCTCACCCAATTAGCTTTTTACTAATTAAATTGAACCCACATTTTAATACAAGCTTATATTGGAATATTACAAGCAGCCACTAAAGAAGTAATATTGCACTGCATTTCCAAATCCAAAATTACAAGTATTCCGGGTTTCCTTTAATTTGTTTAATTTTATTTCCCACACTTAAGATAGAAACATCCATTAATTGATCAATGTCTGCTATGGACTTAATTAATTAACATATTTTAATTTCCAAGAGTGGACTTAGCAAGAAACTCTTATTTATTATTCATAGAGTAATCAAACTCCAACTAGCTAGGTTCCGAATAATAAAACCTTGTTTCGAGCTCCTCTTGTGGATGTTATCAAACGAGACTCTCCTCGCGCATGATTCAACATAATAGCAATCCTAGCACCGCCAGATAATGACCACCACTACCCAATATACCTGGATCGTTGGGTGACGAAAAACCCGCACCGTTGGTAAGTCAAAGTAGTAGATACTCGATATCGTATGCTCAATGCTAACGTACATTGATTAAGAAATTAATTATCAAGACCTCGTCATTCAGTAGATAACATACAGACTCGTCTCGCTGTTAGATCCATTCAGTGCTATACCACACCAACGTCATCATATTTCAATAAGGTTTAGAAATAATCGGACTGACATTGCAACCTTTCACGATAGGTAGTCTAGGCCTATCTAGGTTGTGAAATTCTTATTTTTCTTTGTTCAGGACTGACTGCGTACCTTAAATTGAGCACAGCCCATAACCGGTCTACTAAAACAAAGACTTAGACTTTGTTATGTTCACTTATACATTTAAATATGCAATAAACATCCATTAAATGTAAAACATAACAACATTACGATAAAAATAATCTGTTGCATTTATTGGAAAATAATAATTAGAGTTTTACAGTATTCAATCACTCGAAAGGTGATTTCTAATATACAAATCCTAACAAACTCTCACTTATACTCAAAACAGCTTTCGAGTATAGAAAACAGTAGTGCACACGTCTAAATTTCTCCCACTTATACTGAAAGCGAGTTGAGGTCTTGAATGAGTCGTACTCCCATCCCTTCAAAGTGGCTCTCGAATGGTTTCACCGCCAATGCCTTAGTGAAAGGATCTGCCAGGTTGTTCTCTGACGCAATCTTGACCACTTGTATGTCTCATCTCTGCACTATATCCCTTTTGATATGATACTTCCGCTCTATGTGTTTGCTCGCTTTGTGAGCACTTGGTTCTTTCGAATTTTCCACAGCACCAGAGTTGTCACAATAAACAGTGATGATCTTGGGCAGATTCGTAACCACACCTAAATCCATAAGGAAGTTCTTGAACCATACTGCCTCTTTTGCAGCCTCCGAAGCGGCCACATACTCGGCTTCCATGGTCGAGTCCGCGATGCATTTCTGCTCACACTCTTCCAAATTATGGCTCCACCTCCTAAGGTGAACACATATCCTGAAGTAGATTTTCTCGAGTCCTGATCAGCTTGAAAGTTTGAGTTAGTATATCCCAAAGGACAGAGTTTGACCGTATTGTAAACTAGAGCATAGTCCTTAGTCCGTTTAAGGTACTTGAGTATGTTCTTTACGGCAGTCCAATGTCCTTGGCCCGGATTTGACTGATATCTTGCCACCATGCCAACAACAAAGCAAATGTCAGGCCTCGTACAAAGCATAGCATGCATGAGACTTCCAACTACCGAAGCATATGGAATCCTTGTCATTGCTTGTATCTCAGACGGCGTTTTCGGGCACATCTCTTGAGATAGATGGATGCCATGTCTAAAAGGTAATAAACCTTTCTTGGCATCCTGCATGCTAAAACGACTAAGTACTGTGTCGATGTAAGGTTCTTGAGATAAGCACAACATCTTCTTTTCTCGATTCTGAAGAACATTGATTCCGAGGATGTGTCCCGCGTCTCCCATATCCTTCATCTCGAACTGGTTTGACAACCATGTTCTTACTGATGACAACATCTTTTTATTGTTTCCAATTAGAAGAATTTCATCTACATATTAAAATAAGAACACTACATTCCCCTTTTCAACCTTCTTATACACGCAGCTTTCATTTGGGCACTTTTCGTATCCAAACGTGCGAACAGTTTGATCGAAACATTAGTTCCACGATTTAGATGCTTGCTTAAGGCCATAAATGGCTTTCTTAAGCTTCCAAACCATGTGTTATTTGCCCTCTATGGCATATCCTTCCGGTTGTTCCATGTAGATGGTCTCCTCAAGACCCCCGTTTAGAAACGCAGTCTTAACGTCCATATGCCATATGTCCCAATCCATATAAGCTGCTATAGACAAAAGTATCCGGATCGATTTGACCATGGCCACTGGGGAGAAAGTCTCGTTATAATCGACACCTTCCTTTTGGGTATACCCCTTGGCCACTAGTCTTGCCGTGAAGACTTTAACTCGTCCATTGGGTCCATGTTTACGTTTATATATCCACTTGCTGCCAATGGCAGTACAGCCTTCAGGTAGGACGGACAATTAATAGACGTCTTTATCTATCATAGATTGTAGTTCCGAATCCATTGCTTTCACCCATTTGCAATGATCGACATTTGCTAGCGCCTCCGCAAAGTTCTAGGAATCTAACACATTGCTATCCGAGGAGTGATCCATGGATTCCCCCAAACCAATGTATCTGTCGGGTTCATGCGAGACCCTCCCACTGCGGCGCGGTACTACAATACTTGGAGTAGAAGTTGAAGTTTCGGGAATAGTTTGTACACCTGGTACTTGTTCTTGGTTAATAGAACTTGTGACAGAAGTTAGCTCTTCTAGAGCCACTGCACTGCTGGGTCTATGATTCATTACAAAGTCTTCCTCTAAGAATTTGGCGTGAGTGCTCACAATAACTTTCTTATCTCGGAAACTAAAGAATTCATAACCTTTCGTCCCTTTGGGGTACCCTATAAACATACACACCTCCGTCCTAGATCCTAGCTTAGTTAGATCATTTTTCCAATACATGAGTCGGGCAACCCCAAATCTTGAGATGTGCTAGATTGGACTTGTGGCCAGTCCACAACTTATAAGGAATAGGTACGGATTTTGACGGTAAATTGTCTAATGTATGGCTTGCAGAAAGCAAGGCATGTCCCCAAAACGAAATAGGTAGTCGTGCATAACTCATCATCGATCGGACCATGTTCAACAAGGTTATGTTCCTTCTTTCAGCCACGCCGTTCTGCTGGGGCGTCCCCGGCGCAGTCAATTGGGATTGGATTCCTGACTCCGACAAGTAGTCCAAAAACTCGGCACTGAGGTATTCGCCTCCACGATCAGATCGCAGGCATTTGATATTCTTACCATGATACTTTTCCACTTGAGCCTTAAATTCCTTGAATTTGTTAAAGGACTCTGACTTGTGGGTCATCAAATAGATGTATCCAATTTTTGAGAAGTCATCAATGAATGTGATGAAGTATCGAAAACCACCTCTTGCTTCAATAGACATTGGTCCACATACATCGGAATGAACGAGCTCAAGTACTTTCTTGACCCTATTGCCCTTAGCCTGAAAAGGCCTCTTGGTCATCTTGCCTTCTAAGCATGACTCACACTTATGAAAATGTTCCTCCTCTAGACCTTTAAGTTTAACAAGAGAATGGATCCTCCTTTCATTGGCAAGACCAAGTCTAAGGTGTCATAAGTATGTTTCGTCCATTGAACATGAAGGTTCCTTTCGTTTCTTTGAAATTTTCGATGTTGTATTTGATGGGGTTGGCAGCGGAAGCGTGCAACATTTAATGATCACATAAATTTGATCTATTTAGCAGATTATTTAGATAAATTCTATTCACGTAATTATCACATGTATCATGCTCATAACTTGAATTAAAACATGCTTTAGCATATAAAATCCCTAAAACATGCTTACTACGGAATTAGCCAATTTACCTCGTTGATTCAATCAAGAATCGATGATGGCTTGCTCCGTCTCCACGTGAAGATCTTCAATACTCGACCTTGGATCTTCTGACTGGTGTCCCGGACTATACGCTGATATTTGTGTGGGCAAATCTCACCAACGTACTAGGACTTGAATAACGAAGACAGAACTCAGCTCACGAAGGAGGCAAAATTTTGAGTTCTCTCTTTCTTAGAGGGGGACGAAAATTTGATAGAGTAATAATGTGTATTTTCTGTCTTCTTTATTCTCCTATTTATATTAAGTCACATATTGGGCCCAGTCAGGGATCTAAGAAAGAATTTGGAACAGGCCTCACCCAATTAGCATTTTACCAATTAAATTGAACCCACAATTTAATATATGCTTATATTGGAATATTACAAGCAACCACTACAGAAGTAATATTGCACTGCCTTCCAAATCTGAAATTACAAGTATTCCGGGTTTCCTTTAATTGCATTTAATTTATTTCCCGCGCTTAAGATAGAAACATCCATTAATTAATTATTGTCTGCTATGGACTTAATTACTTAATATATTTTAATCTCCAAGAGTGAACTTAGCAAGAAACTCCTATTTATTATTCATGGAGTAATTAAACTCCAACTAGCTAGGTTCCGAATAATAAAACCTTGTTTCGAGCTCCTCTTGTGGATGTTATCAAACGAGACTCCCCTCGCGCACGATTCAACGTAATAGCAATCCTAGCACCGCTAGATAATGATCGCCACTACCCAATATTCCTGGATCGTTGGGTGACGAAAAGCCCGCACCTTTGGTAAGTCAAAGTAGTAGATACTCAATATCGTATGCTCAATGCTAACGTACATTGATTAAGAAATTAATTATCAAGACCTCGTCTTTCAGTAGATAGCATAAAGACTCGTCTTTCTATTAGATCCATTCAGTGCTATACCACACCAACGTCATCTTATTTCAATAAGGCTTAGAAATAATCGGACTGACATTGCAACCTTTCACGATATGTAGTCTAGGCCTATCTAGGTTGTGAAATTCTTATTTTTCTTTGTTTAGAACTGACCGTGTTACCTTAAATTGGACGACGCCCACAACCGGTCTACTAAAACAAAGACTTAGACTTTATTACGTTTGTTTATACATTTAAATATGCAATAAACAACCATTAAATGTAAAACATAACAACATTATGACAAAAAATAATCTGTTGCATTTATTGGAAAATAACAAATAGAGTTTTACAGTATCCAATAACTCGAAAGGTGATTTCTAGTATACAAAACCCTAACAGTATTGAGTTCTAATTTGCGATTATTAAATTGTGTAGATGTGATTGTGTACAGATCGTTTTCCATGATACCACGACAGATATAAGAACCATCTTTCTTAATAACGCAATTGTCATTAAAAGAAATCGAATATCCATCAAAAACTAATTTAGAAACTGAAATTAAATTTCTTCTAATAGAAGGTATCAACAAAACATTCTTCAAAATAAAAAATCTATCACTACTAAAACGCAAATAAACGTCTCCCACTGTAATGACCGCAACTTTTGTAGCGTCGCCCAGCTGGACTTCGATCTCATGATCACGCAGCCGTCTTGTCACTTGCATTAAGTCAGGATCAAAACAAATATGATCAGTAGCTCCAGTGTCAATAACCCAAGTGCAAGTAGATTTCGAAGCCAAACATGACTCGACTACTAAAGCGTGGTGCATACCTGTAGCCTTGCCCTTTTTAGGATAGTCTGGCTTCCAATGCCCCTTTTCTCCACACTTGAAGCACTTCCCCGTGGGCTTCTTGTTTGCCCTCCTCTTCTTCTTTCCCTTAGCTACTTTGCCCAATTCTGAGTTCGGTGCCTGCCTTTTTCCTTTGCTAGGCTTAAAGCCAGAGGAACGAGGCGCCGAAGTCATCATGGCCGCCTTAGCCTGGACCATAAGGTCCTCTGCCGACTGAAGTTCAGTCAACAGTTCTGCCAAGGTGTAGTTCCTTTTGTTCATCTCGAAGTTGAGCTTGAACTGTTGCAAGCTAGGGGGAAGACTCTGAAGGATAATTGTCATCTTGGACTCGGGATCGATCGTCCCTCCCAAGACCTCAATCTGGTTGAGGTGGCCCATCATCTCGAGGACATGGTCCCTCACAAACGAGCCCTCCTTCATTGTCTTCGTCATGATACTCGGAAAGGCTTGAGACTTAGCCGTTCGATTCTGAGTACCAAAGAGATTCTTGAGATTCTGCATGATCTCAGCGGCTGTTTCCATGGCTGAATGCTGATGCTTAAGCACTGATGACATAGATGCCAACATGTAGCACTTAGCCATCTCATTCGCCTTATGCCACCGTCTGTGTGCATCTCTGACTCCTGCCGCTGCGTTGGCCGGCGGCACTGGAGGTCGCGGGGTTGTGAGTACGAAGGTGTACTCTTCTGCTGTAAGAACGATGTCCAAGTTTTGTTTCCATTCTACGCCCTCAAGTTTGTTTTCTTTAAAAATTGTTGAAAGAGGATTAAACGACATATTGACGATTTGATTTGCATTGCAAAACAGAGTATTTACTATTTGCCATAAACTTATGAAAGAAGTTTGATTAGATTAACCATAAAACTTTTCAAAATCTTACAACTGTTCTTACAACTGCAAGATTAAAATTTTGTATCCTCCACAGGAGGTCAATACGCATTAAAATCGTACTATTTTACTGGTCACAATCATCGACGAATAGCCCAGAGACCACAAGTGTGGCATGTCCGCCTAATGTTGCCTAAGCAAGACCACCAAATTTAGCATTACAGAGTCTCATTCCTACAACACACTAACAATGCCCATGTGCTATCCCATAAATTATGTGTGAACTTCTGAATCTCGTAGTTTCTTAGGATTATTGTCCCTACAGTGCAGGTGTCAATAATATTGGAAACCACATTCTAGTTCATACTATTTATATTTGAGAAGTCCGCCTTATGAACTCGCTATTTCTTAGGATTATTGTCCCCACAGAGCAGGTGGCGATAATATTAGAAAAAAACTTCATAAATTGCAGACCAATTGATGGAGACCATATACAAACTTTGAGTTCGTAATTATAGCTTAGATATTTTGGGTTATGGTTTTTATTTAATTATCCTTAGCCTTGAAGCAGATTCAGGCTTGATTAAATTCTGTTGGTATTTAATATGCTGGATAATTAAATCTTTTATTCATAATTGGCGTCTTCCATTAGGAAAATAATGTTCTAGTATTTAATTCTTATGCATGTCTACTATAAGATATATCTAAAATAATTAAGTTATTTAATTTTTAATAAGACATGAAAAATTAAATTCAAATTATTTCCAAGTTCAAGATTAGGAAGAGAAGATTTATTATTTAATGTATCCATACATATCTATCCTAATTAGGATTTTAGATATATAAATATTATGAAACTATTAAATTATTCTCATCCATATCATCTAGTAATGAAATAAGATTAATTATTTCCATACATATAGATAATAATAAAATATTCCTAAAATCTAGGTAAATCTTCCAAAAAGATTTTATTTCTATTAAATAATAATATTCAATGATATCTTTTAATTAAAAAAATTAAATAATCATTAAAATAATCTTTCACCGTTATCTCACCGCACAAGGTTCGCACGAACGATGAACGACGAAAATCCGACGAGTTCGTCGCCGGATCATCACGGATTCGCCGTCTCGGCCAGCAGCGCGCACGTCGCGCGCCTGCTCTCAGCCAGGTGACGCGTCGGTTGCCTCATTGGGCGTCGCATCCTCTCGGCCAGGAGCGTACACGGTGGTGCCGCTCCACTCAGCCAGTCGCTGTCGCCTGTCTCGGCCGTCTTGGCACGTCGGGTGACGTGGTTGCTTGGCCAGGAGCTTGTGTGGAGGCGCGACTCCTCTCGGCCAGTGGCTCATCGCCCGTCTCAACCTACCGAGACCTGAAGCTCCCACTGCTTCGGCCAGCTGCGCGCACAAGGGTGCGTCGCTCTTAGCCTCCGCCTGGATCCTCGTCTCGGAAACCTTCCACCTAGGGTTCGGGGCGGTGTCTCGCGGGGTCTCAGCGGTTCTCGGATGAGCCACCACGCCGCAACAGCCACCATCGTGTCGAGCCTTTGGGCGAGAGCCACCTAGGGTTAGCGGTCTCGGTCGGCGGCACGCACGAGCCTACACTCGTCTGCGCGTCGCCCCGTGATCATACACCCTTGGCTCCCACTCAATCGACAACCCACTCTCGATCGAGCGTGGTGCGATCCGTCTCGGCGCAAGCGACGACGGATAGTACGTCTCGTACGATCGATAAATTCAAGTTCTTTGATTCGATTGTTCTTGAGTTCTACTATCATAAAATATTAAAAAAAGCAACAAGTATATGCTTCGAAATCAAATAACACATGTATAAATGAATTTCGCGAAATTTAAATCCAAATAATCAAAGCCAAAGACTGGCTCTGATACAAATTGAAGGGGTTGGCAGCGGAAGCGTGCAAGAATAAAACCGATCACATGAATTTGATCTATTTAGCAGATTATTTAGACAAATACTATTCGCGTAATTATCACACGTATCATGCTCATAACTTGAATCATAATCATGCTTTAGAACAAATAAATCCTAAAACATGTATACTACGGTGTTAGCCAGTCAGGGATCTAAGGAAGAGTTTGGACATGGCCTTACCCAATTAGCTTTTACTAATTAAATTGAACCCACAATTTAATATAAGCTTATATTGGAATATTACAAGCAGCCACTACAGAAGTAATATTGCACTGCCTTTCCAAATCCGAAATTACAAGTATTCCGGGTTTCCTTTAATTTGTTTAATTTTATTTCCCGCGCTTAAGATAGAAATATCCATTAATTAATCAATGTCTGCTATGGACTTAATTAATTAAAAAATTTTAATTTCCAAGAGTGGACTTAGCAAGAAACTCTTATTTATTATTCATGGAGTAATCAAACTCCAACTAGCTAGGCTGCGGATAATAAAACCTTGTTTCGAGCTCCGCTTGTGGATGTTATCAAACGAGAGTCTCCTCGCGCACGATTCAACATAATAGCAATCCTAGCACCGCCAGCTAATGATCACCACTACCCAATATACCTGGATCGTTGGGTGACGAAAAACCCGCACCTATGGTAAGTCAAAGTAGTAGATACTCGATATCGTATGCTCAATGCTAACGTACATTGATTAAGAAATTAATTATTAAGACCTCATCTTTCAGTAGATAGCATAAAGACTCGTCTCGCTGTTAGATCCATTCAGTGCTATACCACACCAACATCATCATATTTCAATAAATCTTAGAAATAATCGGACTGACATTGCAACCTTTCACGATAGGTAGTCTAGGCCTATCTAGGTTGTCAAATTCTTATTTTTATTTGTTCAGGACTGACCGCGTACCTTAAATTGAGCGCAGCCCACATCCGGTCTACTAAAACAAAGACTTAGACTTTGTTATGTTCACTTATGCATTTAAATATGCAATAAACATCCATTAAATATAAAACATAACAACATTACGACAAAAATAATATGTTGCATTCATTGGAAAATAATAATTAGAGTTTTACAGTATTCAATCACTCAAAAGGTGATTTCTAGTATACAAACCCTAACACCAGGTTGATCAAGTTAAAAAAAATTGTGTGTAGAGAAAAGTTCGAGAAAAAGCGAGCATGAAAAAGTTGTAACCTGACCCAGGAAATCGAAAGTTAGGAAATAAGCCAAAAGGCTAAAGGTCAAATTTTGACCAAGTATCCAGTAGGAAAATAAATATCCCACTCTGATCCAGCGAGTTTAGTCAAATCTTTAGTCTTTTGACTCATGTTATTTTCTTTTTACAGTTTAAAATATTAATTTTTTAACTTAGAACCCCTATGACCCTACCTCAATACGCTACTACCCTTTATCCCCATTACACCTGAAACAAAGAGCTTAAGGAACTATCTTGTGCAGTCTGATTCGAGGTATTAAAATTGTGGCAATACCGAGAGAGCAGTCCTAACATCTATGGTGATAAATGAGTGACTGAGTGAATCCACAGTGGTTTAAATTGAGCAATCTTGACAAACTGACACCTTGATCAAGAAAACGCGAAAGAGAAGAAACATAAGCTACTGACAAATGGATTGACATCGACCTCGGGTATGATTGTTGGAAATTTATTCGGTCTAATGCATACATGTAAATATGTGTATGTCTTCTTTTCGTTTTCTTTTTTTTACTTTCTTGAAATGATCAAACCGTACCTGAATTTTGCCTTATCTTTTTCTTTCTTTTTTCTTTATACTTGGGGACAAGTATGTTTTAAGTGTGAGCAGTTTGATAAGGCCCATTTCATGCATCGGTTTAAGGGTAAAATGTACGCTACTTGATCGGTTTATCGCGCAAAACAAGTGTTAAATGTGCAGGAATGCCACTTGACCAAGACAACAAGGCCAAACTGATCAAGTTAGTACAAAAGGCGAAAAAGGTTGGATATCGGGGGAGTTGATCAAAGGGGGAGATCAAGCAGTTAGGAGGGGACCGCTGGCTTCTAGAAGAAGAACACGTGAGGAAATGAGTTGGATGTGGCACACCGTTTTGTTATCAAGGACGACGTTCTAGAAGGGGACACGTGCCTACATATGAGACGCAAGGACTAGCTGAGTCATAAATCTGTTACAGAAAAAGCGTCGTCATTCTAGAAGGAAAGCACGTAGCAATCAATGAGTCGCTCACTCTCAGCGTGAGCGAATATTCCCTGCCAAGATCGTTATCCAGTTGGAGGTCATGCTGCGCCTATAAATGGAGGATGTGCCACCACAAGGAGGGGGGATCCTTTACTTTCCATCTTAGTTTATCTTAGTTCAGTTCTCTAGCTTAGTTCAGTTTTCTAGATAGCTTAGCTTAGCTTAGATAAAGTGTTGCTTAGATAGAGAGGGCAATTGAAGAAGCGGTGCAAAATACTTGTTATCTGTCGGCGTATTCTTAAGTTTCCCGCCGAGGATCTTCTCGGTTTACTTGCTTTCTTATTTTCCGAAGTGCTAGCTTAATTTAAATTTCACGCTGTACTGTTCTAGTTTAATCAAAGTTGTTTTCGTTTTCATCCTCGCATTTACTGCTTTAGTTTCAGTTTCGTTACGATGCACTAGACCCAGTAGTTAAAGTTACCTTGATCAAGTTAGCAAGTATAATCCTGCCTAGAGTAAAATCAGTAGTTAAAAACTCCCAAGTTAAAGCGTGGCAGCAGCCAACACCTGTTCACTATTCACACACTTGATACACCAACTTCTCTGTGGGATCGACCCTGAACTTGCCGCTTTACTGTTAAATTAGTGCAAAATTGGGAGTTTACAAATTACATTGGTAGAAAACGAGTGAGAGCGAGTTTGCATCGATCAAGTGGCAATGACATTTGCTAACTGATCCAATCGGTTCGGTTATCTTCAATATAACTTGGTCTGAATTCGCGCCCCTCTCGAGGCCTTCCAGTTAGCATGGAAATCTCTGCAGATCTGATTATACTCTGCTTTGTATCGATTGTATGAGGAAGATGGGTTTGTTAGTAAAGTTTTGCTTTATCGTACGTTTTACAGGGTTCTGACAATTGGTTCGTGGAAGGACTTGGAAAGAGGTCGAAAACACGAATAGAATGCGGATCAAGTTATATGGAATGATAACCGAACCGATTGGATCAGTTAGTAAATGTCGTTGCCACTTAATGAATGCAATCTAGCTCTCGCCCTTTCCGCCATGCCAAAGTAATTTATAACTCTCAATTTTGCACAACTTTAACAGTAAAGCGGCAAGTTCGGGGTCGATACCACAGAGAAGTTGGTGTGTCGAGTGTGTGAGTAGTGAACAGGGGAGTTGGCTGCTGCCACGCTTTAACTTGGGAGTTTTTAACTACTGGTTTTAATCTAGACAGAATTAAACTAGCTAGCTTGATCAATGGAAATTTAACTACTGGATCAAGTGAATTGCAGGTAATAACATAAAAGTAAATGCGCGGATTAAAAGTGAAAATAACTTTGATTAAACTAAAAGCTAAGTACAACGTGAAATTTAAACTACGCTAACACTTTGGAATCTAATAAAGCGATAAAAACTAGTAAAAATCTCAGCGGGAAACTTAAGATAACGCTAACAGAAATGAGTATTCTGCAGCGCTCCCTTTCGGTCGCCCTTTAAACTAAGCTATCTAACTAAGCTAGAGAAGTGAACTAAACTAAGCTAGAGAGCTGAACTACGCTAAATAACTAAGCTAAGCTAAAGTAGATGGAAAGTAAAGTCTCGGATGCCTTCTTGTGGTGGCACACCCTCTATTTATAAGCTCGATTCGGCCGCCAACTGGATAACGATCTTGACAGGGAATATTCGCTCATTCTGAGAGTGAGCGACTCATTGATTGCTACGTGCTGTTCTTCTAAAATGACGATGCTTTTTGACAACAGATTCGTGACTCAGCTCCGTCCTTGCGTCTCATATTCCAGCACGTGTCTCCTTCTAGAACGCCGTCCTTGATAACAGAATGGTGCGCTATATCCAGCTCATTTCCTCATGTGTTCTTCTTCTAGAAGCCAGCGGTCCCCACCTAACTGCTTGATCGCTCCCCCTTGATCAACTCCCCCGATTCTTGGCCTTTTATCGCCTTTTGTACTTGCTTGATCAGTTCGGCCTTGCTGCCTTGGTTAAGTGGTATTTCTGCACATTTAACACTTGTTTTGCGCGATAAACCGATCAAGTAGCATGTATTTCACCCTTAAACCGATGCATGAAATGAGTCTTATCAAGCAGCTCACACTTAAAACATACTTGTCCTCAAGTATAAAGAAAATAAAAGAAAAAGATAAGGCAGATTTCAGGCATGGTTTACTTATTTCACTAGTAAAGGAAAACGAAAAGAAAAACAAAACTTTAAGATAAAAACACGTATTTACATGTATGCATTAGACCGAATAATTTTCCAACAATCATATCCAATGTCGAGGTCAATCCATTTGTCAGTAGCTTATGTTCCTTCTCTTTCGCCTTTGCTTGATCAAGGTGTCAGCTTGTCAAGATTGTTCAATTTAAAAACCACTGTTGGATTCACTCAGTCTCTCCTTTCTCACCAGAGATGTTAGGACTGTTCACTCGGTGTTGCCACAAATTTAATACTTTGAATCGGACTACACAAGATAGTTCCTTAAGGTCTTTGTTTTGGGTTGTAACGGGGCTCAAGGGTAGTAACGTGTTAGGTTAGGGTCCTAGGGGTTCTAAGTTTAAATATAAATTTTTTAAAGAAAAATCACATGAGTCGAAAGGCCAAAGATTTGACTAAACTCACTGGATTAGAATTGGGATATTTATTTCTTGGTGCTCTCTCTTGGTCAGATTTCGACCTTTAGCCTCATAACCTTCGGCTTATTATTATTTTTACTTTTGATTTCCTGGGTCAGGTTACAACTATTTCATGCCCTCTTTTTTTTATTCTTTTCATATGATCAACCTGATTGTCTAACTTGATCAACCCGGCTACCCTTTATTCCGACCATTCTTATTGCTATCCCCCTTTTGTTTCCCTTGACAAACTTCATTTCTTTGATCATCTTTCCTCATGTGATATGAAACTTTGAATTTGGTTTTAAGGCTTTAAAGAAAGGGAAAGAGTGTATGGGCTCGAATTGGCTACTAGGGGGTGCCTTGACTAATGAGGCGGGTTTGTGGAACGAAAGAAGAGCACGGCTCAAATGGTTAAGTCCTAATGCCTTTAGTCATTACTACTTGTGCAATTTTCATCTCAATATTAAAAGTAAGCCTCTCGTAATTTTTTTTTCTTTTGTAAAAATAGTAGAAAGTGTTCTAATTTTGGCTTATAACTCACATATAGAGAGGCTTCACAGTTGGTTTAGAAATTGAGCGTTTCCATCATACTTGCGTCATTCAAATTGATCAAGTTTTTGCAATCAAGTTTTACATGTGAGCATACTGAATCCTTTTTCTAACTCTCCAAAAAAGTAATCAAGTCTTCCATTTATCCAATTTCATGCATATTGTCTATCTATTACTACCTGAAATTTGTTATTTTTGAGAAAAATTTTGGCATGTATGATTTTATTGTAACTAACCCGTCCCCCCTCCCCACTGCATATGAACTCGTCCTCGAGGGACTTGATGCAGTGGAAAGAAGGGTTAGGCACAGGCGATGGCATAACAACAATCAAGGGAACTTCTCACACTTAGACCAGACACTGGGCTAAGTGTGATGTAGTGCCAGCAATCAAAACATGCTAATAACCATACAAAAAATAAAACAGATATAGGCAAAACAGAGAACAACTTCCATAAACTTCTCACACTTAGTCCAGACACAGGACTAAGTGTGAGAAGGGAGTCAAAAACACAATTTACACAAAGAAACAGGGTTAAGGGAGATACTACTGCCTTCTAGATTGTTGAATCAGGGGAATGTTGCGCGTCTTCCTTATCGCCTCCATTACACAGGCCTTCCTTATTGCTTCTAAGGCTTCGTGTTTATCGGAGCTCCTCCTCCTTAGTATATTTTTTATTCTTTTTTTCCTTCGGGGGGGGGGGGGGGAGAAGCATGCTGGCAGCGTTAGCAAGCCTCATACCTTGGTTGGTATGGTGGGCTAGGGTTTTCTATATGGGCTTGTGAGGAGGTTTCTTGGTTATCACTATCAGCACGGGTACTGGAAGAGGAGGATGAAGTCGAGAGTTGTTTAAGAAACATTGTCACTGGTAATGTGGGTAGGTCTTGGTAGAGAAAATGATGTTCTTGAAAAAGGGATTTTAAAATTAGGGAGAATTCTTGATGAGAACAAAAGGACTGATATGTAGGCGGCTTGGGTAAAAGTGATATACGAATCTGAAATCTGCTTTTTATAATGAAATTGCGGCTATTGGGATCTTCTACTGTTGAGATCCTTTCGGCTGTTCAGATCTTTGCGACTCTTCACGTACGGGCACGCCTTTTCAGAGTGCCAGCTGGTAAATCTTTTCTGATATGTTTCGTCCTTTTAATGCAGCAGTTGGCGCTTCCTGGCACCACTTAAGTGACTGCGCACTCCCTTTCATCACCTACCCTGATCAACTCAATCATTGTACCACCAATTAAATTCGAATTGTACAGATCAAGTGGACAATAATTTTTTATGAAAAACTCTAATAGTTTCGCTTGATCAGATTCCTTCCTTACTTTCGACTTTTAATTATAAATTAAGAAAATAAATTAACATGATAAAAACTATTTACACTAGCTACTTAAGAAGTTGATCAGGCTCTCTCAGGATGACACTTGATTAAGTCTTTGTTGCCTGATCAAGCAGACTTCCCATAAGTGCTCAGTCAACCCTTTTTACCTGTCTACTGGAGAGAGTTAGGCATTAGTAGTGGAATATCGTCCACTACAAATGCCTCCATTCCTTCTCTGTATGGTTTAACCCTGTGTCCATTCACTATGAAAGAAGGTGAATCAGGATCGCCTCCTTGGAGTTCGATTGCTCCATTCGCTCGGATGGCGATAATGGTATAAGGACCTATCCACCTAGATCTGAGCTTTCCTGGCATCAATTTCAGTCTGGATTGAAACAACAAAACTTTCTGGCCTATCTTTAGTTCCTTCTTGCGAAGGTTCTTATCATGCCATATTTTTGTCTTTTCTTTGTACCACATGGCAGAGTCATAGACGTCCAGGCGAAGCTCTTCCAGCTCCTGTAACTGCATTCTCCTTTCTGCAGCTCCAACCTCAGTATTCATATTCATATCCATTCGGTATGGGGACATTTCAATAGGCATTTTGAACGTTGTTCTGTAGGCCCAGAGTGCGTCCTCCAGTCGACGGCTCTAGTCTTTCCTCGTGGGATTGACCGTCTTCTCTATAATCGCCTTGATTTCTCTATTAGAGATTTCAGCCTGGCCATTGGATTGTGGGTGATAAGGTGTAGATAGGCGGTGGTGGACTCCATATTTTCGCATCAGAGCTTCGATAGTTCTGTTGACGAAATGAGTCCCTTGGTTAGAGATAATAGCCCATGGCACTCCATATCGGGTAAATATGTTAGATTTCAAAAACTTCGCCACTTCTCTGGACTCACACGTCCTAGTTGCCTTCGCCTCGATCCATTTGGACACATAGTCCACTGCCACCAGTATGTAGAGATTACCTTTAGATGCGGGAAAGGGTCCCATGAAGTCCATTCCCCATACATCGAATATTTCACAGACAATAATGGGGATCTGAGGCATCTCGTCTCTAGTAGATATTCCTCCAGTAAGTTGACATCGAGAGCACTTCTTGCAAAATTCATAAGCATCTCTATGGACAGATGGCCAATAAAACCCACTATCAAGTATTTTCCTTGCTGTTTTCTTTGGCCCAAAATGACCCCCACAAGCTAGTGTGTGACAGTTGATCATTACGTCTTCCTACTCCCATTCTGGTATACCAGCGTCGGATTACTTGATCTGCCCCCATTTTCCATAGGTAAGGATCATCCCAATAGAAGTATCAGGAATCGCTTTTAAGCTTTACCTTCTGTGCTCTTGAAATTTCGTCACTTCTGGGTAACTCTCCCGTTACCAAGTAATTAGCCATGTCCGCGAAAAATGGCTCCTTTCACGTGTTCTGTCCTTTGCTTCCTTGGTTGGCTTGAGCAATTTCTTCCGCTTGGTTGATCCACTGGCGCTCAGGTATTGACTTGATCAGGCAGAGATGCTCTTCAGGGAAAGCATCTGGAATGGCTTCACCATTATCTTCTTGCAGAATTCGACTTAGGTGATCTGCCACCTTATTCTCACATCCTTTCTTATCCACTGCTTTCCAATCAAACTCCTATAGAATGAGTACTCATCTGATCAACTGCGGCTTTGACTCTTTCTTTGCCAAGAGGTATTTGATGGCCGCATGATCTGTATAGACAATCACCTTAGACCAAAGCAGGTAAGGCCTGAACTTCTCAAATGTGAAGACTACTGATAGCATCTCCTTTTCGGTCACATCATAGTTCTTTTGTGCCTGATTTAGAGTTTTGGAGGCGTAAAAAATGACGTAACTTTTCCCTTCGATTTTTTGACCTAATATCGCCCCCACAACATAGTCACTAGCATCGCACATCACCTCAAAGGGGTGATTCCAGTCGGGAGCACGTATTATTGGAGAGCTTATTAATCGGTCCTTCAGAAACTGGAATGCGGCCTTGCAGGCATCTGAGAATTCAAATTCTACATCGTTCTGGAGAAGTCTTGTTAGAGGCTGGACTATCTTTGCGAAATCTTTGATGAATCTTCTGTAGAACCCAGCGTGCCCTAAAAAGGCTCGGATCTCCTTCTAATTGGTAGGATATGGGAGTTTTGCAATGACTGCTACCTTTGCTGGGTCGACCTCTATTCCCCTGCTTGATATTACGTGGCCCAGAACTATTCCTTCAGTAACCATAAAATGGCATTTCTCGAAGTTCAGAACTAAATCCTTCTGGCGGCATCTTTCCAATACCCTGTTCAGACTATGCAGCCCTTGATCAAAATCATCCCCATAGACAGTGAAATCGTCCATGAAGATCTCAATACAATCTTCCAACAGATCCGAGAAAATGCTCATCATACATCTTTGGAAAGTGCCCGGAGCATTGCAGAGGCCAAAGGGCATCCTCCTGTAAGCGTAAGTGCCAAAGGGGCAGGTGAACGTCGTCTTTTCTTGGTCATCTGGGTTTACAGCGATCTGGAAATATCCACTATAACCATCCAAGAAACTGAAGTACTGTTTCCCTGCCAACTTCTCCAGCATTTGATCAATGAACGGCAGAGGGAAGTGATCTTTCTTTGTGGCTTGGTTCAGCTTCCTATAGTCTATGCACATTCTCCACCCAGTAACTGGCCTTGTCGGGATTAATTCATTTTTCTCATTTTTCACCACTTGAATCCCTCCTTTCTTAGGCACCATGTGTACTGGGCTGACCCAATTACTGTCGAGAATGGAATAGATAATTCTGATTGAAACTAGCTTGACAATTTCTTTCAGCACCTCTTCCCACATGTTGGGGTTGAGTTTCCGTTGTTGGTCGCGGTGTTGCTTGGCTCCTTCCTCCAGCCGGATGTGATGCATACACAAATCCGGGCTAATTCCCACCAAGTCTGTCAGCTTCCAGCCGATAGCCTTCTGATTCCTTCGTAATACTTCCAGTAACTTGTCTTCCTGCCCTTGGGTTAATCGACTGTTTATAATGACGGGCATAGTTTTGTCTTCTCCCAGGAAGGCATACTTTAGATGCGCTGGAAGGGGTTTCAACTCCTTCGCGGGTTTTGGCTCTTCGGTGGTCAGAGGGTTTTCTGTAGCTTCATCGCCCAGTGGCTTTCCTTGATCAAGCTGCTTTGCTAGGCTGGATACTTGAGTTGTCTTACCCGACCCAGTTGGCCTTGGACGTTCGCAATATTCTGTTATTGCTTCTGCGACGGCTTGGTCGTTCATTTCTCCAACCTTATTTGTCTCAAACAACTCTTCTACTTCCTTTTCGACCTCTTCATCTACAGCGGAGTCTGTGAACTGCCTATTTAAAAATTCTTCTTCCAAAAACTCCTGTACCAAGGGCTCAGTTACATCCACGGAATACACGTTCTCTCCGTCGGCTGGCCTTTTTATGGCCTCATCGATATTGAATGTATACTGCTCTCCCTTGAAGTCCAGACTGATCGTCCCATTGCGGACGTCTATGATAGTGCTGGCCGTGGACAAGAATGGTCGTTCCAGTAGGACTCCACTCGACTCTTTTGCCGTGGGTTCTGTCATCTTGATTACGAAAAAATCAGTTGGGTATACAAAGTTATTCGCCTTTACAATAACATCTTCCAGAATTCCTTCGGGGTGAATACATGATCTGTCGGCCAACTGTATCATTATATCCGTGTCAACTAGCTTGGCCTCTCCCAGCTTCCGATAGATGGAGTATGGCAGAACGTTGATAGATTCCCCCAAGTCGCACATGTCGTGCTCTACCTGAATGTCTCCAATTGAAATTAGGAGTGTGAACATTCCTGGGTCAGTTCTCTTGGAGGGAAGATCACTAGGTTGGATCATACCGGTCACTTCCTCTGCTTCAACCTTCCTCCTCTTTTCAGCACCCTGTTCACAGATGTTTGACTCTTCTTTCGCTATGACTTGATCAAGGGCTCTGGATTCAAGGCTTTTATTAAGACTTGTCCTGGATGCTAGAAAACTTGCAGTTGAGCTCTGATAAACTCCTTCTGATTTTAGAGAGACTGTGTTGACATTCTCTCACCCTGTTGGAGGTTGCACTGTAGCCGGAATCTTTCCTTCATTACCTCTTAGCTTGCCCAGTGACATGGCGACCTGAGATAACTGCTTCGTAAGCATTTCTAATGCAGGTCTCTGTTCTCTCTGGGCTTCCTGCATTTCTCACACAACATCATGGGACTGGTGTGGAATCATATCCCCTGGACCTTCATTTTGCTGCCTGTTATTTCTCTGATTAAATCGGCCTCCTCCATGGCCTTGCTGGTAAAAACCGGAAGACCCATACTGCTCTGGTTGGTCCTGGGACAGATGATTTTGTTGGTTTCCTTGGAAGTACTATTGGTTCCCTTGGGATTGCTAGTTTCCCCTGTGGTACTGCGGGACATAACTCACCATTTGATTACTTGGTTGCCTACCATGGTTACTATACTGAGGGGCTTGGTGTTGGTACCCCCATTCTCCTTCCTGTTGTTGGCTTCACCAGTTAGGCTCTCCTCCACTTGACCAGTTAGGCTGTCCCCCACTTAACCAGTTCCCTTGAGGTCCACTTGACCAACCTGTCTGACCTCCTTGCATTCTATTCCCTCCAGTGTTTGGTCTATCCAAGATTCGAGCTGGCCAGTTGGACTACCCGTCAGAGGGCTGTACCTGTTGTGGTTGGCTTTGATTCTGATCAGTCCATCTGAAGTTGGGATGGTCCCTCCACGGGGCATCTCTCTGCTTCCCCTGGATCCAGTTGTCAATTGTGTTCCAGTGGCCTACGGCGTTTACTTGCTCTACCTCAGGGGAAAACTCGCAGTAATAGTAATGATGTTCTTCTGGCGGTGGCGGCTGCGGCACATACTGTGTCGCCTTCGGTGCAGGTGGTGGCAGCGGTCTCATTTTTTCTACTGCTTCGAGCAGTTTCTTCTCCATCTGCTCAAATCGAGCCTCCAGCTTTTCATCGTTGCGCGCCTCAGCTGCATGCACTGCTCCTCTTCTGTACTGCCCTCGAGATGTTTCGTACGACCGCTTAGCCTCAATCAGCCTCTCCAAAATATTCTTAGCTTGGCTAAAAAGGGTTTTTGAGAAATCCCCTTGTGCTGCGAGGTTGAGGTCGTTCTTGCTGTCCACCGTGAGTCCGCCATAGAAGATCGAGTAGATCTCCTTCTCTCCCAGCTTGTGGTTAGGGCATGCTTGAAGCAGCCCTTGGAACCTATCCCAGTACTGGCCGAGGGGGCTCGTCATACTCTTGTCTGGCTTCTGTAATTTCCCTTTTTAGGGCACTTGTTTTTTATTTTGGAAAGAAACGATCGAGGAATATCATACGGAACTCAGCCCACGTCCTGATGGATCCTTCCGGCAGCCTTGACAGCCAGACATCCGCATCGCCCTTCAAAACGAAGGGAATAGCCTTAAGCCTGTAATCTTCGGATGTGGATCCAGCTGGCACGAGCTGAATATCACAGTATCTGCAGAATTCTTCCAGGAAAGCATACAGACATTCCTTCGAAAGGCCATAGAAATGGGACAAAACGGCCAGTACTCCTGATTTGATTGCGATGGTCCGCATTCCAGGAGTAGCGGCGCTGGTATGTGTGGGCTCTTTCTCATCATGAGCGTGTAGAGAGCCGTTTCCCGAGTCGTCGGCGACACCGACCATCTCTGCTTCCGTTCGTTCTGGTGGTGGTGGTTGTGTTTTCGGCTCGGTGGCTGCTGCTGCTTCTAATGCGGCTCTGCGACCAGTGATGACAACGCCGGTTTTCTGGACTCTCCACTGAGTGTTAGTTCTTCTGTATATCAAGGGATGATTCCAGTAATCGCCTTGGTGGTACCTTCTCATCAATAGCAGGAAAAACAAAAAAAATGAGAAACAAAATTATATACACCTACGCACTACGCACAAACATAAAGTAACCGAACTGATTGGACCAGTTAGCAAATGTCGTTGCCACTTAATCAATGCAATCTAGCTCTCGTCCTTTCCGCCTTGCCAAAGTAATTTATAACTCCCAATTTTGCACAACTTTAACAGTAAAGCGGCAAGTTCGGGGTCGATCCCCAGAGAAGTTGGTGTGTCGAGTGTGTGAGTAGGGAATAGGGGGGTTGGCTGTTGCCACGCTTTAACTTGGGAGTTTTTAACTACTGGTTTTAATCTAGACAGAATTAAACTAGCTAGCTTGATCAACGGAAATTTAACTACTGGATCAAGTGAATTGCAGGTAATAACAGAAAAGTAAATGCGCGGATTAAAAGCGAAAATAACTTTGATTAAACTAAAAGCTGAGTACAACGTGAAATTTAAACTAAGCTAACACTTTAGAATCTAAGAAAGTGGTAAAAACTGAGAAAAATATTAGCGGGAAACTTAAGTTAACGCTAACAGAAATGAGTATTCTGCAGCGCTCCCTTTCGGTCACCCTTTAAACTAAGCTATCTAACTAAGCTAGAGAACTGAACTAAACTAAGCTAGAGAGCTGAACTACTCTAAATAACTAAGCTAAGCTAAAGTAGACAGAATGTAAAGTCTCGGATGCCTTCTTGTGGTGGCACACCCTCTATTTATAAGCTCGATTCGGCCGCCAGCTGGATAACGATCTTGACAGGGAATATTCGCTCATTCTGAGAGTGAGCGACTCATTGATTGCTACGTGTTGTTCTTCTAGAATGACAACGCTTTTTGGTAACAGATTCGTGACTCAGCTCCGTCCTTGCGTCTCATATTCTAGCACGTGTCTCCTTCTAGAATGTCGTCCTTGATCAACTCCCCCGATTCTTGGCCTTTTATCGCCTTTTGTACTTGCTTGATCAGTTCGGCCTTGCTGCCTTGGTTAAGTGGTATTTCTGCACATTTAACACTTGTTATGTGCGATAAACCGATGCACGAAATGAGCCTTATCAGTTCACTTTTATTCTGTTTGGTCTTTTCAGGAAATTACCGTACAAGTGTCTCAGTTCAAGCAAAATGATCAGTTTGAGTTTACCAATGTAGTCATAGTTTCATGAGTAACTCAGTTTAGTTAGTTAGTCCATCAGTTTACCCAATCAATTAGTTTTAACTTAACCCACTTGAATGCGTGGCAGCAGCCATCTCCATCCTGTCCTCAACAAATGAAGAACACATTGTCTCTGTGGGATTCGACCCTTACTTCTCTTTACTAAATTATACTCCCTCTGTCCCATAGTAGATGTCAAACATTCATTTTTAGTTTATCTCACAAAAGATGTCACATTTCCTCTTTTGGAAAAAGTTCCTTCTCACATCAATTATAAATTTATATTTTCTCTCACCACTTAACACACAAAATAGCATCTCCTAAAATTTTGTGCCATCTCCCAAGTGTGACATCTACTATGGGATGGAGGGAGTATTAATGTGGGTTAAGATTTTGAAAGCCTCTTGAGTTCCTCCGTTCGCATACTCACAGAACAAGAGTAGGTTGAATCGAGTTGATCAGTTAAGGTTTACTACTGGATCAGTTCACGAGGCATTTGCAGGTAACGAAAGATATCGAACAGCTGGATCCGTTCGGTACTTCGACTTGATCAATCCACGACGACCTATTTGCGATTCAATTTACGCGAGGGATTAATAACGACACATCGTGGAGAAACACAAATGAAACACAACAAGCTTTCAGTATACTATGGCACAAGAAGTAGGGGAACATTATGGTCCTCTTGCCTCTATAGTGTTAAATTTTAATTTAATATTACCCATCAGATTAAGATGTTGGACGGCCTAGATGCTGAGGAGTGATCATGGTCCGCGTTACATTATTAGGTGGAATCGGTACATTATAGGGGTAGAAATGTAAACAAAGCATTTATATCACACGTTTAATAACTGTAGGTCCGATAATTAAGCTAGAATTTAAGGAAACCCGATTGACATTCTCTTCCACACTCTCTCTCTGTCATTCCAAATGCCTCCCCCATTTCCAATTTCGATCAAAACCCTTTCCCCCAATTCCACTCTCAGTCTAAAACCTAGCCGCCAGAAAGAGACCACCAAAACGGTTTTCTACGCCGTTTATCTCCATGAAAACCTTTCGACCAAGTGAAACTCTATGTTTCTCAGTCGTTTCAGCCTTCTTCGTCGTTGTACGGTTGCTTTGGCAGTGCAGATCTGGTGGAAACTGAACCAAAGCCGGTGATTTCGGGTAAGTGATGAAGCTTCGACATTTTTAGCAAAGTTATTATGGTGGGTTTTTCTCTAAATCAGCACTTCATGTTCATTGTTGTTAGGTTTTTTCTGTAAATCAGCACTTCTGTCAATTTACAGCTTTCGGTTTGGCGATGGATTTCGATTTTGGTTTGCTACATTGTTTGATTGATGCTCATACATCACTGCTCTATATACATTATTCACAAAAATTGGTACATTGTTTCACTCTAGTGTTGTATATTATTTCTGTTACATCATGTAGCTAGATATGTACATCGTGTTCTATTACATTATTTAGCCAAAGATGTACATTAGATGTTACTGTCACATTATTTTGATAGGAAATGCTACATTATGACGATCTATTTGTACATTACTTCACTATGATGTTCTATCCATTTCCCAAGGGGCAGAAGTTATATCAATTCCCCCAAGGGTTTAGCATTCCATGAGGCTATGATGTAATACTAACCAAGTAGACGTTCACTAAGGGCAGGGAGTTAGAGTCATTCCCGCAGGGTTCAATTATTTCTTGTTTGGTGTAGCAGTCTCTATTGTATTCTTACACATATTAGGTTACGTTATTCAGGTTAATTGTTACATTTTTTGCTACTGATGTACTACATTATATGTGATGACATATTCATTAATTGATGTTGCGTGTACAATATTATGTTATATAGCACTCTAAAATTTTTGAAACCGTCTTCTTTACACAACATCAAATCTGCCAAGGGTAGATTACTAAGAGGTGTTGGACGATGTTGTTCCGATAGCAATTGCCCCGCATTTCTGGCATAGAATGGCAGAACCAAAAGAGGAGCCTCCTAAAGTGCAAGCTGAAGGGCCCAGTAGATCAAAGAAAGGGAACCTCCTTTACTTCAGGAGGGTTTAATTGATTATTTGGTCATTCACCGTTTGTTGTAATTGTATGGTTGTTTTTTATGTGTACATTAATTCTTTATTTAGTTACATTATTAACAGATTAGTATACATTAATTGCTTGATTTTGTACATAATGCATGTCAAAGGATGTATACACTACATTAGATTTTGTACATATTGATACCGTTGTGTACATTACATACTTTGGTACATTATATGTGATGACATATTCATTAAATGATGTTGCATGTACAATATTCTGTTATATAGCACTCTAAATTTTTTGAAAACGTCTTTTACACAACATCAAAGTTGCCAAGGGTAGACTACGAAGAGGTGTTGGATGTAGTTCTGATAGCAATTGCGCAGCGTTTCCGATAGAGAATGGCAGAACAAAAAGAGGAGCTCGCTAAAGTGCAAGCTGAAGTAGGTGAACGGCCTAGTAAATCAAAGAAAGGGAACCTCCTCTTCTTCAGAAGGGTTTAATTGATTTTTTGTCGTTCACCATTTATTGTAATTGTATGGTTGCTGTTTTTTCATGTGTACATTAATTCTTTATTTAGTTACATTATTAACATATTAGTATACATTAATTGCTTGATTTTGTACATTATGCATGTAAAAAGATGTATACACGTAATTAGATTAATTACAAACTAAGTAATGTAGATAAACGATTAAATAATATACACGTGTTATGCTACGGTTGTGTTACAGAGACGGTATTAAAGCATCCGCATCGGCGTCTCGAATCTCTTGATGCAGGCTCGATGTCGTTCAGGCGAGACGAGACCGCATCGAGACGCCGATGTGGAGACTCCGTCTCGTCGCTTAGCCCCGAGGGAAGGGGGGTGGCGGGTTGTCTTGCCACGCGCCAGCGCGACGTGGCGAGCGCTTGCGAGCGGCGTGACGCCCACTCGCCGGCACTCGAGTGGGCGTCGTCAGGCTGACGCAATAAATTTTTTTTTTAAATCAATTTTCTGAAGAAAAAAAAATTAAAAAATTAAAAAAATTAACGTTAATATTACCGTTTCAAATGGTATTATTTTATTTTTTTATTTCATTTTTTTATTCTATAAATACTCCTATTAACCTCTTTCATTTTACACACAAACACACTATCTCTCATCTTTTTTTCTTCTCATCACTATCATATTATCTCTCTTTCCTCTCTATTTCTTCTCCCAAATTTAATCCATTCATGGATCCATTTGAGCAAATGGGTCGAATGATGGAAGAATCGCTAGAAGAAGATCGACTTAGGGAGGAGGAGGAAGCCGCGGCGCGTCAAAAGCGACCCTGGAAATACATCCATCGTGACCGAGAGGAAGCCGCCACATGCTTGGTACGAGATTACTTTTGTGTGAACCCGGTATGGGGAGATACCTATTTCCGTCGCCGTTTTCGCATGCGGCGGGAGCTATTTATGCATATCGCAAATACATTGGCGGCCCAGGAAGAGTACTTCCAAGAAGGGTTCGACGCTACTGGTCGTTCCAGTCTCACGAAGCTCCAGAAATGTACTGCAGCAATCCGTCAGCTTGCTATTAGACAAACGACGGACTTGTTCGACGAGTACATGCACATTGGGAAAGCACTGGGAGACTGTGTTTGATGAACTTCTGCAAAGGCGTCCGGGCAGCATTCACCGACAAATTTCTCCGGAAGCCAAGCACCGCAGATTGTCAGTTTCTGCTCCGACTTCACGAACAAGTGCACGGATTCCCCGGGATGCTTGACAGCGTCGATTGCATGCATTGGCAATGGAAGAATTGCCCTGTGGCGTGGAGGGGATCATACGCGAGCGGCCACAAAGGCACCCACCCCACCGTTATACTCGAGGCCGTTGCCGACTATCGGCTATGGATTTGGCATGCGTTTTTCGGGGTCCCCGGATCGAACAACGATATCAACATGCCTAACCAATCCGACCTCTTCACCGAAGTTTTGAATGGTAAAACGTCGGCCATCAAATTCACCGCTAACAACCACCACTTTAAAATGGGGTACTATCTTGCCGACGGCATCTATCCGAAGTGGCCAACCTTCGTGAAGACATTCAACAAGCCGATAGACAACAAACAGGCTCTTTTTGCACAAAAGCAATAGGCTACTCGCAAGGATGTGGAGAGAGCGTTCGGGGTTTTACAAGCTCAATTCCACATTATCAAATCTCCGTCTCGTACGTGGTTTATGGAGAATATGGTCGACATCATGTATACGTGCATAATCTTGCACAACATGATTTTCGCCGACGAAGGACCTAAGGCGGGAAATTGGTTCGACCCTGAAACCCCGGGAAGCTCTTCCGCAAGTAGTCCGCCTCGTAGTGGAGTGCATCCTTCTTTACAAGAGCGGCTGTGTGTTCGGGCAAGGATATGTAATTCTATGGCCCACGCTCAACTCTAGGAGGATCTAATGGAGCACATTTGGGCAAAATTTGACAACCGTTAGACGATCACCGCATAACTTTCCATGATTATGCGTATTTCAATAAATTGTAATATAAGGATTTCAATTATGTATTTTTGTATTTTCGTATGTTGTAATTTTCATGATTTTTAATAATTTTATGAATTATTAGTGTTAATTTAATATTTCAATGAAATATTAATTGAATTTGTTGGAAATAAAAATAAAAAATGAAATTGAATTAATAGTTAAGGAATGAGATGGTTAAGAGATGGAGGGATGCAGATGTTGTCTCTTAGTTAAGAGATGGGGTAAAAAGTGCAGTGGGGCCCATGAATAGTTAAGAGATGAGACGGTTAAGAGACGGTATTGAGACATGGATGTGGATGGCCTCAAACCCCTAGCCCCAAGGATTGATAAACCCTTGGGGAAAGCATATAACCTCCACCAAACATTCCACAACTGCGAATCTTACATTACTTACTTAACCATCTTACGTGTGAGTATTACACCCTAGCCCCATGGACAACTAAACCCTTGGGGAATGGATGTAAATTTTGGCCCTTAGCAAACCTTAAGATTCATGAATACAGAACACACTAAGTAATATACATCTTTACAGAAAGTAAATCTACATTAAATCACTAAATTCGTACATTATTTATTGCAAACTTTTGAGTTGTCCATGAATCATGTTATCTACATTACGCAAACACAAGATCTACATTATAAACACGAACACATACTTTATAACTGTAAACTTCGTATGTATTCTGCCATAAAACATACATCGCGATAAAAGCTAAACTAACTAATCAATAACCTAATCACATGGTGCTTATACATACAATTATAAATCTGGATGAACATTCAATACATGGAGTCTGTAAAAAATAAGTTCAACTGGAATGAATCCTAGCGACTTACGTTTGATCATTGTGAAATAAAATCAAACTAAAAAACCTTTTTCCATAATTGAAAACACCAAAACCTATGAAGGAAATCGATAGTAACATCTCAAAATTGTGGCAGATGAATGGCATTATTTAGTGATTTGCAGCAATGTAAACCATAAAGATGGATGAGAGAAGAACTAAATATGGAAAATAAATTATAAAATATAATTACCAAACTTAGTGGACAAAATTAAGGAAGTAAAATAACCGCCGCAAAAAACTATCAACTATATTTAGTAATTATTGTTATTTTTCGATATCAAATTATTCACAAAAATCCCTAATTCTCCAATTTCTGAATTGCAAATTTCGTATAGGGCCATTTTTGGGATGTTACATGATACCCGTCCTGCACTGTGTCGAGTATAACATGATACCCGAGTCGGGTATCCTGCACCGACGCTGCGGATACATGACCCGACCATGGTTTTTTTTAAATCTTATTTTTTGAATTTGTACTAATATTTTAGTACTCCCTCCGTCCGCGAATAGGAGTCTTGTTTTTCCATTTTAGTCTGTCCGTAAATAGGAGTCCAGGTTCACTTTTACCATAAATGGTAATAGGGTCTCATCATTAAGTAGCACATTCCACTCACATTTCATTTAAAACAAATATATACAAGTGAGACCCCTATTCCATTAACTTTTTTTCACCCACTTTTTTTAACATTACTTAAAACCGTGCCGCCAAGGAATGAGACTCCTAATAACGGACGGAAGAAGTATATGATTTGAACACTTCCAAAATCCAAAATGTAATCTATCTAAGATTATATGATCAACTATAAATCTATATTCAATCGTTTAAATTTTTAACATAATTTTATCAAATAATATACTTATATGGCAGTATTTAATTTTATCAAATAATATACTTCCTGGGATCTATTATATCTTTTTTGTGAATATAGTTCATTTTCCAACCAAATCTCAGCCCCACGATTTGGAGATCTGATGGCCGAAATAGACGAAGTAGTGATAAAGAGAATCGTAGTGGAAGAGCGCGTACCTTTCGGCGGGATCTTGCGGATGAACTTTCTATGGCCATCCAAGCAAGTTTTGAGACAGCGAGTGATACACCACCAAATAGTCGGGCTAGCAATGATCATGGAGAAAATGCTGATGTTGACTCACTTATTTCACCTCTGGAATCTCTAGGTACCACAGACCCTGAGCTACCATCAAGATACCGACAGGCTGTGTCTCAAAGTTCAATGAGTGGAACATTGGGAGACTCTGCATTTCCTCCTCTTGCAGCGGGCGCAGGGGTAAACCAACAGAGTTCTCAAACCGTTGCTTCCTCTAACAGAACTATGGCTGCTCATTTGCGCCGCCAGAGCAAGAAGCAAGCGAGCTCCTCAAGCTCAGCTCCTGCTTGGCCAGCAGCTAGTCGTACACCTGCACCGCTAGTCAATATTGTTAATTATGGAGCCTAATTTATCTCCTACCATGTTTAGGATTTGTTTCCTTGAAGTATTTTTTCCTTGTGATATATGTTTCATAGTTTGACTAGAATTAGGGCCCTCTAGTTGCTTATAAATAGAGGTGCTCCCTCATTGTTAAATTATGCTTATTCTGAAATTATATAGTGAAATCTCTGGCTTGGCATCGCCCCCAGACGTAGATACACATTGTATCGAACTGGGTAAACAATTTCTTGTGTTCATTCTCTTTCATATTCGTGATTGCCTGTGTTTATTTCCCAACAACTGGTATCAAGAGCCTAGGGTTTAAGAGGCAGAAATCACGATGGGGATCGATGAGAAAATTGTTGTAGAGAAGTTCGACGGATCTGATTTCGGATTTTGGATGATGCAGATTGAGGATTACCTGTAAGGTAAAGATCTCTGGAAGCCTTTAAAAACCAAACCCGAAAAGATGGAACAGGAGGAGTGGGAGCTGCTGGACAGAAAAACGATGAGCGCGATTAGGCTATCGTTGTCCAAGGATGTGGCTTATCACACGACTGCAGCAAAGTCGACAAAGGAGATGATGAAGATCTTGGAGGACATGTATCAGAAATCATCAACGGCAAACAAGGTACATCTGATTAGACGATTGTTTAATTTTAGAATGCAAGAGGGAAAGCTGGTGCAACAACATCTCAACGAGTTCAACATGATTACTTCGCAACTGAACTCGGTTGATATAAAATTCGATGATGAAATTCATGCCCTGATTTTGCTATCATCTCTGCCTGAGAGTTGGGCTGGCACAGTGACAGCAGTTACTGCTGCAGAGACAAACCTAACAGTTGACAGAGTAAGAGATCTGATGATTGGTGAGGAAGTTCGCCGGAGAGAATCAGGATCTTCTACTTCGGGATCAGCACTGAATACAGAACAGAGAGGCAGATCGAAGGGAAAGAAAAATCGTGGAAGATCAAATTCCAGAGGAAGGAGCCAATCCAAGAAGGATTTGGATAAAATTAAATGCTGGAATTGTGATGAGTTTGGGCATTTTAGAAATCAGTGTGAGGCACCGAAGAAGTATAAGAATAAGGATCAGAAGAACAAGAAGACAGCAAACGCTACCATGTCTGATGACGATGGCGAGGCGTTGGTCTTGAGTGTCAGTAGTCCGATGGAATCGTGGGTATTGGATTCTGGAGCGTCGTTCCACTCCTGCAGCAATGTGGAGATAATGGAAGACTACGTTTCTGGCGATTTTGGGAAGGTACATCTGGCTGATGACGAGCCCTTAGATATCGTGGGAAAGGGAAACGTGAAGGTAGTGACGTCCAATGGATCCGTGATAAAACTGAATGGAGTCAGACACATTCTTGGATTGCAGAGAAGTTTGATTTCGATTGGGCAGCTTGATGCAGAAGGGTACACCGTGACGTTTGGCTGCAACAATTGGAAGATTACCAAGGGAGCTACGATAGTAGCTCGAGGTAAGAAGGAGGGTACGTTGTATACCACAACTAACTCCAAAGATTGCATTGATATTGCAAGTGAGGCAAATAATGCAGATTTGTGGCACTGTCGTCTTGGCCACATGAGCGAGAAAGGGATGAAGATAATGTGCTCAAGAGGTTTACTGCCTGGCCTGAAAACTGTTGAAGTTGGCCTGTGCGAGGATTGCGTGTTTGGGAAACAGAAAAGGGTGAGTTTCTCAAGAGGAGGCAGAAAATTGAAGACACAGAAGTTGGAGATGGTCCACACGGATCTATGGGGACCAGCACCTGTGATGTCCCTAGGAGGCTCTGAATATTATATGACTTTCATCGACGACTCTACTCGAAAGCTATGGGTTTATTTTCTGAAGAGTAAATCCGATGCGTTTGACGCTTTTAGGAAGTGGAAAGCCCTTGTTGAAACTGAAATCGGGCTGAAGGTGAAGTGTCTAAGATCCGATAAAGGAGGAGAATATGAACTTGCAAAGTTCAAGGAGTTCTGCGCCGAGAATGGAATCCGCATGGAGAAAACTGTGAAAGGAACTCCACAGCAGAATGGAATCGCAGAGCGCATGAACAGAACGTTGAACGAGCGAGCAAGATGCATGAGATTGAAAAGTGGATTGCCAAAGAGTTTTTGGGCAGATGCAATCAACACAGCTGCATTCCTAATTAATAGAGGTCCATCAGTTCCCTTGGAGTTTCGGATACCCGAGGAGGTTTGGACAGGAAAAGAGGTAAATCTATCTTTCCTACGCATCTTTGGTTGTGTTGATTATGCTCATGTTAGTTCTGTTGAGAGAAGTAAGTTGGATGTTAAATCTATTAAGTGTACGTTCATTGGTTATGGAGGCGATGAGTTCGGTTATAGACTCTGGGATGAGCAGAACCGTAAGGTTATTCGCAGTAGAGATGTCGTTTTCAATGAACAGGTATTGTACAAGGATAGATTGGAGGCGTCGAGTCCCAGCAGTTCTGAGCCACAAGTGGTCGAGCTAGACATCTCAAACTCGAGTGGGAGCAATGAGAGTCAGAATGCTGAAGAGGTGCTTGAAGAAGAACCAAGCACTCCACCACTAACTATTCCGCTGCCTAAATGGACTAGAGAGCGATGTGCACCTGATAGGTACTCGCCCTCTAATTTCTATTTGTTACTTACTAATGGTGGTGAGCCCGAGTGTTATGCAGAGGCTGGAGAAGGCCTTGATAAACGAAGGTGGAAAATTGCCATGGATGATGAGTTTGCCTCTCTTCTCCTGAATGGCACATGGGAGCTTGTGGAACTTCCTAAAGGGAAAAAGGCATTGCATTGCAAGTGGGTCTATCGAATCAAATGTGAAGCTGATGGTAGCAAGCGCTACAAGGCTAGGCTGGTTGTCAAGGGATTTGAGCAACGATACGGTATTGATTATACAGATGTGTTCACTCCTGTTGTGAAACTAACTACTATTCGTTTAGTGTTGAGTATGGTAGTTGCAGAAAATCTATTGTTACATCAGATGGATGTAAAGACGGCATTCCTTCATGGTGATTTGGAGGATGAGTTGTACATGACACAGCCTGAAGGATTCGTAGTAAAAGGAATGGAAAATCTTGTGTGCAAGTTGAAGAAGAGCTTGTATGGTTTAAAGCAAGCTCCAAAGCAGTGGTACAAGAAGTTTGATGGATTCATGATGAAGATTAGCTATAAAAGATGTTACGCTGACCATTGTTGTTACTACAAGAGGTTTGACAAGAGCTATTTTATCCTGTTATTATATGTTGATGATATGTTGATAGCAGGAGGTGATCAAAAGGAGATGGATAAGTTGAAAAGGCAATTGTCTGAACGATTCTCCATGAAAGATCTTGGAGAGGCTAATCAAATTTTGGGCATGAGAATCGAGCGTGACAAGGCGGAAGGAAAATTATATCTTTCGCAAGCTGCTTACATTGGTAAGGTTTTGGAAAGATTCAACATGGATAATTCGAAGCCAGTAAGTGTGCCTTTAGGCAGTCACTTTAAGCTGTCAAAGAAGGAGTCGTCGAGTACAAAAGAAGAACGTGCTGAAATGAAGAAAATTCTTTATGCTTCAGCAATTGGCAGTATTATATATGCAATGGTGTGTACGAGGCTTGATATTGCACAAGCAGTGGGAGTAGTGAGCCTGTTCATGGGTGATCCGGGCAAGCAACATTGGGAAGCAGTTAAATGGATCCTTCGATATTTGAGAGGTACTACAGAAAGTGTCTTATGTTTCAAGGGCAAGAATGTCGAGCTGGCAGGTTATGTGGATGCAGACTTGGCGTCCAATGATCTTGATGGGAGAAGAAGCACAACCGGGTATATATTTACTTATGGTGGTACTGCTATTTCATGGACTTCTAAGTTGCAGAAGACCGTTGCTTTGTCTACTACGGAGGCTGAATATGTAGCTGCGACAGAGGCAAGCAAGGAGATGGTGTGGTTGCAGAGTTTCATAGATGAACTTGAGAAGGAGAACAAGAGTAGCATACTCTACAGTGATAGTCAGAGTGCTATTTTCTTGGCGAAGAATCCAGCGTTTCATTCTAGGACAAAGCATGTGGAGTTGAAGTATCATTACATCCGACATCTAGTGGAGATGAAAATCCTGCAATTTGTGAAGATACTTGGAAGTGAGAATCCTGCAGACATAGCTTCAATTGGCCTTGGAACTTGAAGAGAAGGTTAGGCGATGCTAAGCGGATGAAGGGATGAGATCACGAGGAAATGGTTGTTTAGGAGTTGTTAGTCTCCAAGTGGGAGATTGTTAATTATGGAGCCTAATTTATCTCCTACCATGTTTAGGATTTGTTTCCTTGAAGTATTTTTTCCTTGTGATATATGTTTCCTAGTTTGACTAGAATTAGGGCTCTCTAGTTGCTTATAAATAGAGGTGCTCCCTCATTGTTAAATTATGCTTATTCTGAAATTATATAGTGAAATCCCTGGCTTGGCATCGCCCCCAGACGTAGATACACATTGTATCGAACTGGGTAAACAATTTCTTATGTTAATTCTCTTTCATATTCGTGATTGTTTGTATTTATTTCCCAACAAATACTTCTCACGCGTGGCCTCCAGTAACTTCGATATCCGGATCAGCATCTAGTTCAGGACAGAGCAGAGCAGTTACAGAAATTGTATCTGTGTCTTCTGGTCAATCAACTCCAGCTCAGATTCACCCACCATCAGCTGCTACTACGTCCTTTGCCAGTTCTCTGTTCTTCATCAGCCCCTAGTCTTTCAGATCGCATGCCTTTTGATTCAAGTACCGATTTTCCTCCAGTTTCAGTAGTAGCCCAGTCACGCAAATCCAACCACTGATGACCAATCTGATAGGGTGGAAGGAAATGTTCATACAGCAAACAAATCACTGGTGGAGAAAATGCGTGCTGCTCTAGGATCTGATGAAGACAAATCCTCTGCTTTCAAAGACATTTCTGGTCAATACCGCCTTGGCTTAATGGATGTCGAGACATACCTAACAAACGTAGATCAGTTCGGTTTGTCTCATCTTGTTCTTGAATTGGCCGGACTCCTCCCTAATCCTCAGAAGCAGAAAGAGCTGACAGATGCTTACAATATGCGTATGGTTTCAAGAGAAAATGGATGGAATAATGGCACTAGAAATGTTAACGGCTCCAAAAAAGGGCAAGGGCAAAGGCAAGTATGTAGATTCTAGCAACAGGTCCTCCGTTACGAACAATCTAGCTGAAAATGTTATAAGCACTGTAAGAGCGCTGCAATCGAGCTACAACACCCCGGAGGAAGAGGTCGAAGTGTTGTCAAAAGATGGATATCGAAGTGCAAGGGGGAAACCAGCGGCTACAGTTGGTACTTCACCTTCACAATTAAGTGGACCTGCTGAGGTAACAAAACCTAAGATTCAGATGGAGTCCTTACATGCTAATGGTGGAACTAATCAGAATCCATCCAATGGCGGTGGGAAAGGCAAACAACGGAAGAAGGCATCCAAGTTTATCCGGGGCCGTCTTGGCGATGGCTCTGTCGAAGCTCTGTTGGATTTGAGAAACTCTGACCAGGAGCCAGATCCAGATGACGCTGAACCTTCATCAAATGTGCCGGTTCGTGGTGTGTGGAGAAACGGTGGAGAAGCTACTGTCGACAAAGTTGGGGTGAAAAAGTGAGCGTGGATGGAAGATTTTAGCCAAGACCAAGATCAGTTGTATTGATTGTATGTATTTTGGCCTTTTTTGTGCATCTTCGTTTGTATACTGAGAAAGGTTTTTTTTTTTTGGCACAAAGCTGTTATTTTGCATAGATTTGGACGTAGTTGTTTTTGTGCGAGTGTACTGAGATGCAGGGATGCTCATTCCCAATACACAATAAAATATTGATCATCAAAAGAAATGCTCTTGCTTTTGTCTTAATATTTCATTAGTTAATGAATAACGTCGAATAAGGGAAAATTTTATATGCACGCATTTAATCTATTTATTAATTGTTTAAGAATTATATATATAGGGGGTCATGATCTCCTAAAACAAAAACTAATAAAAACTATGGACTAATCCGATTTTATACGGTAATCTTAATTATTACCTCCGTAAATAGGAATCCCGATTAATTATTATTAAAAATTGTAAGATACCTCGCATTATACTAACTTATTTTACTCACATATTAACTTTCTTCCAGTCACTTTTCTTTACATTTCTTAAAACACGTGCCGAAAAAAAATGAGACTCCTACTTACGGACGGAGGGAGTACAATTGTAGGCGATATGACATGTCATTGTCAGCCATTCTTCTCATGTACTCCCTCCGTCTAATAATATGAGTCTTATTTGGTTTGGGCACGAATTTTAATATGTAAAGAAAAGTGTGTTGAATAAATTAGTGGGATGTGAGTCCTACTTATATATATTAATTTTATAATGAGTTGGTGGTTGAATATAAATTCTATTTACTATTTATAATAAAAGTGAAATAAGATATTTATTATGGAACGGACGAAAATGACAAAGTAGGACTCAGTACCGACCGTGGAATGGAGGGAGTATTTTACTCTTATTTCAAAGCTTCATCATTCATCTACTTAAAAGGCATATTTGTTCCATATAATTTGTACTTTTTTAAAAAAAAATTTATAGGGTGTACGAATATTTATCATACTTCTATTTTGGTTCGAATCTAAATTGCCCATGATGAGGTTTCGTCTCGTGTTCTAATCTATTTGGCACGGTTGGTTTTTAAATTTGATGATGCAAACACAATAGCATAAAAATACATAAACTGCACAGCTTGATGCTTATTATTCTCCATGCAGGAAAAGAAAAGGAAGAGAGTGATTTCACCATAAGAAATCACACCAAAGTAGAGGAGCAAAAAGACATGGCAAGTATCAAGAAGACAACCAATTTCCCAACACTCCTACTTTCCCATCCCCATTCCCGCAATCGAAACCGCACCCACACCGGGGGCACTCCTCGAAATTCTCCACCGGAAAATCCGCAGACTTGAACCCAACAGAGAACTCGAGACTCTCACCGTTGCGCTTGACCTCGACCACATCCAGCCACAGCAACACCACTCTGACGCTCACCCCGCTCAGCTTCTTAAGCCAGCCTCGGGATATCAACCCCTTCATCACCGGCTCGTACCGCAGCTCGTACGAGTTCTCCAGCGTGAAGCTGCACGACCCGTTGAGATGGGCCGAGAACTCGCCGCTGGACTCGTTCAGGGTGTAGCTGGTGACACCCTCCGGCAGCAGCCCCGCCGGAAACTTGTACTGCTGCAGAGCTTCGTAGGGTGAATTGGGCTTGTTTTCGGCTGAAACACACAGCAGAATTGCTGAGAGATAGATGCTCATAATTCTCCAACCCATTTTTGACTCTCTCTCTCTCTCTAAATGTGAAATTTTGTCAAGAGAAACGGTGGAGATTGTTGGGATTGCACAGGTGTTTTAAGAGGTTTTGATTATTTTTTGGTGGAGCTGTACACGTGCTGATAGCTTTACTGTATTATTGCAACATTAATATCAAACTATAATATGAAAAGTAGGTGTCTATTCTAGGGGTGAGAAAAAACCGAAAACTGAATATTCCAACCGAGTCAAACCGAAATTTTGAAATTCGGTTCGATTTTTTTCAGTAAAATTTTGGTTTTTCGGTTCTGATCAGTCCGGTTTACTTATGTGGCGCACAAACCATAAAACAATAATGAAATTTTTATACCAATATGAAACAATGATAAAATTTTTTGTACTAAAATAAACATTTGTACTTCACACAGACACAGAGTTAACGATATCCAAACAAAAATGGAATGTACTAAATTGAAATACGAATGAAACTTTTTGTATAATTTATTTAAACTTCAAGCTAATATGAAACAAAGATGAAGCATTTTGTATGATTAATGTATTTACCCCGTTTTCTGAAGAATGCAATGTACAAAAATAACATGAATGGGTTCAAATTTCACAAGAGAAAGCAATAACTATGCAATCAAAAAGAAACAAGAAATCATCAAAGGCACAAGGAACATACAGCTGCAGAGTGACTTCAGTTAGCATCCTTGAGCCGTTTAATCAACGTATCGAGCGACTTCTTCTTCGGGTTCTGCTTCGCCCCTCTCGTTCCGAACACACGATCCGATTGATCCCTCAGCTTCTCAGAGATCGTAACCACTTTCCTGTAGTCCAGCGCACCGTAACTCCTCTCCCTAATAACAGGATTCAAGAAGTTCTATGGGTGATTGCTGAGAAGCAGATTCACCATCTGCCTCGACTCAACAAGTGCTGATTTCAACTGACTTGCATCTATCTCAGACTGATTCTCTGCAAATGATTCCAATAACCGCACATCAACATCAAGACCCATAACAGCATTCACATTGAATCTCTTAACCGACTCCCCAATTATCATCTCTGATATATGAGACAGGACGTCTTTCATGGTCCGCTTCAGCACCTGCACCGGCAAGATCTGCTGAGCGGTCGAGGCTAAGGTTTCCAAGAAAATGACCACCTCGTTCGCGTATTCATTCCCGCCTTGAGGTGGCTCGTCAGCGACCCAATTCACGTTCTCCATCAAGGTTAGGAACCCGTCAACCTTCTGCTTCAGCAGGCCCGAGAGCGCCTCCTCAGCTTTTGGTCAGAGGAAACTGCCTCTTCCCCCTCTCTGCTGCCCTTAAAGGGACGCCCGAGAGCTGTGCAGCGTGTCGGAAAAAGAAATCACAAGCGCGTTCAAACACTGCCATGTTTGCAGCCATCTGCATAGCCTGAGTGACTCCACCTATCGAGCTGTTGATGACTTTCGACAATGCCCCATCCAACACCTCTGTCAAGAGCCTGTCCAAGTACTTCTTTACGACGTCGTGAAACTCAAGCTGCCCACCGTGGGACATGAAACTCACGGAATCCTCAATGAAAGACCTCACTATTCTACAGCAATCAGGAACAGTAGACGAAAAGGGCGCTACATAAGGAAACGCAGGCATGATGTTTGAAGTCTGTATCTGAAACGAAAGGACGTTCATCGAATATTGATACTCCTTCATGTACATCTGCTCGAATTTATCAGCAGCCAAAGCCTCAGCCATCTGCTTACGACAATCCGACAGCAATAGCTCGTGATACTTATCCCTGTGTTTGCTAATCACATCAAGCAACGCATCAATCGGATACCCAAATCTACGCAACGTAACTCCAAGCAACCTATTGTTGAAAATAATGGGAAGAAATTCTCAAGCCGTGTACAGGCGGTACTCTAACTATTACAATCGAAAGGAAGCTTGCAGCAAATAGAGGAATGAAAATTACAACGAAAATAAAGCAAACCAAATTTATAAGTCGAGTCGAGGAAAGCCCTCTTTCCGCAAGACAAATTACGCCCCGGCTAGTGCTCACGGAATGGCGTATTGCCCCCAAAGATAAAACGACTTCCTCCTAGCGTGTAGAAGCACCTCAAACCCGCTAGGCACCGGCGAACTTGATGGAGTTCCGAGAATCGAGCTATGCAATGCTCCTAGAATGTGAACTAGGATGTAGAGAGCTAGAGAAGAGAGAATGCTTGTTGTAGTGTTCGTCTTTCTCATCTCTCAAACCCACCTATTTATAGGTAAGGAGAGACCACTTCAAAAGTCTTGGCATTAAGGATCCCCATAAACTACATGGAGGTTACCTTAAGATGAAAAGCCAAAAGACTTAAGAAAATGAAAGGCTTTGAGACCCTTCTAATTTCTCACATTTTCCACATGATTCCAACAATCCCCCACATTGGTTAGAGCACTGCAAGCTCAAACCAACACAAGACTTGAATGCATGTATGCAGACCCTTTGCTCAATTCTCGAGAAACAATATTGCATTTGGAATAGTAGCTTGGGGCTTTGAACTTTCCATAGTCAACACTATCGGGCATACCGGCGGCCTGGTGGACGTGATGCCTTGAACCATTCCTCCTTAGTGTATACCGAGACAATAATATTGACACAATATTATTTACAAACTCATCAGTTCTCACGTTTGTGTCCTTTACTGGCCATGGAACACCACTTTGGATTCATAAGTGATTCACATGTTGAAGCGGCCCACACTTCTTCACTTACATAGGTGATTCTTTTCCAGGTATCCTGCAATACCCACCTCCTCGAGGTTTCTCAGAATCATTAAAAGTCAAAACTTAGCCTCTTACCACATGCAGGTAACAACACTCAATGCTTTCTAAAGAATGGGCGAAGATTAAAAATCTTCCGAGTGTTACAACTAGATTCATATAGCTTCGTTTCCCATTGAACCAAGCCCATGGGATCTCCAATCGTATGGTTGGGTTACCACTATAATCATCTTTTAAGATGTGGTTTTCAGTCCCATTCCTTTTAGCAATTTATGCATTTGATCACGGTTTAAACCTTTTGTTAACGGATCCGCTAAGTTATCCACTAACCTTACATAGTCAACTGTGATAACACCACTTGTGATCAATTGCCTGACGGTATTATGTCGCCGACGAATATGTCGAGACTTACCATTGTATAAGCCACTATGTGCTCTCCCTATAGCTGCTTGGCTATCACAGTATATCACTACTGTCGGCACTGGCTTCTTCCAACATGGAATACATTCTAGGAAATTTCTGAGCCACTCGGCTTCTTCCCCTGCTTTATCCAATGCGATAAACTCAGATTCCATGGTGGAACGAGCAATACACGTCTGTTTCGTTGATTTCCACGAAACAGCACCACCCCCCACAATGAACACATAACCACTCGTCGAGAACGAGTCTTTTGAATCAGAGATCCAATTTGCATCACAATACCCTTCAAGTACTTGGGGATATCTTGTGTACTGCAGCTCAAAGTTAAGAGTATACTTCAAGTATCTCAAAACCCTACGCAGAGCTTTCCAATGTTCCTTGCTTGGGTTGCTCGTAAATCGGCTCAGCTTATTCACCGTACACGCAAGATCTGGTCGGGTGCAGTTTGTGATAAACATCAAACTCCCTATGATCCTTGCATATTCTTCTTGAGCTACAGGCTCACCCGTGTGCTTACTCAAATGCACGTTGGGTTCCAATGGAGTCTTAGCTGGCTCACAATCGAATGAGTGAAATTTCTTTAGCACTTTCTCAATATAATGAGATTGTGTCAGAGCAATTCCCTCATGATTCCTTTTAATTTTGATTCCGAGAATCACATCAGCTAAACCCATATCTTTCATGTCGAAATTTCTCTTCAACATGTTTTTGGTTTCGTTGATAATGGCACTATTGCTGCCCGTAATCAACATATCATCTACATAAAGACACACAATAACAAAACCGTTATCTGTGTTCTTAATGTAAACACACTTATCGCACTCATTGATAGTGAAACCATTTGCCAACATCACGTTGTCAAATTTTAAATGCCATTGTAATGGTGCTTGCTTCAACCCATATAATGACTTTACCAGTTTGCATACTTTACGCTCTTGCCCAGGCACAACAAACCCTTCGGGTTATTCCATATATATTTCTTCTTCCAGATCACCATTCAGAAACGCAGTTTTCACATCCATTTGGTGAATCTCAAGATTGTGCAAAGCAGCAATCGCAAGAAGCACCCGAATGGAAGTGATTCTCGTAACAGGTGAATAGGTATCAAAAAAGTCATGCCCTTCTTTCTGCTTAAAGCCTTGGACAACTAGGCGAGCTTTGTACTTATCTATAGTACCATCGGGCTTATATTTCCTTTTCAGAATCCACTTGCACCCTAAAGTCTTACAGCCTTCAGGTAAGTCTACTAACACCCAAGTGTTATTTCTCATGATGGATTCAATCTCACTGTTGATAGCTTCTTGCCACCACGCTGCGTCTGGGCCAGACAAAGCTTCCGCCACTGACTTTTGTTCGTCATCCAACATAAAAGTTATGAAGTCGGGACCAAATGTCTTAGCAACTTTAACTCTTTTACCACGTCTTGGTTCAACATCCTCAGGACTTGACCTCGTCCTTTTTGGAGGATTAGAACTAGTGGATTCATCCATCATTCTTTCACTAGAACGATCCTCTTGCCTCTTACAAGGGTAAACATTCTCAAAGAATATAGCATTCCTTGACTCAATCGTTGTTCCTTCAGCCACGCCAGGCACAGCTGACCTATGGACTAGGAAACGATAGGCACTACTATTAAGTGCATGGCCAATAAAGATGCAATCGACTGTTTTAGGGCCTATTGCAACTTGTTTCGGAGGTGGCACTTCTACCTTCGCTAAACACCCCCACACTTTGAGGTATGAATACGAATTAATCAACAAAGCATTCATCATCTCTTTTAGTGTTCGATTTTTGCGTTCAGCAACACCATTTGATTGAGGAGAATATGGAGCTGTGGTTTGGTGAATTATACCACTTGCATGACATAATTCTGCAAACGGAGCTACATACTCACCACCTCTATCACTTCGAACACACTTAATTCGACAATTAAGTTGATTTTCGGCTTCATTTTTGAAGTCTTTAAACGCTTCAATTGCCTCATCTTTACTTCTTAATAAGTAAAGGTAACAATACCTTGTGCAATCATCTATAAATGTGATGAACTACTTTTTACCACCTCTTGTTTGCACAAATTTCAAATCACATACGTCTGTATGGATCAATTCAAGAGGTTTTGTGCTTCGCTCTACCGAATGGAACGGCAGTTTAGGCATTTTGGCTTCAACACACACTTCACATCTTTCTTGTGAGTTAAACTTATCTACTTTTAGTAAATTAAGATTTACTAATCTTTTTATAGCATTTAGATTTACATGTCCCAATCTATTGTGCTATAAGTCAGAGCTTTCAAGCAAATAAGAGGATGTGTCATTTTCCTTATTGCTTATTCCTTTTCCACGGTGAATGACCGTAACATTCAGCTCAAAAAGCCCATTCACTAGGTGACCTTCACCTATGAACTTTTCATACTTGGTCAATATAACCTTTTCACACTCAAATTCTAGTGAAAATCCATGATTTACTAGAAGTGAGCCTGACACCAAATTATTTCGGATGTCTGGGACATGCAGCACATCCTTAAGGGTAAGAACTTTTCCAGATCCTAATTTTAGGAACACATTACCCACACCAACCACCTTAGAAGAGGCTTGATTTCCCATACGTATTTTTCTACCTCCAACAGATTTGTAGGTAGAAAAAACGCTTCTTTCGGAGCACACATGACATGTGGCACCTGTATCAACAAACCATTCATTTGGATTGTTACCATGGTTCACATCGGAGACCATTGCGATCACCTTGTGATCTTTGTTGTTTATAACAACACGTTCAAATAATTTGCCCAATATTGTCTCCAACAATAAGTACACAATTATATTGAACCATATGTGCATTGGTATATTCAACAACCCATGCATCCCAATTATTACTACCAAGTCAAAATTGGTCTTGCTTGTCAACTGACAAACGATAAACACAATTCTCAAGAGAATAGATCTCAAGGAATTAACCATTTCGTAGCTCATGAACATTGGTACTGTTCGTTTCTTCATTCCAGCTTTGGTGCTCATGTTTCCTCCAACTTCAATTGGTATAATCCTATCTTAGAACAGTACAATAATTTGTCTTGCGATTGTTGAAAATAATGGGAAGAAATTCCCAAGCCGTGTACAGGCGGTACTCTAACTATTACAATCGAAAGGAAACTTGCAGCAAATAGAGGAATGAAAATTACAACGAAAATAAAGCAAACCAAATTTATAAGTCGAGTCGAGGAAAGCCCTCTTTCCGCAAGACAAATTACGCCCCGGCTAGTGCTCACGGAATGGCGTATTGCCCCCAAAGATAAAACGACTTCCTCCTAGCGTGTAGAAGCACCTCAAACCCGCTAGGCACCGGCGAACTTGATGGAGTTCCGAGAATCGAGCTATGCAATGCTCCTAGAATGTGAACTAGGATGTAGAGAGCTAGAGAAGAGAGAATGCTTGTTGTAGTGTTCGTCTTTCTCATCTCTCAAACCCACCTATTTATAGGTAAGGAGAGACCACTTCAAAAGTCTTGGCATTAAGGATCCCCATAAACTACATGGAGGTTACCTTAAGATGAAAAGCCAAAAGACTTAAGAAAATGAAAGGCTTTGAGACCCTTCTAATTTCTCACATTTTCCACATGATTCCAACACCTAACATAATCCTTAATCAGCAACAGATGATTTGCTGTTTGCATCCTAGAAAACTGATCCTCTAACACATAACACATCTTCATCACAGCAGTATCCGATAAACTCTCCACTTCCATCTTCATTATCAGCCCTCCTCCCGTCCTCAAAACCCGATCTACCACTATGAAAAACCCTGCGATTTGCGCGAAAAACGTCTGGTGAGACTCCAGAAAAGGGGTCATCGACGACACTTGGAAATCAGAAGTCAATTGCAACTTCATGTTCTCGAAATAATACTGCCTAAACCTATCGGCAAAATTCCAAGAAAGGACGTCATGGGAGCTCTTATCCGCCATTTCTACCCGCAAAAAAAAATTCCAATGAAGGGAAAGACGCGAGCGCGTCTCGCGTGTATAAATATGATACACACGTCTCTCTCTCGCGTGTATAAACAAACACGCATCACCGTGTCGCGTCGTTGTTTATACACGCATGAGGCTCATGCGTGTATAAAGAAGCAGAGACCTGAGACAGAGAAGGATTGGCAGTTCCTGAGAAAATGCGGAGACGAGTATCGCTTTTAGGAACCAGGATGCCGTCAACGAACTGATTGGAAGTGGTCAAGAAGCTTGGAAGCGCAGCGACTGCCGACCGTTAGAATCGCGGCCGAGGACCACCGGTCTCCCATTGTCCTTGCACTTGAGTGACTCCGACAAATTGTTACAGTGCTGCAAAGACGAGCATAAACAAAACAATCGAGCACATTAATCATAAACAAGCATGAATTGCAGAGAGCGGAGCTTACAATGAAGGCCGTAAAAGCCATTTTTCTCCGACGAAATTCAAGTGTGAGGCAAACACGCATGAGCCTCATGCGTGTATAAACAACGACGCGACACGGTAATGCGTGTTTGTTTATACAAGCGAGAGGGAGACGCGTGTTTCATATTTATACACGCGAGACGCGCTCGCGTCTTTCCCTTCATTGGAAATTTTTTTTTTGCGGGTACAAATGGCGGATAAGAGCTCCCATGACGTCCTTTCTTGGAATTTTGCCTAAACCTATCCCCAATCCCTAGGGTTTGATGTATGTGATTACCCTTGTACAATGGCGTCAAATCGAATCCTAAAATACCATTTCCGCCATTTCCCCCCGTCAATTTCATCACCGTCATCTTCTTCTTCTTCAAGCGCATAAACGCAATCTCTCAAGCTAAGCCGGCTCTGCTCCTCGGCTTGGCGCTGCTTCATCCTCAGCTCTTCTTCCCTCTGTCGCCCCGCCGAGGCTTGTCCGATTGCGAGCTGGCCTAGATTCCGGCTCACGGTTCGGATCTCCACAAGCCAATCACCGAACTCCTTATTCACATGTCTCTCAATATGAGCCCTAATCGCCGGGATCTGCTTCTCCAGCATCCTCTTCAGCGTGATCGACGGCACTTGCTCCTGAAATTCCGTCTCAATCGAGTCCAAACACTGCAACGCTAGGTAGAAATTGTTCTCCGCCAGAAGCCCAGTCGTATTTGGATAGTGATCCTCTTGGGCAGTTACCATGGTGGCATTAACTGGAGGAACTTGCGGTTTACTCTTTTCAATTGCTGACAAAAGTGCCCTCTCGAGCTTGTCAATCCGACTCTCTAATTGATCATTATTTCCTACTGCTGCAGCATTTGCCATACCTCTTCTGGACGGGAGAGTACGTGGATTGTCATAGGCTCTTTTCGCATAGATAAGTCTTTCCATAATTCTCTTAGCCTCACTAACTCGTAGTTTGGAAAAACTTCCTCCACTTGATGAGTTCACTAAGTCCTTGCTCTCCGCATTCATCCTCTCATAGAAAATCGAGTAAATTTCTACTTCCAACATATGGTGGTTTGGGCATGCGTCCAACAGACCCATGTATCTTGACCAGTACTGACTCAGGGTCTCATCATAACCTTGTGTAACTCCTCGGATTTTATCTCTTAGTGCACTTATCCTGGCCGCTGGGAAGAACTGATCCAAGAACATCATCTTGAAGTCAGATCAGGTTCTGATACAATTTGGTGGCAGCCTCTTGAACCAAGTATTCGCCTCCTCTTTAAGGGCAAAGGGAATGACCTTCAGTCTGTAGTCGTCTTCGCTCGACCCCGCTGGCCGCTTTAGAGCCTTGCAGATTTTGCAAAATTCATGCAAGAACTCATATGGGCTGTCACAACTCCTTCCCAAGAACACATGCAAGATGGCCATAATGTGGGGCTCCACGTAGATTGCTTCTTGTCCTAGAGTCGTGACGATTACTTGCGGTGGTTCGCCATCCAAGTGAGCGTACAACGAGCTTATCTCGGGATCATTTTCCTGGTCAGCCATGTTGGCTTTCTCCTCTTCAGGTGCGGATATTGATTCCGATTTACTCTTGATGGCTGTGCTGCGATCCTCCTCACCGCTCGCATCCAAGTCAACAGGCAAGGCAGTGGTTAATTCTGAATAAGTGGTGACTGGATTTACCCCTTCTTCCCTTGGCCAGTTGGACTCAGTTTCATTTAACTGCGGAACACAAAAAATAAAGAAAAGTTTATCTACAATATTCACACCAAAATTCTTAACAAAACTCCTCATAAACTAAGAAACAAAAGAAAAGAAAAACAATTAACTATATGTACACCAAAGTGTCATGCAACAAATGTATGCAAAAACGCCATCCATCCCCGGCAACGGCGCCATTTGATAGAGGGAAAAGATGAGACTATGACTCTGTGTGTACGTGTCAACTGTCCAGGAGGGTACCTAGACCTAGCTGTGTCGTTAGGTCTGTATCTATCTTCCCTATCAACAAAAAAATACCTCAACCCACTTCTACTGGCTAGTATAGTGGAGTAAGGGTCGAATCCCACAGAGATGGATGTAGGTGAGATACACTTGCGATGACATTCTGGGAGCGGTTGGTTAGCTACCATGCTTTTTTTGGGGGTTGAGTTTTACCTAGTCGGAAAATGAAATGGAACCTATACCCCTCCTGACCAGTAGGTCAGGGTGGGCTCTAAATGCTGCGTGCTAAAAGAAATTAAAGTGCGTGTGTAAATTAGGGTACGAGTGTGCTTGTGAGAAGCTACTAGACAAAACTTACTAAAAACGGCTAGACAAAAGGTAAAGAGAATCAAAGGACATGCTGGCAGACTATCTCCTGGATGTGCAGAAAAGCTGAAAAAGTGCAAGTACAAAAGCAAAAAGCAACACAAGTGGTCCCATTCTTTGATTGTGACATTATCTTCTTCACCAAGCTAAACAAACAAGATCTAACAAACTCCATTGATGAATGATCAGGCTTGAAAATTCGTAAATGCTATATTTAACTTGAAATCGAGAACGAAAGCTAAGAAAACTAAGATCTACGCACACTGGTCAGCGGGACAAGGTGACAGAAGCAAGCAGAAACGATTCCCATGCATTTTTTAAGGAACTTAACCCGATTAAAACTTGTAAACACTCCAAGAAAACCTAGATCTAACTAAGCAAAGCAGATTCAAGCACTTAAACAACAGAAATCAACGTAAAACTACCAGATCTAGCAACTAGGCAGAGAGAAATAATAAGCAAGTAGAAACACAAAATAAAACCACAATAAACTTCATTGCATTAAAGATTATCACCCAAAAGATGTTCCAACTAAGTAGCTACTGGAATCCAAGTCAAAGGCAAGCAAAAACAAGTACTTAAACTAAGAAATCTTAAAAACAAAGCAAGTAGAAGATTGTTTGGCTCATCGGAAACTGAAACTGGAGGAATTTCTGGAACTACGACGGCTGGAATGAATCAGGCATGATACTCCTCGCCGGCAGGTGGCCGGAATCTTCAAGTCAGGCTGCTGGATTTAGATGGAACTAAGAGCTAGTGGAGCTATTCTCCTCAAAAGTGATGTAGTAGTGATGATAAGTCCTAAGTGAAGTGGTGTCAAAATTCTCTCTTTTTCTTTATATTCAGCTCCTATTTATAGGGTGGCTTGCCCTAATTTCTAGAGCTTTCTCTTCATGTGGAATGACAATTTTGCCCTTCTTTAGATAGGTGATTATTCCAAGCAAGTCCTTCCTTCTCGTGTCCAGTTCTGTAGCATCCACCCTGGCCAGTTTGCGTATTTTCTGCTCATACTAACCAGTTTGCACACTTTTCGCAGCTTTTTCACTCGAATTCTTTCTGAAGCTTTCCTCCTTATTTAGTACTTCAACCTGCACACTTTAACAACTATTTTGCAGATATTATCCAATAAAGCACTTTATACTGACCAGTAACCAAGGCCGAGAACGAGACTCATCATGTTGTCTCATGGAATCCACGAAACAGACATGTATAGCCCGATCCACTATGGAATCTGATTTCATAGCTTTAGATAAAGCCGCGGAAGAAGCCGAATGGCTTAAAAACTTCCTTGAAGATATTCCATGTTGGTCAAGCCGTGCCTCCAGTGTTAATTCACTGTGATAGCCAAGCCGCTATTGGGAGGGCAAACAGTGGCTTGTACAATGGTAAGTCTCGACACATTCGTCGACGACATAATCTAGCGGATCCGCTAACCAAAAGGTTAAATCGTGATCAAATGAATAAATTGCTAGAGGAAATGAGTTTGAAATCCACAAACTAAAGAATTGTCATAGTGGTAACCCAACCATGATGACTGGAGATCCCAAGAACTTGGTTCAATGGGAAAACTAAGCTATGAGAGTTCGTGTGAAACACTCATCTATATCTATTCCCTAGAGAGCAATAGAGTATTGAAAAAACTTGCCTAGTGGTGAGGTTAAGTCTATAACTTTTAATGATCCCTAAAAGGATCTCGTTGAGATGAAGTTCTCAAGGAGACAAAGTATGGCAAGATACTTGACGAGGAATCACCTATGTAAGTGTGAAGTGGGGCCGCTTCAAATAATACACTTATGATTCCAAAGTGGTGTCCAAGGCCTGAAATGGACACAATAAGTGAGAACGGATGAGGTTGAGGTGTTTAAGTGTTAGCATCATTGTCTCGGTGCACGCCGTGGAGGAATAGTTCAAAGTATCGCGCTACTAGTCCGCCTGTGTATCCGATGGTGTTGACTATGGATGGTTCAAAGCCAAAAACTACCTATCCTTATGCTTACATATCTCTTGAGGGTTGAGCTTGTGTCTGCATACATATGCATTTGGCAATTTCCACTCATGTGGGGGGATTGTTGGAATCGTGCTTGGTAAAATGATTTTTGACTAATAATAAATGTTACAAGACATTTAATTTAGTGAAATTAAATGCAATAACATCGATCTACGTTCCGAGTAGATGACCGTAGTATATTCATTTTCTCAAATCCGATTCCCAGTGAGTGAGAAATAGTATATTAAAGTTGGTCACAATAAAGCTAGAAATGAGCTATGTGAAAAGACTAAGGAATTAATTAACTAAGTGTTAATTATCCCACATCGGGGATGATAAACTTCTTTGAGGAAGTATTTAATTAGATGAATTACTATGTGTAATAATTATCGTGGAATAAGACGGGTGATAGAGTCCACACGCGCGCACACGCGCGCCTCCGCCCACCCGCGAGCCACGCACCGTGACCCGTGTCCCATGACCCGTGCCCCGTGCCCCGTGCACCGGGTGCCTGGTGCCTTGGACCTTGGTTTTTGGTTCTTGGCAATTGGTCTTTGGGTGGTCTTTGGGCTGTTCTTTGGAGCTGGTCGTTGAGCTGGACCCCGACGGTCCATGGTGTATCCCGTCGTGTAGCATGTACAGGTGCATCGTGTCTCTTCAACTCCCACTGGCTAGTGCACCAGTCTGTAATCCCTGGCGGTTACAGTCAAACCATCATGGCACACATGATGGCTGTTGACTCCATCAATGCTCCTGCGGGTGGACTTGGCCTATAAATAGGCAGTCACTTCATGCATTGCATACTATTAGACACACAACAAATTTGCATAGCTCTCTCCCTCCCCTCTCTTTGCATTTTTCTTCCCGTCGAAGCTCTGCCCTCGCTATCATCTAGTTCGCCGGAGCTTGTTCCGTCTGCGGTGCTGCAACAAACAAGACGAAGCCGTTTTATCTTTGGGGATGACACGCCAAACCGAGAGCACTACCGGTGCGTATCTCGTCTTGTGGAAAGAGGAATCCTCGACTCGGCTTACATCTTTACGGTTTATTGTTTCGAATTCTTCTTTGTAATTTCAATTCAGTTTATTCCGTTTAATTTCCCCATTCTTCATTGGGTTGTATTGCCCGGTTAGTGTATCTTTGTATCACAGTTAAACAATCATTTTCGACAACAATCGCAAGACGAGATATACTATCCGTTGAAGAAGGAGATTGGACTTTAAATTGAATCTAAAACTTTTGAAACTAATACCTTAGCGTAGAGATGGAACCCGTCGCTGCGTTCCCCGTCGCTGCTTTTCCCAACTCCAACACCGACGTGCCCACTGTTCCCCGTCGGGTCCCCGCCATGACCACGACTCCCGTGGAGTCCACATCATCACACTTGATTACCCTAGCGCCTTGAGCGCTTACTAACCCATTTGGGTCGACTTGTGCATCCACCTTTGGTGGCACCGATGGTTCCACATTAAGTGGTTCCATGGGATCCTTGATAGGATCGAGTGTTGGACCTTTCGAGGTCAACACGGGTGTTGGGGCCTTCGGGACCAACACGAAGAAAGACGGTTCCACTTTTTGTGATTCCGTGAGATCCCCGAATGGATCGTGTGTTGAGTCCTTTGGGATCAACACGAGTGTTGGGGCCTTCGGGGCCAACACGCAAATTGACGGTTCCACTATTAGTGGTTCCTTGAGATCCTCTAACGGATCAAGTGTTGAGGCCTTCGGGATCAACACGTGTGTGAGACCTTCCGGGTCCAACAAGAGAGTTGATCCCTTTGGGATCAACACGACTGACTCCAATGTGGGGGAGAGACCTTGTGAATGTGAATGGTCGGTAAGTCCTACGGGACATCTCCCGTCGTTCCCATGGATAGGGTCGTTAGGCGTGTCTCATTGGTATCAAGAGACGTCTCCCGTTCGTCGGGAGACGTGGGAGATGTTTTTCTCCCGTTCGTGCCTTAGAAAATGTTCAAAGACATTTGGCACACATTAGTCTCAGGGGACGTCTCCCGTTCGTCGGGAGACATGGGAGACGTTTTGCTCCCGTCCGTGCCTTAAAAAATATTGGAAGACATTTGGCACACGTTAGGTCCCAAGGGACTCTCCCGTTCGTCGGGAGGCATGAGGGATAGTCGACTCCCGTCCGTGGCATGGGAAATGACGGGAGACATTTCTCATCCGTTCTGCCTTCAAAACGTCAGGAGACATGTGGAGACATTTCGCTCCCGTTAGTGCATTAGAATATGTCAGTAGATGTATGGCACACATCTGTGACGTGGGAAATGTCGGGAGCAAATTTTGCACCCGTCGGTCTCCTGATTGTCGGGAGACATGGGCTTCCATCCGTGCCTTAGGAAATGTCAGTAGACGTGTTGCACCCATACATCCCATGTGAGATGTCGGGAGAAATTTTGCACCCGTCAGTCTCCCGGTCGTCGGGAGACATGGGGAGACATTTGGTTCCCGTTCGTGCCTTAGCAAATGTCAGGAGACATAAGACACACGTCGGTTCCTTAGAAAATATCGGGAGACGTTCGACACTCGTTCGTGTCTAGAAAAAATATCGGGAGACATTTGGCCCCGCCCATTCCATGGGAGATGTCGGGAGACATTTGGCACCCGTCCAGATGTCAGGAGAAAGATGAAGCCTCCAACCAAGAAGCTTAGTGTAGCCAAATTTATCAAACATGCCAAAGGCAGCATAGCCACCGTGGTAACTGAAGAAGTCAACCACGTTGAGAACAAAGGTGGTTAGTATATTGACACGGGCGTCACTGCCTACTTGTGTGCCGATAGAAGTAAGTTTTACACTTACAAGACTGTTGAGGGGAGGAAGCTCAACATGGGGAACCAAGCCTCGTCCAAATGTGTCGACTTTGGAGATATGGTCCTCAAGATGACGTCCGACGTGACAATCACTCTAAGAAAGTGCTACATGTCCCGGACATACGCAAGAACATAGTTTCTGGATCAATACTTGTAAATAAGGGTTTTTAACTTGTATTTGAGTCCGATAAGTTCTTTGTATATAAGTTTGGAAAATCCATCGGAAAATGTTATGTAACCGAGGGTCCTTTTTTAAACTAAGTGTATCGGCTATTCGCCGTGTTTGAAAAGCCATTGGCTAATAATGAAAATGCAAATACTTCCTCGTATTTGTAGAATTATAGATTAGGACATGTGAATCCTAATGCTATAAAAGTTTAGTAAACTTGAATTTAATAAAGACAAAAGAAGTCTATACCCAAAATAAATGTGAGATTTTTCTTAAGGTGAAAAATGACTAGATTACCGTGTCATTCTGTTGAACGGAACACGAAACCCCTTGAATTAATTCACACCAATGTATGTGATTTAAAATTCGTGCAAACTAGAAGTGGTATAAAATACTTTATCACGTTCATAGATGATTGCACAAGATGTTGCTATCTTTATTTTTTAAGAAGTAAAGATGAAGCAATTGAAGTGTTAAAAAATTGTAAGAACGAAGTCGGGAATCAACTTGGATTGTAAATCAAAATGATTCAAAGTGATAGAGAAGGCGAACACTTAGCCTCGTTTGGGGAATTATGCAACACAAGTGGTATAATTCTTCAAACGGTTGCACCATATTTACCACAATCTATTGGTGCTACAGAACGCAAGAAACTGAACTCTTAAAGAGATGATAAATGTGTTACTAATTAGTCCAGGGATGCCCAAGAACATGTGGGGGAAAGCTGTCTTGATAGCTAACTACATCGTAAACAAAATCCCACTCAAAAGTACGGATGTCACTCCTTATGAGTTGTGAAAGGGAATGAAGTCATCCTACACATACCTTAAAGTGTGGGGGTGTTTGACAAAGGTGATGGCTCCTTTGCCGAAAGAAGTTACAATCGGTCCTAACACGGTTGATTGCATCTTTATTGGGTATGCACTTAATAGTAGTGCTTATCGATTTGTTGTCCACAAGTCTGAAATACCGACTGTGACCATGAGAACAACAATCGAGTCAAGAAATGTTGTACTTCTTGAAAATATATTTCCTCGCAAAGACAAGGAAAATATTGCACCCAATTCTGAGACGAGAATTGAGGATGAATCCACTAGTTCTAAATCAGTGGATGAAGAGCCAGAATCGCGCAAGCGAACAAGGCATGATCCAAATGATGTGGTACTAAGACGTGGCAGCAGGGTTAAAACACCAATGACATTTGGTCCTGACTATATTGCATTCATGTTGGATGAAGAACCAACATCGATAAAAGTAGCCCTTGATGGCCCAGACGGGCTACATTAAAGAGAAACTGTTTCAAAGCGAAATTGATTCAATTTTGCTACCACACTTGGGTGTTGGTTGATCTACCTGAAGGTGCTAAACCTTTAGGATGCAAATAAGTCCTTAAAAGCAAGTTTAAGGCTGTTAGAACAGTTGATAAGTATAAATGGTGATTTAAGATGAAATCTATATGGAATAACCTTAATGTTTTGTAGTAACTAGACAAGTGAGAAAGGTTTGCAAACTGGTTAAGTCCCTCTATGGATTAAAACAAGCGTCGTTGCAATGACACCTGAAATTTGATAATGTGATATTATCAAATGGATTTAAAATCAACGAATGTGACAAATGTGTCTACATTAAGAACACTGATAATGGATACGTTATAGTGTGTCTCTACGTTGACGATATGTTAATCATGGGTAGTAACACCTAAGTGATTAACTATACGAAAACCATGTTAAAGAGAAACTTTAACATGAAGGATATGGGTCTAGCCGATGTGATTTTTGGAATGAAAAATTCTAATTCAAAGGAATCATCTTGACACGATCTCATTATATTGAGAAAGTACTAAAGAGATTCAACGCCTATGATGGCATCCCGGCTAAGATGCCTATAAAGCTCAAAGTTCACTTGAGCAAGAACAAGGGCAAGCCCGCTGCATAAAAAGATTATGCACGGGGCATTGAGTGCTGAAACGATGGGATTTCTCCTCAGGGTGCTTAGGTGTCGTTCAAGCAAGGATATATCCTACTGGTCAGGATAGAGATCCTAACTAAGCCTAGACCCTGGTTTCAAAAATTCCTCAACCCACTTCTACTGATCAGTATAGTGGTGGTAAGGGTCGAATCCCACAGAGATGGTGCGTTAAAACTATTGTGGTGATATTCTGGATGGTTTGGTTAGCTACCACGCTTGGGTTGAGTCTCTACCTAGGCAAGAACTTAAAGGTAATTTCCTACTGACTAGAATGGGGAAAGGAGTGTAGGGGTGCAGCTGTGTACGTGGAAATAGGGAGACATTTTTGTAACAGGAAATATTTGGAAGGTACGGGATTCTATTTTGGGCTAGACAGAATATTCAGAGGGTAGTGGTAGTCGAGGTGACTGGGCTGACAGATCTGCAGGTTATAACGAAAAGCAAAGGACAAAAAGTAAAAAAAAGCAAAAAGCATCTAAAAAGCAAGTGGTCCCCAACATTTGACAGGACATCATCTTCTTCAGCAACACAAACTGAAATCAGAAAATAATTCCAGATTCAACACGGAAACACAGTTTATCAATTCGCGAACACAGATCCACAAATAAGAACACCAAATCTGAAATCAAAACACAGAAAATGCAACTCCGCGTACTGGTCAGCAGGAAAACGAAAACGAACTCAAACAAGACTTCACATGCAGCGATTCACTCACGATCAATAGTTCCACATTTAACTAAAGGAATTTTGATGGAAACAAGAAAAGGAAAGTTTCAACACTTAAAACACCAAGGAACCTTAGATCTAAGCTAACTAGGCGAAATAGAAAGGAAAAGAAAATGACACAATATACGAAACGGAAATCAACTTCATAGCATAAACACGTTCAGATCTTCAACAAGTACTTCAAAAGCAGCAAATATCCAAAAGCAACAAAAGATCCAACGTAAAGAAAGCAAGCGAATTAAACTACGAAAGCGAGTAAAAGTGTTTTGCCACTCCGGGTGATGATATCTCTAACTACGGTTCTGCTGGGTGGAACGAACGATCTGGAATTCCGGGAACATCTAAATCTTCAAATGACCATGGCAGTGGCGAGAAACGAGATTCTGGACTGGGCTGAAGGACTGAACTCCGAGAGAATTCTACCTAAGAGTGATGATGATGATTCGATTCCTTTCTCTCTCTCCAAGTGGCTTCCTTTTATAGGGAGGCTTACCCTTGATTTTTAGGGTAAGACCTTGCGGTGAGATGACTTCTTTGCCCTTAATTGTGATTGAGCAGTCCCAGCTATCCTCCTTCTCCATCTCGAGCCATATTTGCATGTATACTGGTCAGTACGTAATCGTCCTGACGCCCTTTACACTTGAAGTGCCTGAAACTCTGCCTACTGGCTAGAATGCTTACCATGCACGCTTAAGCAACTAGTTTTTGCAGATATAATTCAATTACGCACATCATACTGACCAGTAACCTAGGCCTAGAATACGACTTATCAAACTGCTCACACTTACCACATGCTTGTCCTCAAGCGTGAAGAACAAACAAAAACGAATAAGTCGAATTCTAGCCTGGTTACTCCCCTGACCGACTCTACCTAAACTAGACTCGACGCAAGGAAAAACACTTGGTCAAACACAGAAAAAAAAAACACACAAACACACAAACACAAAAACACAAAGATTTGGGCTATATTTTCAACCATCCCTTACCTCGGGATCTGGTACAATCCGGCCTTAGACAGCCTTGAACTCCTGCCACCCCCCATTCCTTCCTGGTCAGTACATCCGTTTGTCAAGATCGCCCAAACTCTCGGCCAAACACTAGATTCACTCGGTCTCTCATACCTCACCAGGAATGTTACGACCGCATTCTCTCAATATGCTCAACCACACTTGCTTCGGACTTAGATCTCACGTGCAGCTATTGAAGGACTTAAAGGCTTGTAATGGGGCTATTGGGTTGCAGCATTTTGGGGTAGATGTTCCTAAGGCTCTAAGTTTTCAAAATTTCTATTTTATTAATGCGGGAGAACTGTGTGTTGTAGGCTTTTGATCAGTTGCTTTTTAGCTGGCGCTTCTGGCTTGGGTCTCCAACTGTTCAGTATCATCTTGTGGCTTTGCCACCCTTATTCCTTCTCTTTTTTTGTGGTCAAGTTTCTGACCATTTTTCTCCACATTCTTCTCTCTCTTTTTTTTTTTTTTTTTTTTAAATGTGGCTTCGCCACCCTTATTCCTTCTTCTTCTTCCCCCTTTTTTTTTCTTTTTGTGGACCCGGGATAACTCCCTGGTCGACTTTCTTCCGAACCTTCTTGCCCAGCTGGAGTCTGCTTTCATGTACCTCTTTCTGGCCAGTAGGCTTCATTCGCCTCACGCTTTGCACACACACAGTCCCAGTGGCTAGGGGTATTTATCTGGGTAAAAGAGTTAGGAAGAAAGGTTCTAAGGGTGGTTTTTTTTTTTTTTCAGATGGGGGGTTCCCTACTGCCTTCAGTATTTGCTACCCGTGGTCACTTCATCCTAGGCAATTTGTGGCAGCCTCTCTTTCTTTTCCATATATATGGAAAGTGGTTCCACTTAAAGCTTATAACTCACATTTTAAGAGGGCTTTCGCGCTTGGCTCTAAGTATGGGCTTTTCTCTCATACTTACATCATCTATCCTGACTAGGAGGTACTAGGGAGGGTGGTTTCGGTTTTCCAGCACGTCTTATCTCCCTCAGTTCCCTTCACCGTCAGCTCAAGACGGTTGAGTTTTAAGCTCAATCAACACACAAAAATAAAAAAACTAAACCTAACAGGACACTAACACAAGCACGAACACAAAAACTACACATATACACATACTCATCATACTGGTCATTGCGTCCCCCCTCCCACTTCACAAGTGTCTGCCCTCAGATAGGGCTGTGAAGTGGAAAAGGTAATGGCCAGTATGATGGACACATAGACAAACAGACAAAAACAACAAATTAAAACTAAAACTTCTCACACTTAGACTATGGAATAGGCTAAGTGTGAGATTTTGAAAACCTAAACAGCAACCAACAAAACACATATATATACAAAACTCCTCACACTTAGGCCGTGCAACGGACTAAGTGTGCGTCAATCATGCTTACGAAAAACAGAAAACACAACACATGCGTCAAAAGACAAACCATTAACTTCTCACACTTAGACTATAGAATAGGCTAAGTGTTATGAACGGGGTTTGCGCACAAACAGAAATTATACTACCTAGACACACAAAACACAATTAAAACAAACGAAGAGATAAAAACGAGAAAATAAAAAGAAAAAAAAACTAACTGGTCAGATGGGGGTGGTCTTAGCGAAGTCTCCTGCTCCTCCGTGGGGCAGGTGGTGTAGGCTGCTTTTCCAGGGGTTCCTCTTCCGTTCCAGTGTGATCCTCACTCTCCTTCACCAGTTCCTCGGCTGCTGCCGGCACCTCGGCGTTCTCTTCCTCGGGCTCGTCTATCATTGTCTCTGGTGGATGGGTCTCATCGTCCTGGCCTCCATGGCCGCTTGTTCCTGTAGCTTGTTCTTTCTTCCGGCTGGTCACTTCTTCCAACAACACATCTATCACGGATGCCATCCGGCCCATCTCCGTGATCAATCGTTGGTTTTCCTCTCCCAAAGTAGTCACTAACGTCTCCATAGCGTCTTGCTTTTGAGCCAATGTCTTCTGCTCTGCAGATCTCTCCAACATCCTTTCCATCACTGCCGCTAGCTTGACCATCTCTGCTTTCAATTGCTTATTCTCCTCTCTAACTTCATCCATTTCCTTCTCCATTCTGGCTTGACGCTGTTCCTGGTCCGATGCCAATCCGATCATTTCTGCCCTTATCTGTTTGCTTCCCTCCGCTATCTTCTCTACAATTTTTTCCATCCCCTCTTGTCTCTGGTCGTGTGCCGGTGCTTCATGAGCTGCTGCCAACCGAGCAGTGGGTGTAGCTTCCTCTCCCATCGCGTAGAAGTGTGGCACGCCTTGCCTCATGTATACCGCATTCGTCCGGACGAATAGGGGGGTATCAAACAATCCTGGGGCGTCCACCATCGTCAAGGGGGTTAAGTCTTCGTCCTCTGAAACGGTGACGTTGTTTCTCACAAAGATTCCCAATATATGGCAGAGGGAAATATTCCGTGCTGGGTGGGTAGCGATGAGGTGACATGTGTATGCAGTCCAGAACCCTAAGTGCAACTTCTTGCCTCTCTTGGCACACCACATAAGATACAATTCCGTCATCGATGTCCGGACTGCCGAATTCGACTGTCCTAAAAGGTTGTAACCCAAGAAGAGTTGAACCAGGCGTAGATTAGGATCGTTGAGATGGATAGATTGGGAGATAGTGGACTGAAACTGTCCTGCCCCGGGGTGAGTAAGCTCTTCCCAAGCTACCTGGGGCTCAAAGTCCACATGCCTGCGGCGAATCCCCCGCTCCCTATCTCTCTACTCGGGCCCTATGGCCTCCTCCAAACTGCATATCCCTAGCCGAACAATCCATTCAATCAGATTCATCCTAATCTCTCCTCCAAATACTCTGAAACTGATGCACTCTACATCCAAATCCGTTGTGACCTTGAATCGAAAGGTCGCGAAAAATTCTTTGGCCAAATCGACCGGAACATTCAAATTCTCATTCCTTAACAGCCATTCAAAACCCAATTCGTGGAAAAGGGCGAGAAACGATTCCCGAACCTTCAATTCATCTAATGAGGGGAGATGAATTACCTTTCCACACTTAACCTTCTTGCCTTTTGCGTTCTTGGTGCGATAGATGGATTGGAGCTCCTTGGAGTCAAAAAATTGCATCCCCTCCACCACGTCATCTGTGAGCTCCACCGTCCAACGCTTATATCGGAGTGGTTCTGCAGGTGGATGCAATAGCTCCCGATGATCGTTAGGGAGTTGCTGCTCCTTGTACTCCTCATCTTCCATGGTCGTATCGCTATCGGATTCAGATTCTTCACTGATCTCATATTCACTGTCACTCTGTTTTTGCCGGTTTGATGGGGTCCTCTGGTCAGCCTCAGTGATCACGATGCATGTGTTCACGGTACGCGGTTTTTTGGTACTCGGCTTGTTCTTCACAACGGCTTTTCCTTTCCTTTTTCTTTCTATCTGGTACCTGGCTTCCTTCTCAGCTTCACTCAAGATTTCCACGGGATCTGCCTCTATGTTCGGCTGATCCCTACTAGCTGCCCACCTTCCCAAGCATCTCTGCGAAAATCTCCGCGGTTTGGGCGAGTCTGCCTTGGGGTCTGCTTTCACCACCAGTTTCCGCTTTATGGGCTTGGGCTTCACTACCGGAGGTGCCACCGGTTCTGGTTCATTGGTTTCTGCAGCTGTTTCCTCCTCTCCTACCTGCATTCTACCATCCCCTACTTCTACTCGGGGATCTACTGGCTCTTTTTCTTTACTCGGTGCTTCTCCTTCCCCTCCTACCAACTGGGAAGGGCTGCCTTCCGGTATGTCTCCTGATGTGGCTTTCTCCCTGTTTCCTACTGCCCCCAATGCGAGGTCTAGACCCTCAGCCATTGGTGCAGTGTCCTCTTCTCTCTGGTTGACCCTGTTCAGAATCGAGTCAAATTCTTCGTCTGTCATTAGGCCTTGTTTTCTGGCCGATTCATTCAAATCTATTTCCGGCCTTCTCACTTCTTGAACTACCGGCTCCGCTGCGGGCGTTTTCTCTGTTCCTTCGCTCCCCTCCGGAGTTGTCTTGCCTTAACTCGACTTTTTCGTACGCTCCTCAGAGTCGGAGTCGTAATGTGCGGTGATAGCGTCGAGCTCTGCCGAATTCGGCACTGAATCTGCTGCATGACTGTCCGGCGCAGGCGGGAGTTCACTGGGTGTGGTTCCTACGCCCTCCATTTGATCAAAACCAGTCAATGCCGCCGTCCAGTCCCGAGTAGGGTCCTGTTGACGAAGAAATGCCATCATGGCATCCATGGAAATCATAGGTGGTGGCTGAGCGGTCGGTGCTGGTGGCGGTGGATTTTGCTGTGGTTGCGCCTCCTGGGTTTCTTGGCGGCGCGGTTTGATTTTCCGGGCGAAAGCTTTCTTCCCCATGAGTGGAAATCTGCAATTTAGTGGTGAAAAGGTAGGGTTGAGGGTTGAGAATGATGTTTCCGCGAGAGAGATGGACAAGGATTTCTTGAAAGCGAATTGAAAATGAGGGTTTGTGAGGGAAAAGTGTTGGGACGGTAAGTTTAATTCGGGTGAGAGAGAGTAGTTGCAGGTGGTTGTAACCGGTTATCAGGGGTAGCCGGTCGCGATGTTTCAGACGGGAAGGGCGGTTGAGGTTGCTGGCCTCTGATTGGTCCGCGCGTCTTTTCCCTCTGCTCACGCGCGATTTCTCTTGCTGTCACCCTGCAAAAGCTGCACAAGCTTTAATTCAAATTTTCGTCCTTTCCATAATTCCTCCTCTACTTGCCTAAAAAAGAGACTAATTTAAATGGGCACTTAAATAACATTTTGAAATAGCACCAGATAAGCAATCCTTTAGTCTATGCGCACTTCAAATTAAAATTAAGGCCCGAAAATATTTTTTTGGATTTTTAGGAATTATCTAGCGTGCAAATATTAATTACGTATTTACAATATTTACAACTTTCTTAGGTAATTTGGAATTCAACTTGGCCAGTATATGCATACTACTCAAAGGGAAACTGGCCGCGCGGAATTCCAAATTCCTATCTTACTGATCAGTATGAAACCGATGTAAGTGGCTGTAGTGGAATTTCATCCACTACACCCACCTCGCTGTTATCCCTGAATATTTTCAACCTATGCCCATTTACTATGAAAGGTTCAGAGTTAGAAAAACTCCCTGAAATTTCTACTGCCCCGTTGGACCGGAGTGCAGTTATGATGTAAGGTCCTGTCCATTTGGACTTGAGTTTCCCTGGCATAAGCTTCAATCTTGACTGGAAGAGTAGTACTTTCTGGCCAACATGGAGCTCCTTAGTCCTCAGATTTCGATCATGCCATAATTTAGTTCGTTCTTTGTACCACATGGCGGAATCGAATGACTCCAATCTAAGTTCCTCAAGCTCCTGCAGTTGCAGCTTCCTTTCCTCTTCACAGGCTGTAGCATCCATATTCACTTTCTGTACTGCCCAGTATGCTCGATGCTCGATTCCAACTGGTAAATGGCACATCTTTCCAAAGACAATCCGGTAAGGGGACATGCCTATGGGAGTCTTGTAGGCTGTTCGATACGCCCAGAGAGCATCCTCTAACCTTACACTCCAATCCTTCCTAGAAGTGTTCACCGTCTTCTCCAAAATTTTCTTTATTTCGCGGTTAGAGATTTCTGCTTGACCATTTGCTTGCGGATGGTAAGGGCTGGATAGTCTATGGTGCACACCGTATTTCTTCATTAAAGCTTCAATTGTGCGATTACAGAAGTGTGTACCTTGATCGGATATGATCGCCCTGGGCACACCGAATCGGCTGAAGATATGACTCTTTAAGAATTTGGCCACTTCCTTGGCTTCACACGTGCCTGTGGCCTTGGCTTCCACCCATTTGGAGACGTAGTCTACAGCAACTAGGATATACAGATTCCCATAGGATGAAGGGAAAGGCCCCATGAAATCCATTCCCCATATGTCGAATAACTCGCAAACTATTACGGGTACCTGTGGCATTTCATCCCGGGCAGATATTCCACCGGTCAGTTGGCAACGCTCACAACTTCTGCAAAACTCGTACGCATCTTTGTTGAGGGTTGGCCAATAAAAGCCGCTATCCAAAATCTTCCTAGCCGTCTTCTTGGACCCGAAATGTCCTCCGCATGCTAACGAATGGCAGTGGGTCAAAACATCCCGCTGATCCCAGTCAGGAATGCACCTCCTTATCACTTGATCGGACCCTATCCTCCACAAATAGGGGTCGTCCCAAAAGTAGTATTTCGCTTCACTCTTGATCTTCATTCTTTGGGCTTTGGTAACACTTGGCACTTCTGGAAGCTCTCCAGTTACCAGGTAGTTGGCCAGGTCCGCGTACCAAGGCTCTTGCCCTACTTTCTCTTTTCCTTTTGCTGTATCATTCTGACCAGTAAGCTTGAACACTTCTTCCCAATCAATTTTTCTGGGCACAAAAATCACCTCACACAAATGTTCCTCTAGAAATTTATCATGCACTTCGTCACCGTTTCCATCTTGCACTATTCTGCTCAAATGGTCCGCCACTTTGTTCTCGACTCCTCGCTTATCTTCTACCTCCCAGTCAAATTCTTGTAGCAAGAGTACCCATCGGATCAAGCGTGGTTTGGATTCCTTCTTGGCAATCAGATACTTAATCGCCGCATGGTCAGTATACACTATGACCTTAGATCCCAACAAATATGGCCTGAACTTCTCGAAAGAATACACCACTGCCAGCATCTCCTTTTCAGTGGTATCGTAATTCCGCTGGGCTTGATTTAAAGTCTTGGACGCATAAAAAATTACGTACCTCTTCCCGTCGATCTTCTGACCCAGCACGGCTCCTACCGCAAAATCGCTGGCGTCGCACATTACTTCGAACGGATGGTTCCAGTCAGGAGCCCTTATGATAGGTGCTGATATCAACTTTTCCTTGAGAAGGTTGAAAGCAGCCTTGCATTGCTCATCAAAGATGAATTCCACGTCATTCTGAAGTAATCTAGTAAGGGGCTGGGCGATCTTGGAGAAATCCTTGATAAATCTTCGATAAAATCCGGCGTGCCTCAGAAAACCTCTTATTCCCTTCTGATCAGTAGGGAATGGTAATTTGGATATAACATCTACCTTGGCTCGATCCACTTGGATACCTCTCTCTGAGACCACGTGTCCTAAAACTATCCCTTCGGCGACCATAAAATGGCACTTTTCGAAGTTCAAAACCAAACTCTTTGCTTGACATCTCTCCAAAACTATATCTAAATGGTGAAGGCAAGAGTCGAACGAGTCTCCGTAAACCGTAAAATCGTCCATGAATATCTCTATGCAATCCTCAATCAAATCAGAAAATATGCTCATCATACATCGTTGAAACGTACCTGGAGCGTTGCACAGGCCGAAGGGCATGCGACGGTATGCATAGGTTCCAAACGGGCAAGTGAAAGTAGTCTTGTCCTGGTCCTCAGGATCTACGTAAATTTGGAAATACCCGCTGTACCCATCTAGAAAGCAGAAAAACTTCTTCCCAGCTAATCTCTCCAACATTTGGTCGATGAACGGCAGGGGAAAATGGTCCTTCCTGGTCGCATTGTTCAGCTTACGGTAATCGATGCACATTCGCCAACCCGTGACTAGCCTCGTTGGGATCAGTTCATTCCTCTCATTCTGAACTACTTGGATGCCCGACTTCTTTGGGACCATGTGGATCGGGCTGACCCACTCACTATCCGGTACTGAATAGATAATCCCTAGCGACAACAACTTCAAGATCTCCTTCAATATCTCTTCTCGCATGTTAGGGTTTACCTTCCTTTGAGCATCTCGATGTGCCTTCGCTCCTTCCTCCAACCTAATGTGGTGCATGCAGACGTCGGGGCTAATCCCCACTAAATCTGTAAGACTCCATCCAATTGCCTTCTTGTTCTTGCTCAGCACGGTCAGTAGCCTAGCCTCTTGTTCTTTCGTGAGGCTGCTACTGATGATCACTGGATAAGAGTTCTCCTCTCCAAGGAAGGCATACTTCAAATTTGGTGGCAACTTCTTCAGCTCAACTTGAGGTGGAAGTGTGTCTTCGGGTAGAGGGTTTTTCTCAATCTCTCCTTCTTTTTCTAAACCTCCCTTCGATGGTTCTTCTATACTGGCTGGTAGCTGAACCCCTGCGGCTCCAGTGAACTCCGATTTCTGACAGAATCCCTTGATTGCTGCTTCTATTTCTTCATCAGTCAACCCTTGGCTACTGATCATATCACACCATGCAGTGGCTTCGACGTCAGCCTGCTCATAAGCATCTAATGCTTGGAGTTTCTCCTGCAATAGTTCGGTCTCAAGAAAATCTTGGACAAGTGGGTCAATCACGTCAACATAACACAAATTTTCAGAATCAATCGGTTTCTTCATGGCTTCATTGATATCAAAAGTAAATTTCTCTCCATGGAAATCAATGCAAATTGTCCCCTCGGCCATGTCTACTATTGTCTTAGCCGTTCTCAAAAATGGCCTTCCTAACAACACTCCACTGGATTCCCTAGCTTCATGCTCACTCATTTTGATCACATAAAAATCAGCAGGATAGGTAAAATCATGCACTCTTACTAACACATTTTCTAAAACTCCCTCAGGACTTATGCACGACCTATCAGCCAGTTGGATCAACACCCTAGTATTAGACAATCTAACTCCTATAGTTATAGGCAAAGTGAACATACCTGGATCGGCTCTCTTGGGTGGTAACTTCTCTTGCACTATTGCTGACGCTATTCCTTCCACCATAATCTTGCCATCCTTCTGGGCTCTCCCGGCTATGAAGTCCTTAATGAATTTCCCGAGAGGGGGTAGCTTCACGGCTTGGAGGAATGGTATGGTGACATCCAACTTCCCAAAAATCGACAAGTAGTCAACCGGGTTCTCTTTCTTCCTCTTTGTAACAAATCGGAATGGGAACGGTTTCTCCCCTTTTTTTTCCTCTACTGGTTCTTCAGCAACCTTCTTGGAGTTTTTCTTGGGTAGTTCCTGGGTCTGGGCCTCCATTCTGGGTTCTACCTCTTGAGGGGGTTTCTTCCTGGTCAGTAGGGTGTCGGGTTCACCTCGTAAACTTGGTGTATCATCCAAGAAGAATGGATCCTTCATCCGAGGCATAGTTCTCTCTAATTCATCCACTGAAATGGTATCACCTCCTATCTTCATTCCATTAGATCCTCCACCAGGTTGTTTCGGTTGAGGCGCGTCATAAGTGGTTCCCGACCTCAACGTAACCTTACTCACATTTGCCTTTTCGGGCATTTGGACTGTAGATGGGAGTTTCCCTGCATTTCCCTTCAAATCACCCACCGAACTGGCCAGTTGAGCTAACTGCCTATTCATCATATCCATGTTCGCCTTATGTTCCTTCTGGGCGTTTTGCATCCCCTGCACGACCTCATTATGGGATTGCAATTCTCCTTTGATGCTCTGTTGTGATGCTAGCATTTCACCCATCATGTCTTCAACGGATCTCCTTGACCTGCTCGAGTTTTGGAAGTGACTTGGCCCTTGGTGTTGATAGTTCTGGGAGGTTTGCTGGCCTTGATTAGGCGGGTATTGGTTATACTGGGCAGGAGGGGTGTACTGATCTTGAGGATATTGATTCTGGTGCTGGCCTTGGAATTGATTTTGGTTCTGATGGTTTTGGGGTCCTGGGTTTGGCTGATTTTGGAAGTTTTGGAAGTTTCTCTGGTGGGGTGGCACATAGACAGGGTTCGGGTTCTGTGGGTTTTGGTTTTGGGAATGTTGGTTTCTTCCTGACCAGTTGGGCTGGTAGTCTGGGTTCGCTGGTCCACGGTTAGGGTTTTGGTTCGGATGGGGGTTATACTGGCTCTGACCTTGGTTCTGATTTTGGCTCCCGTCACCCCATCGGAAGTTTGGATGATCCCTCCATGGTGCATCCCGTTGCCTACCTTGAATCCAATGCCCACTAGAGTTGAAGTACCCCGCAGCATTAACTTGCTCCATATTCCCGAAGTCATTAGGCTTATCATAGTTCGGTCCTTGATTTCCCTGCTCTGCACCCTTGTAATTCCCAGCTGGGGGAGGTGGTGGAGTGCTCTTCTCGATCGCACTCAGAAGTGACTTCTTCAGCTCATCCATTTTCAAATCCATTTTCTGCTCCAGTGTATTTTCCTGATCAGTAACCGAGGCAACAGCAGCCCGCTCTCGGTTATATCCTTCCCTTGAATGGTCATACTCTTTCTTTGCATTCAGTAGCTTCCTTAGGACTCTCTTTGCTTCGCTAACCCGCAATTGCGTGAAGCTTCCTCCCGACGATGAATTTGCCAGGTCCTTGGTTACCGCGTTCATGCCTTCGTAGAAAGTATGATGTACTTCAATGTCCGCCATGCGATGGTTGGGACACGATTCCAAAAGACCCATGTATCTTGCCCAATAATCACTCAAGGGCTCATCATACCCTTGCTTCACATTAGTTATTTCCCTCTTCAGCGCGCTTGTCTTGGATGACGGAAAAAACTCGCCCAGAAATGCTGACTTGAAATCGGCCCAAGTCTCGATGGAGTTGGGGGCAGGCGCATGAACCAGGTGTTAGCTTCCCCTTTTAGCACAAATGGCAAAGCCTTCAACCTATAATCATCCTCCGTCGCTCCTGCCGGTCTCCTCTGCGCCCTACAAATTTTGCAAAACTCATGAAGAAACTCATACGGCCCTTCATAGCTCTTCCCACAGTATGTAGGCAGGATTGCGATCACATGAGGCTTCACATCGCAGGCGGTTTGGCCTGGAGTAACGACTATGGCTTGCGGGGGCTCTCCTTCAGTATGCGCGTTCAGCGTCCCGATCTCCGGGTCCTCATCTCCCTGGTTGGCCATTTCCCTTGGGTTGCCTTCCAACAGTGGTATCTCTTCTGGTATCGGTCCCTCTATGGTGCCCTTCTCCTCGTCACTACTCGTCCCTAGGTCAGACAAGGTGGTCGACAAGCCAGAACGAGTGGTTACGAGTATAGACCCTCGCTGAAGTATCTTCGGTCTCCTCTGGTCAGGAGCCGAACTGCTTCTCATAAACTGAAATGGAAAGAAAAGGAAAAGAAGATTATGCACAATATATACGCCAAAGTATCACACACAAAAGTAACTAGTAACGCCATCCATCCCCGGCAACGGCGCCATTTGAAACGATGGGATTTCTCCTCAGGGTGCTTAGGTGTCGTTCAAGCAAGGATATATCCTACTGGTCAGGATAGAGATCCTAACTAAGCCTAGACCCTGGTTTCAAAAATTCCTCAACCCACTTCTACTGATCAGTATAGTGGTGGTAAGGGTCGAATCCCACAGAGATGGTGCGTTAAAACTATTGTGGTGATATTCTGAATGGTTTGGTTAGCTACCACGCTTGGGTTGAGTCTCTACCTAGGCAAGAACTTAAAGGTAATTTCCTACTGACTAGAATGGGGAAAGGAGTGTAGGGGTGCAGCTGTGTACGTGGAAATAGGGAGACATTTTTGTAACAGGAAATATTTGGAAGGTACGGGATTCTATTTTGGGCTAGACAGAATATTCAGAGGGTAGTGGTAGTCGAGGTGACTGGGCTGACAGATCTGCAGGTTATAACGAAAAGCAAAGGACAAAAAGTAAAAAAAAGCAAAAAGCATCTAAAAAGCAAGTGGTCCCCAACATTTGACAGGACATCATCTTCTTCAGCAACACAAACTGAAATCAGAAAATAATTCCAGATTCAACACGGAAACACAGTTTATCTATTCGCGAACACAGATCCACAAATAAGAACACCAAATCTGAAATCAAAACACAGAAAATGCCACTCCGCGTACTGGTCAGCAGGAAAACGAAAACGAACTCAAACAAGACTTCACATGCAGCGATTCACTCACGATCAATAGTTCCACATTTAACTAAAGGAATTTTGATGGAAACAAGAAAAGGAAAGTTTCAACACTTAAAACACCAAGGAACCTTAGATCTAAGCTAACTAGGCGAAATAGAAAGGAAAAGAAAATGACACAATATACGAAACGGAAATGAACTTCATAGCATAAACACGTTCAGATCTTCAACAAGTACTTCAAAAGCAGAAAATATCCAAAAGCAACAAAAGATCCAACGTAAAGAAAGCAAGCGAATTAAACTACGAAAGCGAGTAAAAGTGTTTTGCCACTCCGGGCGATGATATCTCTAACTACGGTTCTGCTGGCTGGAACGAACGATCTGGAATTCCGGGAACATCTAAATCTTCAAGTGACCATGGCAGTGGCGAGAAACGAGATTCTGGACTGGGCTGAAGGACTGAACTCCGAGAGAATTCTACCTAAGAGTGATGATGATGATTCGATTCCTTTCTCTCTCTCCAAGTGGCTTCCTTTTATAGGGAGGCTTACCCTTGATTTTTAGGGTAAGACCTTGCGGTGAGATGACTTCTTTGCCCTTAATTGTGATTGAGCAGTCCCAGCTATCCTCCTTCTCCATCTCGAGCCATATTTGCATGTATACTGGTCAGTACGTAATCGTCCTGACGCCCTTTTCACTTGAAGTGTCTGAAACTCTGCCTACTGGCTAGAATGCTTACCCTGCACGCTTAAGCAACTAGTTTTTGCAGATATAATTCAATTACGCACATCATACTGACCAGTAACCTAGGCCTAGAATACGACTTATCAAGTGCATTATGCATTTGACTAATTGCACTAGACTTGACATTGCTTGCATTGTGAACAAGTTGAGTCGTTACACGAGCAATACAAGCAAAGAGCATTGGAAAGCTCTTGTAAGAGTTTTGAGGTATCTCAAGTATACTGAAACAGTGGCTTGTACAATGGTAAGTCTCGACACATTCGTCGACGACATAATACCGTGAGACATTTGATCACAACAAGGGTGATTACAATTGACTTCGTGAAGTTATTGGATAATCTAGCGGATCCGCTAACCAAAGGGTTAAATCGTGATCAAATGAATAAATTGCTAGAGGGAATGAGTTTGAAATCCACAAACTAAAGAATTGTCATAGTGGTAACCCAACCATGATGACTGGAGATCCCAAGAACTTGGTTCAATGGGAAAACTAAGCTATGAGAGTTCGTGTGAAACACTCATCTATATCTATTCCCTACAGATCAATAGAATGTTGAAAAAACTTGCCTAGTGGTGAGGTTAAGTCTATAACTTTTAATGATCCCTAAAAGGATCTCGTTGAGATGAAGTTCTCAAGGAGACAAAGTATGACAAGATACTTAACGAGGAATCACCTATGTAAGTGTGAAGTGGGGCCGCTTCAAACAATACACTTATGAATCCAAAGTGGTGTCCAAGGCCTGAAATGGACACAATACGTGAGAATGGATCAGGTTGAGGTGTTTAAGTGTTAGCATCATTGTCTCGGTGCACGCCGTGGAGGAATAGTTCAAAGCATCGCCCTACTAGTCCGCCTGTGTATCCGATGGTGTTGACTATGGATGATTCAAAGCCAAAAACTACCTATCCTTATGCTTACATATCTCTTGAGGGTTGAGCTTGTGTCTGCATACATATGCATTTGGCAATTTCTACTCATGTGGGGAGATTGTTGGAATCGTGCTTGGTAAAATGATTTTTGACTAATAATAAATGTCACAAGACATTTAATTTAGTGAAATTAAATGCAATAACATCGATCTACGTTCCGAGTAGATGACCGTAGTATATTCATTTTCTCAAATCCGATTCCCGGTGAGTGAGAAATAATATATAAAATTTGGTCACAATAAAGCTAGAAATGAGCTATGTGAAAAGACTAAGGGATTAATTAACTAAGTGTTAATTATCCCACATCGGGGATGATAAACTTCTTTGATGAAGTATTTAATCAGATGAATTACTATGTGTAATAATTATCGTTGAATAAGACGGGTGACAGAGCACACGCGCGCGCACACGCGCGCGCCGCCGCCCGCCCGCGACCCGTGACCCGGGAGCCACACACCGTTACCCATGTCCCGTACCCCGTGCCCCGTGCACCGGGTGCCTGGTGCCTTGGACCTTGGTTCTTGGTTCTTGGTTCTTAGTAATTGGTCTTTGGGTGGTCTTTGGGCTGTTCTTCGGAGCTGGTCGTTGAGCGTGGTTCGAGCCCCGCTTGTTCATTTTAGACCACTCCAAACTCCACGCTATCCCCGACGGGTCCGGGTCCACTTCATGGTCCCGCTGAACCCCGACGCATAACGGGAGACAAAAGGTCCCCGCTGGACCCCGACTCACAACGGGAGTCAAAAGGTCCCCGCTGGACCCCGACGGTCCATGGTGTATCCCGTCGTGTAGCATGTACAGGTGCATCGTGTCTCTTCAGCTCCCACTGGCTAGTGCACCAGTCAGTAACCCCTGGCGGTTACAGTCAAACCATCATGGCACACATGATGGCTGTTAACTCCATCAATGCTCCTGCGGGTGGACTTGGAATATAAATAGGCAGTCACTTCATGCATTGCATACTGTTAGACACACAACACATTTTCATAGCTCTCTCCCTCCCCTCTCTCGGCATTGTCTTCCCGTTGAAGCTCTGCCCTCGCCATCATCTAGTTCGCCGGAGCTTGTTCCGTCTGCGGTGCTGCAACGAACATGACGAAGCCGTTTTATCTTTGGGGATGACACGCCAAACCGAGAGCACTACCGGTGCGTATCTTGTTTTACGGAAAGAGGACTCCTCGACACGGCTTACATTTTTACGGTTTATTGTTTCGAATTCTTCTTTGTAATTTCAATTCAGTTTATTCCGTTTAATTTTTCCATTCTTCATTAGGTTGTATTGCCCGGTTAGTGTATCTTTGTATCACAGTTAAACAATCATTTTCGACAACAGCTCCATCAGCCAGACGCACGTGTGGAGCGAATCGATCGCATGAGTGATGTTGCCGCACTTGTTCCTGGCCTCGACGTACGAGTCGAGAGAGGTGAGGAGCGGGACGGTGACGTTCTGAAGCTGCGAGTTGGAGCTGGAGGGCGACAATTTGAGCGAATCGATGGCGGTGATGAAGTCCTGGTAGTGAGCGCGGCAGACGTCCTCGATCTCAGACTCCTTCGATTTGGAGAAACGCTTGAGGTGGAGTAGGATTTCCGGTTTACCGGAGGTGAAGACATTCCGGACGAAGGACCCGAGGTCTTCGCCGTTGCAAATGGTGGCGGAGAGGAGGAGCTGGTCCTACTTGTCGGCGGTGTCGCCGTTCTCCACTGCCGGAACTACCTTCCGGCGGGTGGTGATGGCATTCATGGTTTCTCGTCGTTGACAGTAACCGCTAATGTGACGGAGCCGTTAAATCGGAGAGGATTCTGAGAGGTAGAAATTGAAATTAAGTGAAAAATAGATTTTCCTAAAATCATAAACTTTACCTAAAATTTAGTATTTTCCACAAAATTTATAATTGTATATAATATCACAAACTTTATACTTTGTTTGGTATTTCTCATAATATGTCTATTACTATATTTGATTAACTTGAGGCTTTTTTATCACACTTGACACAATTAAATCAACGTGGTTTTCAACGTAACTTTTTATCCTACATATTATGAACTTAAAAAGTGGTTTAAAATATCTTAAAACGCATCACGGTTACTTACGTAAAATAAGATTTTGATAAAAATATCTTATTTCAGTGAGTTTGGGAAACACTAAACAAAATACAAAATTTGTAATATTATAGATCAATTTCAAAGTTAATGGGAAATACCAAATTTTAGGCAAAGTTCATGATTTAGTGACCAATATCCCAAAATAGTATTCCGTCCGTCCTTCTGAGTCGTATTCTGGTTGTCTGAGTCGTTTCCTTTTTTGGAAAAAAGCTAACAATTTTTCTTCTCTTTTATTTTACTCTATCTTACTTTATTTTCTCTATTTTTTTCTTTTCTACTTTATTATTCATTTACTTATCTCACTTAACACATCTTTTCTTAAATTTTATGCCAAAAAACGCCTCGAGAAACCTGGCGGGAGTAATTGAGAGAGACGAATTGACTATTAGAGCATCCACAACGCGCGCCGCCCGCGTTCCGCATTTTGTGCCGGAGGAACGAAATGGGCGCGCGACACGTTGTGGACATGCGTTCCGTGCCCATGTCGTGCCGTGTGCCGTCGTCGCGAGACGCGGCAAGGCCTGCGTCGCCACGCGCTTCGGCGACGTGGCGCGCCCCTGCGTCGTGCGTTACGCCCACTCGCGGGCCGGCGAGTGGGCGTCGTCATTTAAGACGCAATAAATCTTTTTTTAAAAAAAAATCAAATTTATAAAAAAAAATAATTAAAAATGTGTAAACGGTAATATTACCGTTTTATATCCGTTTTTTCTTTTTTAAATTTTTTTATTTTTTTACTCTATAAATACTCCTAATTCATCCTCATTTCACACACAACTACACATATATTTTTCCTAAAATCAACTTCATTTCCTCTCCAATTTTCATCTAACATCTCATCAAAAAATGTCCGGCGACGGCAACTCCGGCGGGTGGGATCTCAACACGTTACCGATTGGGATACCATGTACAACACACTTGGTGGTTCCGGTTCGTCGACGCTGGGTGGGTATCAACACCCACTTTCGACGTGGATGCATATGCTCGACCCTCCGCCCCGCGTTATTCGCATGTATTATCCCCATTGAACCCACTCTGGGAGGAGGCCGAGGCGGGCGAGGAGGAGGATGGGGAGGAGGCCGAGGCTGTGGAAGCTCCAGGGCGGAGTTGGAGGCGGGCAAGGAGGAGAAGGGGGAGGAAGAAGAAGAGGAGGATCTAGGCCGACATTCGTACAACAACGAAACTATGGCGGTGTGCCTATATCACTGTCTCGTACGATCCCATCGTCGGGAATCAACAAGCCCACAAGCGCTTCTGGGAAAAGGTCACCTAGATCTACCATCATATTAAGCCGAAAGGCTCCCGGAAGCGCACATATACAATGCTCCGCTCTCACTTTGGCCGAGTCGACACACATGTCAAAAAATTCTGTGGCATCAACTAGACCGAAACGGCGCACTACCAAAGCGGAGCTTCGAGAGCCGACATTCTGAGGGCGGCTTTGCGCGTCTACAACCAGGACACCGGCAAACAATTCAGATTTGTTGATGTTTGGCAGGCTGTCAAGGATGAGGAATGGTGGGCCGGCGGTGTCCGCTCCAGCTCGGGCTCAACCTCGAAGCGCACGAAGCACACGGCGAGTGGCCAATACTCGTCTGGTGACACCGGTGAGGGCAGCGGCGGACAAGAGGGTGCACCGCAGGAGTTTGCGGGTACGGCCGGCGATGACGGGGGATCCAGCCGTGAGCGCCGTCGGCCGCAAGGGCCGAGGCGAATCAAGCCAGGCGGGCTCGGGGGAGGCTCGAACACCCTTATGGCAGTGTACATGACCGCCACAATGGCAGACACTTCCCGCTTCTCACCCTCCCAATACGCGGCCTGGTGGAACAGAATTGTGCATATGGCAGCACAACTTGGCCTTCCGACTCCCCCTCCACCTCGACCGCCTTCGGGGAATGATTCGCCGACGGAGTAGTTTTTTTATTTTCTTTAAATTTGTATTTTAAATTATGCAACGTTTAATTTTTTAGGATTTTAATTGTGTGTTTTTTATTTTTTAGAATTTTATGTTGTAATTTTTTTATGTTGTGTGTTTTTTAATGAAGTGTGTTTGTTTTAATTGAATTGGGTTGGAAATAAAAATAAAAATGAAATTGAATGAATAGTAATTTAAGGAACGGTTAAGAAACGGATAAGGAACGGAGGGTTGCAGGTTTCGTTCCTTAGTTAAAGAATGGAGTTAAAAAGTGCACTGGGGCCCGCAAATAGTAGTTTAAGGAACGGTGGGGGAACATCTTAGTGGATGCTCTTATGCACAGAATGCATTTGCATACGATATCAAAATTGAGTTTATATATTTATACTTCCGTGCCATATAAATTGGAGAATGTAGTGACAAAATGCAAATTTATATATTGTATAAACTCCAAAGTTTTCAACATAGTGTCAACACAACGTCAACACAGTGTAAAATTTTAAGATTTTGATCAATGTCAATACAATGTCAACACAATATCAATACAATGTCAACCGTTGACACTGTGTTGATATTTTCTGTTGCTATTATTTTGTATCTGTTGACATTTTTTAATGGTCCAGATCATAGTTTGGAGTTTGTACAATATTTAGAGTTTGCATTTGATCACATCCCTATTAGGAGAAGTGATAGAATAAGATAAAGAATTAGAAAAGAGAGATAAATAAAAATAAATACTACTTACGTCTCCAAAGAATATGCACTTTGTGTTCGGCATGACTTTTAATGCAAAATTGGTAAAGTAAGATAGGGGTAAAGAGAAAAAGTAATTAAAGTATTAGTAGTCTGCATGCACATAGTCTGCATGTGCAGTGGCTGTCTTGTCAAACAGAATAGTCTTCATAATTCCATTCTCCTATTTTCTTTCTTCTTTCCCTCCCTATCCGTTTCATTTTCGTCTTTCATATTTCCCTCTATAACATAATAGGCGATTATATTTTGTTCGGCATCTGGTTCGGCATCTGGAAATTTGGGTTTTTCATCTGGATTTCGCTGAATTTATGGTATCCACAAGGGTTTATGTGATTTCAGTTGGAATTTTATTTTGCAATTGGTGGTTGATTTTTTTGTTGTAGGGTTAGCATCTGAAAAACTAATATGCAATTCTTGGTCGAATTTAATGGTTGTAGGGTTACAGTCGGAGCTTGTGGAAAATTTTGCTATTCTTGGTTGAAGTTTATAGTTGGGCGGAAATTTTAGTTTTTGTGCTATATGCTATCTTTTCGGCGAAATTGAATTCAGGTCGTGTTGAATTCTTGCATTGCTGATTTGAATTTTGTACTGTCGAATTGAATTCATGTCGTGTTGCAATGTCTTCTTCTTCTCCTCAATCTTTCGGCTCAAGCTTCAATTGGAATTGGCCTCGTCCCGAAATTATGAAATGTAATCACGATCTTGAGGCTGAGCTTGTGACATCTAGGACGGCTGCTAACCCGGTAGACGTTACTATCGCTGCCCAATATGGAAGGTTAAAACCATGTATTTTGGTCATTTTTCCATTAATTTTGTTGGCATAAAGATTAATGAGGAAGTATTATGCAGGAAGATGATTGCAAGTTTTTTCGATGGGTTGATGCGAGTCTATCCCCAAGCCAAGACAGTTACTTTCATAGAGTGAAACTTGAGCGAGACCAATTCGAATCTGAACTTCGAGCCAAATCGGTACTTGAAGGTGTTCTGCACGAGAAATTGCGCATGAAAACTGTGGAGGTTGATGCCTTGAAGTTACAACTGGGCATGAAAACTGAAGAGTGTGACGATTTGGCGCTAACAATTGGTAAAACGACAAAAACTCTCCGCCGGTTAAAAATCACAATCTTATTCTTATGTATTGTCATTTTTCTACTTTTATAACACAGCTATGTCGTGTTCACTCCGTCGTTATCTTCTGATGTGGATTGATTACGCTTTGCAAAGCTTTGTTTTAATCTATGCCTGAAATCACGCATGAGGTTACTCAACTATGACTGAAATCACGAATATCACGAATGAGGTTACTCAACTATGACCGAAATCACAAACCATGTACACAAATGAATACAAACCGATGAAGTACTCTATCAAATGCCTGATATTGATTGACCATGTTTTGTTTTAATCTATGCCTGAAATCACGAATGAAGTTACCCAACTATGACTGAAATCACAAACCGAACTCTTTCAAATGCCTGATGATGATTGTTTTCTCTATGCCTGAAATCACGAATGAAGTTACCCAACTATGATTGAAATCACATACTATGTAAAAAATGATACAAACCGACGAAGTACTCTATCAAATATCACCAAAATATGTCATGATATCATTTCCACCAAAATACTAGAGTAATTTGTTACAAACTAGTCTGTAACATACATAACATACATCACTGCCACCAAAATATACAAACTCGTAGTTACCATACACATCATTATTTGACGATTCAGGCAAAGTACTCTCACCACGTTCACGCGACCCGTTGTGCTGCAAAGTCTCCCCAACTTGAGAACGGGCATCTGTTCGAGGATCATTGCTGCATGTCCTCCTATTATGACCTTCTTGACCGCACCGCCAACATTTCATCACGAAGGTGCGACGCAATGACTCTCCTCGGTCCGCATGAAGACGAATATGGGGCTCCTCACGTCTCCGTTTCTTCGGCCTACCACGCTATCGTTTTATCTGCGGGGGCGCCAGTTCCAACACACCATCAGAAGTAGACTTGGGCCAATTGTCCACCCCATTGATGGGGTAAAGGACATTCTCGTACAGCATGATCATTGTTGACTTCAAATAATATCGGGAGACGAATCTCGTCACGTCGTCGCCATTCTTGTTGATTGTTGCGATAGCATGCGTGCACGGGATTCCGGTTAGCTGCCACAATCTGCAGGAGCATGTGAAATCACGCATGTTGACAACATATTGGCCAGACGGCCCAGCTACTTGGTACGAAGACTGTCCGTTCCATGTAGCCCTCGCGTACCACTTGTCAACAAGCTCTTTGATAACATGAGGGACTGCATGATCGTAGCTTTTGATCCACTGGCCTCTGATCTGAATTCTTTCCATTTGACTTGTTCGAATGTCCTCCAACATGCTGATAATTGCTTTCTCTCGAGCCAATGCAATCTTCGAATTGAATGTCTCACAAATGTTGTTCAGGAGCACATCACAACAAGTGTGTGGAGAGAAAAATGCCTTGACCCACTTTTCTTTGGGAGCAACTCCAGAAAGCCACTGATGTGCTTGGGGATACTCGGTCTGCAAAGCATCCATCTTGTCCACAGTTCGACGGTGGTACTCGAGGCAATCTCCCACAACCGGTCTTTTAAATTTTCTCCAACAAATCTCTTCTTGAAATTGTTGTATATGTGTTGAACACAAATCTCTTCTTGAAATTGTTGTATATGCTCGCTTTGCGGGAATTCCTCAGCAATCAACTTTGCAAGCCCCTGATGCAACACAACAAAATATTACTACAAAATACCAGTTCCAGTACATAATGTATTGATCAAATCACAGATAAAATAAAATCACATACCACGTACATTATGTAATATTGAAATCACAACGACCATACCTTTTGTTGGTCAGACATAAACACATATCGTGGCCCATTTGCATGCAAGTTTAGGTCATCAGACAAGTACTCCACGAACCACTTCCACCGGACATAACTCTCGGCTTCAGTCACAGCCCAAGCAATCGGCCACCAGCCATTATTGGGATCAATCCACATTGCTGTCACGAGCTGTCCTTTGTACATCCCTCGCAAGAAACAAGCGTCGAAGAAGATAATTGGCCGACATAATTGCATCCATCCATTTTTCAATGGTCCTAGGCAGCAGTAGAACCTCAGGAATCTCGGACCCACGGCGCCAGAATCTCTCGTATTCTCATGATGTATATGAATGCTGGAATCAGGGTGCGTCCGCTCCAATTCGGCTTTGTAGTAGAACAAGTTTCTGTATTGGGCTGCCGTAGAGCCGAATATGCCGTCCAGTGCGTGCTCTCTGGCCCGATATGCCTTCATCCTACCTATCTTCAGGCCAAAATCTTCATCGACACACTGCCGTATAGCTGCAAGTGGAATGTGAGGGTTGACTTTGATCTTCTCCATATAACGCTCACCTAGCCACTTTACCGTCAGCCACTTCGAATCCAACACCTGAGAGCATGTGTGCGCGTGATCGCGTTGCATATTCATCACAACGTAATCATGACCGTTGTGTATTTCATGCTTCCTCAAGTATACATACCACTCACAGCCTTGCCCTTTACAAATGGCTCGAAGTTTGTTGCCGCCATTTCTTTTCACGTGCACCCGCTTTCTGGTCATTATTGCGTACTGTCTCAACACGTCATAGAAGAAATCTCTATGCTTAAAAACATCACCCGGCTTCCACAACGGAAGCTCATTACTCTCGAGCTTGAACGGGGTAAACTTTATGCCGCTCTTCTTCAAACCCTTCAAACCCTCCAAATCCTCGAGGTCATCAACATCTTGTAGCTCGTCCACAGCTTCTTCCTCGAAAAGTGGGTTGTCTGTCATGTTCCTCTTATCCACATAAGACGAATACTTCCTCCGCTGTTTATCCTCTGACCCCGGTTGGTCTTCGCCTTCACCCGGCTGGGCTTCGCCTTGACCCGGTTGGTCTGCATTCTCTGGCTCCTGTCTCGCCTGTTGTTGGAAAATGGATTCGTAATATGAGGTGAAAAGCTGCTCATCTCGGCACATGTGTGCCAACGAGATAAAATGGTCCATCTCATCATCTTCATCATCAGTCGGCGGTCCCTCGTTATGTAGATGGCAGCCGTCCGGAACGTACTCAAACGATGGAATGTATATCTCCTCTTGAGGTTCTACTCCCGGACCATCATGTACTTCCGGAATACCTTGTACCTCGGGTCCAGCTTGCACTTCCGGTCCACCATGCACTTCAGGCCCATCATGCACTTCCTATCCTGCTTGTTCCACATCACGTTCAAGTCCAAACATTAGCAATCCATTCGGAATCTCCTCTATAATGGGAACTTCCGCCTACAGTTGACATTGCGGTTCGGCTGAAAAATCCAGGGTCGGGTTGTACACACTATCGTCAACATGCTGAACATCTTCACTATGAATAGATTGCCCCATCTGATTTAACATAAATCACAAATGAACACCATACATACAATCATAAATCACAACTATATTACAAAAGGTGTGCACTAACCTCTGCCACGCTATCAGGGTCTACAATTGTTTCATCTTCATGCAGGAGAATCTGACTAAAAGATGAATCACATATGAATACCAAACATAAACAACAAATCACAAACATATTCCATAGTGGTGTACTAACCTCTGCATGGTCTATAACTGCTTCAACCTCAACCTTAGGTTGTTTAACGTGTTTACCATTGCTACCTTCATCTCCACCTTCTACCTCAATCTCATCTCCATCTTCGCATTCATGGACATCTCCTTGTCCAATAACTCCATCGACTGCCTCATTCTCTTCAACCTCCACCACAACATCTTATGCTTGGTCTGCACTACATGATGCAAATGCATCCATCAAATTCTTACGTGCTGCCTCCTCTTCACTCTTCCATTCGCGACGTTTGTCTAATAAACTTTTGGTCAAAAACTCTTCAAACTCGACATCCCTGGGGTACCACTCAAGCATCAATAATGGTGCCAATGGTTTCCTCTGCTCCTCGTGTTGATGTTTCTTCCTTTTTGGTTTACTCTTACTCTTCGGCACAATTGGGTCCGGTTCGTCAAGCTCTTCAATGACCACAGAGGGTTTTTTACAAGCGTTCACAAATTTCAGAAACTCCTCCGCTTCTTCCTTCCGCTTCTTGAGCAGGGCGGCTGCCTCTGTCATCTCCACGAGATAAATGTAAACAAGCTTTGTGCTAGTAGCCGCGACTTCGAGAAAATGGGCCAGATGTTGATCGTCCGTAATGGGCAGCAATGGACTTCGTATTTCCACGCCCATACAGCCATAACTGTACATTGGATGAACGTAATAGAACTCACAGATGGTTTTCCTATTGTACCCCAACAGCAACACCATGCTGAAAAGATCTAAGAGCTCGAATTGGCGAATCCAGCAATAGTCAAAGAATGTCAATTGCCCCCCAACATACTTCTTCTGTCCATTGATTTCGAAGATTGGCCTCCGTGATGAAAAGCGACGGAAAACATCCCGACATGGTCCCCTGTTAGGGTTTGTATAGAATTAGAAAACTTCCAAATTTAAACCAACAAATTTCACATATAAAAGTCCTATTTCACATATAAAGTCCTAATTTCCCATCACGCGACGACATCAAAATAATTTCACAAAACAACCAATTTTCGGAGCCCTAAATCACAGTCAAAATCGCTTGCTTCGAATTTTAAATTTGAACTTACTATATTCTTCTTCCGGAACAAAGAAATCCAGCTGAGGATCGCGAATGCTCCACGTTTCTGGGTCTACGTCGATTATCTCCGGTCCTCGAGCCCTTCTACCGTATCTAGGTGATGCCGGAGGTGATGGTGACGAAGACGATGGCGTTGGCGGCTTCTTTTTGCGCCTTGAAGAACTACGGGCGGAGGACGCTCCTGCGGAACTTCGTCTCCGTTTTGGAGGCATTGATGAAAATGGCATGAAAAGCAGCGGCGTTTTCCGAGAATTAGTAGAAAATTGTGGTGAGATACGGGTATGCCAGACGAAAATGATGCAGTTAAAGTGGATTGGAGGAAAAAATGAAAGAGAAGCTACCGCCTAATTGTTTTGGTGAAATGGCTAAAAATTGGAAATTGCAATGCAGGTTCGAGAGTGGGAAAATAATAGGGGACAAGAACCATGCTTTGGTGTCACATCAATTACTTTTCGCAGGTCTCATCAACAGTGCATGCAGCAGTGGCGGCCATACAAAAGGGCGGTTTAGTAAGTCAGATTTTCAATCAAAAATTAAACATGGAGAAAATCCGGCATACCAATATCGAAGCTAACGGCGTTAACATCCACGTTGCCGAGATCGGCGACGGCCCCGCCGTCCTCCTCCTCCACGGCTTTCCGGAGCTCTGGTACTCGTGGCGCCACCAGATGCTCTTCCTCTCCTCCAGGGGCTACCGCGCTATCGCCCCCGACCTCCGCGGCTTCGGTGACTCCGACGCGCCTCCCTCCCCCGCCAGCTACACTGTTTTCCACATAATCGGAGATTTGGTCGCCGTCCTGGACTCCCTAGGGCTCGACAAAGTTTTTCTCGTCGGTCACGATTGGGGAGCGGTTATGGCTTGGCATTTCTGCTTGCTCCGCCCCGATCGAATTAGGGCTTTGGTCAATACCAGCGTTGTTTTCCAGCCGAGGAATCCGCGGCGGAAGCCCCTAGAAACTATGAGAGCTCTTCTCGGCGACGATTACTACATCTGCAGATTTCAGGTATTTCGTTTCGATTCAACTTCCAATTTATTAGTAATTTTTATTTCGTTTCGATTCAACTTCGAATTTATTAATTTTGATATCTATTGATCATTAGCATATCTCTACAGTATGATCGGAGCTGTTGCTGTAAATCTCTCTTATCCTTTTTATTAAAATTTTCAGATGTAAATTTCTGCTTTCCAATAATTTCTGCTTTGTCAAGGTCGCTACCAGTATCTTCATTGCTTTGATCTTAAATGTAGGCTTCAATGCTTTCATTGAAATTGTTCTGGTTAACAATACTCATAGTTTCCTGAAACAGAGCTTTATGATCTTACGATCTATTATGCAGCCTTTAACTGTTAGATGCTGTTATATTACGTGAATTTTCCCGTCTGTTCAATTTTGCTCAGATCACTCAGCTATGTGATGAATTTTGTTCAATTTTAAGAAAATTGTGCCCTCTTGTGGTTGATTATATACTATAGATTCATTTATTTAGGAACCTGGGGAGGCCGAGGAAGAGTTTTCTCGCGTTGACACTGGAAGATTGATCAAGAAATTTTTAATATCAAGGAATCCGGCTCCTCTTCGCGTTCCTAAAACAGTTGGCTTTGGGGGATCGCCTGATAAACCAATCACAATGCCATCTTGGTTGTCAGAAGAGGATGTCTCGTACTATGCTAGCAAATATGACCACAAAGGCTTCACGGGTGGATTGAACTACTATCGAGCTATGGACCTGTAATGCCTGCTTGGTTTTTTGTTGGCTTTGCTTGATTTGCATAGAATAGAATTTATTACATCCAACACAATACATTCATAGTTAGTGGTGTTATCTCCAATACTTTTGATGAGAGATTTTGCTTGCATGGATCTATTCTTGGAGCATGGTGCGGATAAAATGGGGATATGAATTATTATAGAGCATCGGTTCAGTGTGATGGTTTTAAAGTCAAATCTGTGCAGGCAATTCTGACATTTTCTTGTTTACGTAGGAATTGGGAGGTCATGGCTCCATGGACAGGAGTGCAGATAAAGGTGCCAGTAAAGTTCATTGTTGGAGATCTCGACCTAACTTATAATACCCTAGGTGTGAAGGAATATATACACAGCGGAGGCTTCAAGAAACACGTTCCGTATTTGCAAGAATTGGTCATCATGGAAGGAGTGGCTCACTTTCTTAATGAAGAGAAACCGGAGGAGATCAGTCAGCACATCTACGACTTCATACAGAGGTTTTGACATGTTTCCCAATTTTAGGTAAATCTGTTTTAAATTTTTTTTCATCCCAGTTATGAATCAGATATTGTTTGTATATTCTTATAAAGTTGTTCTTGTTGGTGCTGAAGCTCACTGATATAGGTAGAAGGTAAGACACTGTTGTTTAGCCTTTTTTTCCATATATATTATATACATATAGGTATATGAGTTTGATTTGTTAACTATAGATCGCATCGCATGTTTAGTCTTGTATACAGAGGTTGGAGAATTAGTAGCTAAAAAGGTTTCTAAATTGCATTATCCTACTTCTTTTGGCCTTGGTTTTACTTATTTATGGAGCAGAATAAAAAATTCAGGATTATACATTTAAACTGACGAGTCTGATGTGCTTTTTTATTAATAGTGTTGGCCTTTTGCGAAGATTTCATTAGAAACTTTTTGGAATTGTGGGATTTTCGCTGGGAATCTCCCATGTATTTCTTGCCAAAAATGCAAAACTTAGGACAAGAAGAGATCGAAGTTGTGGATTTATTATGCCATTACTCTTCAAAAATGTGCTAAAGACTGCTTCTTACCTTTGTTTCTGTTTTCTGTTGCTCAACTGGTGTAATTGCATTTCGAATCAACAGTTCTATTAGACAATATGTATCAATAATGATCTATCCAGCTGATTAACTATTTTACTTATTTTCAAAATAAATTGTGTAGTTTTGTTACTTTTCTTGAAAACCCATCAGACATCTGTAGACTGTAGTTAGAAGTAGACTCTACTGGCAAAATACACCAGAATTTTTGCTTCCAAGAAGAATCGGAGGCTATACAGTGCTTGGAATTTTGGGTTTTGAATCACTCAAGGGCCCGTTTTTTAGTGTGGATATGGATGGAAAAGCCCATTTATCACTCTATTTCTCCTTGTTTTGTACGATGGATTATGTTTCCTAAGAGCATTAGCAATGGATGGCCGATCTCCCGAGGCCATCATAGGCATGGAGATCGGCCATCAGTGCGGAAAAGGCACCGACGATCGGCCCTCTCTTACCTCCCCCAAAGGGCCATTCCAACGGCCATGGCCGATCTCCACGGGGCCATGATCGGCCCATCATTGCGGTGAGAGGGCAATGAGCCGATCATCGGCCCTATTGAAATATGCATTTTTTTAAATTTTTAAACCTTATATATATACCTCCATACCTCATTATTTTCACTAACCCCTTCATTCTCACTCTATACTTCTTCTTTTTTCTCTATTATATTTGCTAAATGTATGATAGTTTCTTTTTTTAAATTAAGTATGTTTTCTTTTTAATTTTTGTCTTGAATTTATGTTTTGTACTATTTTATCATATTACTTAACAACAATTATAAATGAAATATAGAAATAATGTTGACTTGGAAATGAGATGGTTGTGGGACAAGCCCTGAGCCTAGGCCTTTCCATTGCAGGGAGATATAGGCTCTGTGTATAGTTGTCAATTGGGCGGGCTATCTCGGCGCACCAGTGATATGGAGCGGGCCTGGATTGGGCTCATTAGTTGAGATGGGCTCCTATTGGGCAATTTTGTAAACCCAGGCTCGGGGCCCATCAAAGGCCCACCTTCTATAGTTAGTTTTTTTTTTAAATATAATTAGGTGATTAATCACTAATAATAGTATATTTCTCTATTTATGCATGTCATCTTGTGCATGAGAAATGTTAATTTTGTCTATATCATTTCAATTTTTTGGATGTCTCCGATGGACTCAAATAGTAATAGTTTAATATCAACATAAATTTCCAACTAAATTATGAATGCAACATTCAATCTTGACTATATCTAATTTTGTTCTTATATTTTTTTATTCAAGATGTAAAAAAGATGTTCTGAAGTTTAACTTTAAGAATATTATGTATTCAAACCATAATATTGATTAATAATTATAGAATTCTTTGAATTTGTTAGTTAGTTCATATGCTTGTAGTTTTAAAAATACAACACCAACTCATATGTTATCATCTACTAACAAAACTAACAATATTGGTTATTTCTTTAGTTATACACTTACTTTTAAATAGAATAAAAAAAACATGAAAAATATTGGTAATACAAAGTCAATAAATGAGCTTAAACACAATATTTAAATTTAGATTTAGTTAATGAGATATAGATACAAGTTATATGTTTTATTTAGGATATCTTTAAAACACAAAAATAAAAAATTTAAACAAAGCCAAGCCCAGCCAAGCCCGGTCCAACCCAGCTTGGGACCACATGGCAAGTAGGCCTAGGCCGGACTTAGCAAAATTAGAAAAATCCCAGCCCAGCCCGCCTTAGACATGGGTCTCGGCCGGACCGGGCCTCAATATAGGCAGGCCTCAGAGGGCCAGCTCGGCCGACTTGACAACTTTACGTCTGTGGTAAAATGTTGATGTAGTAGGAAGAAATGGAGATAGGTCTTGAGATAAGCCCTGAGATCCACTGTAAATGCTCTAAGGACCCGGGAATAAAACGTTTTGACTCGTCCTTTTCTAGCAAGGTTTTTAATGATTTGCAATCCATAAAAATGACTAGGTTTAATTTCCTACTTGGGGATGATTGAATGAATTATATTTCAGCATTCTTATCTACCTCCCCGTCGTTTATCCTTTGTGCTGAACCGTGTGGTGTGAGAATGAGCAAATATGCGTTTTTGCGAAGGACCTGACTTGGTTGGACTTGTGGTCATAGACTCTACGGTGCATCTTCATACAATTTTTGCCCAGTTAATACATCACCAAGTATGCAAGCTGATTTATTGTCACCGACGATGCCATTAATGTAAAGTACACTCTGCAATCAACCGCGCAAGAGTAAATAAGAGGTCGTGCCATAAATGACCCACAAAAAGGAAGAATCCTAGAACAAAATGAGAGGTAGCTAACCAACTTCTAGGGGAGACATAATTGACTGCATTAATCTCAGTAGCTACACCACCCACAGAATTTAAAGAGCCTAAAGGAGCATGAGTCATACATTTTGCAACCAACCGCGCAAGAGTAAATATGAGTTACCTCTAGAAATCCAAGTCGATGATATGTCTCCTTGCAGGAATACGCTTGTGGTTGTCTATGAAGTTGGTAAAGTAAGGCATAGAGAGAAAGAAAAAGTGATTGAATGTATTGACTGCATTAATTAGGGTTGTGACTTGTGAGGGTATTTTTGGATTTTCAGTATAATTGAAGGAATACTTTTGTCCACTAAGGGCATGTTCACAACTAGAGATGCCCAAGGTTTACCGAAGCGACGGTTAAAACTGAAACCGCAACCGCCGGTTACGGTTACAAACCGAAACCGCGAGAAATATCCCAATCTGAAATCATGAATTTTTGAACTGTGGTTCGGTTCAGGTTCTAAATTTTTCGAACCGAAACCGTGACCGAACCGCCGGTTCTGGACGGTTCCGAACCGCCGGTTAACCGGCGGTTTCACGGTTCCGAACCGCCAATGCAATGATAAATTTAAACATAGTTAATCCTTAGATTAAAACTATACTCCATTAAATAAAACATTGTTGAATGATCCGGTTTTTGAGTTTTATAATTTTATAAGTAACTTTCATTTTTGGTAATTTGGAAAACATAAGAGAAAAGATATTAAAATAAAAATAAAATCAATTACAAGATGGAGTCTATGGAGTATGGACCATTATGGTAATAACTTTATAATACTATTTCTGATTTTATTAATTAACACAATTTTTTACGTACGGAGTCTATGGAGTATGGATCATTATTTATAAATATTTATCAATATTGTTTAATAATACTTAGAAGAATTAATTACTTTAAATAAAATGTAATACTCTAATTAACATTGGTTAATGAATCTGTAGTCTTCAAAATTGATAGGTTGAGTCTTTAAAATTGATTGTTAGCGGTGGGTGATGGCTGCACTATTCAAAATTGATTGCACAATACATCATTTCTTTAATTTTTATTTATTTATTTTTGTAAATGCTAATTTTAAATTCAAATTGGATCCAATTTCCCCCTATTTTTATCTATAAATACTCTCATATATCCTCACTTACGCTCAACCCATTATTATGTTAACGAGAATTTCTCTCTTCAATCTCTCAATCTCTCTCTTTGCCTCATATTTCTCATTTGTGCAATTGTGCTTACATTTTGAGAATTCAAGTGCTAGTGCTACTATTATTTACGTATTGATTGTTATACTTATATTAGTTACTCTTTCTCTCAATTGAAATATATATATATATATATATATATATATATATATATATATATATATATATATATATATATATAGGGTCATGCTAATGTCCTTTTGTATCATTAGATATATATATATATCTAATGTCCTTTTGTATCATTAGATATATATATATATATATATATATATATATATATATATATATATATATATATATATATATATATAGGGTCATGCTAATGTCCTTTTGTATCATTAGATTTAAGTTCCAATTCGATTAGGGTCATTGGATTAAGGAGATGAACGACCAGGATTTGAGTAGTAATTAAGCACCCCGAAGTTCATTATTTAGACTATTTCGTTCATTACGGGGGTGAATTAGTAATTGTATAGTATGAAATTTTGGAGAACACGAGGGGTCGCGAATTTAGCGGGATACACCCGCTGATTACAATCTGCCGCCTCATTCTTCACAAACCGCATTTACTCCGCTAATCTCTCCACTATCCATCTCAAAATCCATCGGACTTGCAAAACCCTAGCCGCCGTGGACTTTTTTGGCGACGATTACACCGGTTTTTCAGTGGATTTGTATTCTCGTGGTGGTTCCGAACATTACTCCGCCGCGTTCTAAGTAGAGGTAGGGTTTTTCCGATTGGTATTCAACTGCTTCGGCATTTTCGAGTTTCAATAACCCTTTCTCCAATAATCTATAGGAACACAACACCCACACCACAATTAACCCGATTACCACCATTCGACCGGATTTGATATTACAATCTAAATCCCTGTTGTTTGGTTGTATTCAGACGCAGATCTTATAATGCCGAAAAGAGGACGGCCAAGCAATTCGCAGCAAACCCAGCAAGATGGTGAGCTTTTGTGTTTCGCGTTCAACTGTAATTGCCTTGGATGTTTGGATTGTAAAATCAGTCAATGTTGGCTTGTTCCAACATTACTCGATATTAAATCTGCATTATTTGACAAAATAATTACATTATTTTAGCATGTGAATGCAGTTTGGGCATATGTGATTTCAATTGGCAGATAACGAAAGCATGTTTGTATATTCATTTATTCACATGGTCTATGCATTGTTTTAGTATGTGGGTGCATTTTGTTTCCTATATGAGTACATTGTTAATGTTGTTGCTGTGGTCTTAGATTGTGATTAATTAAATTGAAAGTGTGTTTGTTCATTGCAAGATAGGATCTCTTCATTATTTGTAAAATATGCCTACATTATTTGAATATGTGAGTGCATTATTGTGGTTGGTTAGGTGGTTACATGTATATACATATCATGTATGTCGCAGCATGCTTTTGTTATAACTGCATTATTCACCTATATGAGTGCATTATTTGCTGATGTGTTTGAATTATTTGAAAATGTGATTGCTTTATGTTGGTGCCTGTTTTAAATCTGTTTTTGCATTACTTGTTATAATAGCTTCATTATTTTATTATGTCAATGCATTATTTGGATGGTTAATTGGTACATGTATATATATATCTTGTATGCTGCAGCATGCTTGTGTTGTAAGTGAATTATTACACTATGTGATTGCATTATTTGATGATGTGATTGAATTATGTGAAAATGTGATTGCATTTTGTTGGTTCCTGTCGTAAATCTGTTTTTGCATTACTTGTTATAATAGCTTCATTATTTGTTTATGTGAATGCATTATTTGGATGGTTAATAGGTACATGTATATATATCTTGTATGCTACAGGATGCTTGTGTTGTGAGTGAATTATTACATTATGTGATTGCATTATTTGCTGATGGGAATCCATTATTTGAAAATGTAATTGCATTATGTTGTATCCGTTGTAAATGTGTTTTTTCATTACTTGTTATAATATCTTCATTATTTGATAATGTCATTGCATTAATTGGATGGTTAAGTGGTTACATGTATTCATATCTTGTATGCTACAGCATGCTTGTGTTGTCATTGTTAATGTTGTTCCTATAACTTTATGTAGGAAAGAGCTTTATATGAACATCATACTTGTAATTTTAATGAGGTGATCATCTTTGAATTGTGAGTTTATATTACAGAAAATTCAGTCGTGGGTTCAGCTTCCTGATGGTAACTGGGAGCTGGGGACAGTTCTTCAGGCTACTGGTAATGATTCAGTGATAACATCGCCTGAGGGAAAAGGGTGCAAAATTTTGGTTTCCATTATTGTTTTTTCTTGAACTGTTACCTTGTGGCTTTCATTAACAATTTTCCTTGTGTAGGTACTGAAAGTGAGTTCAGAAACTCCGATACCAGCAAATCCTGATATTCTTGATGGTGTATATGATCTCATGGAATTAAGTTACCTGAATGAATCATCGGTATTGTACAATCGCCAGTATAGCTATGATCGTGATTTGATTTATGTAATTTTGTATGTTAGTGATGAAATTTAAATGAGATTTCCTGGTTTTCTAGCTCAAGTTACGGTTCTCACCTTTTTGGAAATCTGTATTGGGTTTTGTAAATTGGTGGATCGGTGAATGTAATATTCTTTTGTGCATTATTTGATTGTTTGTGTACATTATTAATTAATGATTACACATTATTTATCATGTATTATCCATTATTTGACTGCGTGTGTACATGAGTGATTGAGTGAATGCAATATTCATCTGAGCATTATTTGATTGAATCTGTACATTATTTATCTAATAGTATACATTATTCATCATATATTAGGCATTATTGAACTGCTTGTGTTATGTACACTATTTATTAAGTATTATACATTATTTATCAAGTATAAGGCATTATGTGAATTTTGTGTACAAGGGTGAATAGGTGCCAACCAGAACTCCTCAATTTGCATGTATAATATTGTTTTGTGCATTATTTGAATGAATCTATACATTATTAAACTAGTACTATCTATTATGTATCAAATATTATGCTTTTTTTTACTGTTGTGCACATAGGTGAATGGGTGAATGTAATATTGTTTTGTGCATTATTTGATTATTTGTGTACATTATTTATCAAGGATTATACAATATTTATCATGCATTATGCATTATTTGACTGCTTGTGTACATAGGTGGATGAGTGAATGCAATATTCCTTTGTGCATTATTTGACTGCTTGTGTGCATTATTTCATTGCTTCTGTACACTATTTATCAAGTATTATACATTATTTACTAAGTATTATGCATTAATTGACTGCTTGTGTACATGGGTACAACCACCACTGTATAAAATCACAAAAAAAACGTCTCAGCCAACATTTACATTATATATCATAAATGGTCCATTACATAAACTAAAATAATCATTATAGAGTAATATATGTACATTATGTGTATCAGTAAAAACTACTTCCCTACCAGAGATGATATATAAACCCTAGATGAATTATTGAAACACGTGGACTTTGGCGATTGTTTTGTAACTTAATACATACTACACCCTGGCCCCTAGGATTGCTAAACCCTCGGGTAATACATGAAACGTGCTAAGCAAACATTTACATTACAGATCATAAATCCTCCATTACTGAAAAAGTAATATATGTACATTATGTGTATCGGTAAAAACTACTCCCTAGCCGAGATGATATCTGAACCCTAGATGAATGAGTGAAACTCGTGCATTCAATTGGTCATCCTCGTTCGACTTCTTCTTGCCTTCACTATTGCATACAACATAACCACTTTACAAAAACGAAAATAAAAACGGCTCAGCAAACATATATATTACAGCTCATGTCTCGACCATTACTGAACCTAAAACATCCATTATTTAGTATAATATGTACATTATGTATATCAGTCAAAACTACTCCCTAGCCGCGATGATATCTAAACCCTTGTTTAATAACTGAAACTCGTGGACTTTGGTAATGATTTTGTCAATTAGTACATACTACATCTAGCCCCAAGGATTGCTAAACTCTTTGGGAAAACAAGAAACGTGCGGCGAACAATAAAAGATGGCAAAACTTAAATTAAACTGGTCATGAAAAATGTATATTATAGATCACAATTGATGCATTATAGAACCTAAAACAACCATTATATTACAAAATATGTACATTATGTGTATTCTCTGATACTCTATAACCTCTCCATCTAAATCCACAAAACTGGAATATAACAGTAGCCTGAAACAAATCGACGGGTAGGATTGGACCAAAATAAGGACCCCAAGCCCACGCACGTAAATAAAGCTAAGTAGCTAACAAATTCGGCATTATTATAGAATCATCAACACAACATAGCACACAAAGAAAGCAATACCAGAATAACATGATAATATGAAAAACAAGCATCTTTGGACTCTTTATCACCTCTAATCCAAATCCACAAAACTACTCAAATCTAACACAATTAGAAAAGGGAATAACCGCGAAATACAGACGAAAAAAATTCCTAAATAGCCATAAATGCACTGAGAAGAAGTCATCGGTACAAAAACAAATCTACAGTTTTGAGTAAGAAAAAGAACATGCACACTAACTTCTCACACGAAACCGTCTTCACCTAAAATTGTCAGAACCAAATTCTTCAAAAAGAAAACTTACAATTGAAAACTAAACATTCAAGATTGAAACAACTCATACAACAAACTGCTGAGGCGTGGAATTTTAATTTGCAAAGAAAGGACCACTTTCAGATAAATAGAAGCTAAAAAAGCACACCGAAACCTATCAGATAACATATGAAATTGGCAAATCTAAGATTAACAAAACACAACTAATTTAACCCGGACTAATGGAAGAAGAATTCAGCGAAATTTGCATAAAATATTAGGATAAACTGCACAAATCCTCCCCGGCTGAAATCATGGAGCATTCCATAACTAACTCCAATTTTTAATCACTATTATGCCCTTTACACGTTAAAAATTAAGGAAATTAAATAATTTCAGCAAAAGATTTAAACCATTAGATCACTACAAATCCACGGATGAGATTAAGAAGGAGATTGGATTTAATAGGTGAAAAGGATTTGAACACAATCCTATATATATATATATATATATATATATATATATATATATATATATATATAGGGGAGCGTTATTCTCCTTTTCACATCTTAGATCATTTTTCCTTCTTAATATTACGCGTTAGATCTAAGGCATCAACGGATCAGATTGATTCTATAAAACTGGTTCCGTGTTGCATTATAGAAGGTGGTTGTATGCATTACAGGGTTATTATTGACATTTGACGGAAAAGTAACTGCCACATTTTGGTATCTGCGAATAATGCACCACATGGTCACGAGTAATGCATATAATTGACTATATAATGCACAATATGTGAACTGCAATGCATACGAATAAGATGTACCATGTTATGATGTTTGGACACACGTTTCTTGTTTCCCCTAAGGGTTTAATAAGCTTAGGGGCTAGGGTATAGTACGTAGACACGTATGTAATCTTCACATGGTAACAAGTAATGGATATAATTGACTATATAACGCACAATTTGTGAACTGCAATGCATACGAACAAGATGTGCTGTGTTATGATGTTTGACACACGTTTCTTGTTTCCCTTAAGGGTTTAATAAGCTTAGGGGCTAGGGTATAGTACGTACGCATTAATAACAAATTATAAAACGATACGAATAATTCACCAAATTGTCACGAGTAATGGATGTTATTAACTATATAATGCACAATATGTGAACTGCAATGCATACGAATAAGATGTACCATGTTATGATGTTTGACACACGTTTCTTGTTTCCCCTAAAGCTTTAATAAGCTTAGGGGCTAGGGTATAGTACGTAGACATTACTAACAAATTGTTGTTATTGGAATATATGTATGTGCATTATTTGGTTTAGGTAGTGCATTATGTAGCTGTTAATTGTCATTATCTCAGTATATTATGCATTATTAGAGGTATTGTGTATATGGGTTAATCAACGGATTGAAGATTACATACGTGCATTTAGTAATGTCTATGTACTATACCCTAGCCCCTAAGCTTATTAAACCCTTAGGGGAAACAAGAAACGTGTGTCAAACATCATAACATGGTACATCTTATTCGTATGCATTGCAGTTCACATATTGTGCATTATATAGTTAATAACATCCATTACTCGTGATAATTTGGTGAATTATTCGTATCGTTTTATAATTTGTTATTAATGCGTACGTACTATACCCTAGCCCCTAAGCTTATTAATGCCTTAGGGGAAACAAGAAACGTGTGTCAAACATCATAACACAGCACATCTTGTTCGTATGCATTGCAGTTCACAAATTGTGCATTATATAGTCAATTATATCCATTACTCGTTACCATGTGAAGATTACATACATGTCTACGTACTATACCCTAGCCCCTAAGCTTATTAAACCCTTAGGGGAAACAAGAAACGTGTGTCAAACATCATAACACAGCACATCTTGTTCATATGCATTGCAGTTCACATATTGTGCATTATATAGGAAATTATATGCATTACTCGTGACCATGTGGTGCATTATTCGTAGCGGTTTCCAGCCATTATTAGATTACTATTGTACCCTCATAATGCACAAAATAGGACAAATAATGCAACACGGGATTAATTACCCAATGTTGATCTTGACCGTCCATTTCTCTAATCTAATGGCTGATATTAAGAAGGAAAAAGGAGGAAATATAGGAAAAGGAAATGAATACATCCATATATATATATATATATATAATTCTATATTACTATCAAGATGTCTTCATCTCGTGAAGCTCTGTCGATAAGGGAAAAGGAAAATCTAAGACTAAGAGGCCAAGTCGGAAATCCGTGATTGATGAAATTTCCCAAATGAACGTTTGGGAAATTTCATCTCGTCGAGCTTCATCTCGTGAAGCTTGTATTGATGAAATTTGCCTCATATATTTTCATTTGAGAAATTTCATCAATCACGGATTTCTGACTTTGCCTCTTAGTCTTGGATTTTCCTTTTCCCTTATCAACACGAGCTTCACGAGATGAAGATATATTGATAGTAATATAGAATTATATACTATTTTTTTCAATTGAGAGAAAGAGTAACTAATATAAGTATAACAAACAATACATAAATAAAAGTTGCACTAGCACTTGAATTCTCAAAATGTAACACAATTGCACAAATGAGAAATATGAGGCAAAGAGAGAGAATTTGAGAGATTGAAGAGAGAAATTCACAAGAATGGGGTGAGTGTAAGTGAGGATATATGGGAATATTTATAGATAAAAATAGGGGGAAATTGGATCCAATTTTAATTTAAAATCAGCATTTACAAAAATAAAAAAATAAATAAAAATTAAAGAAATGGGGTTTTGTGCAATCAATTTTGAATATTGCAGCCATCACCCACAGCCAACAATCAATTTTGAAGACTACATATTCATTAACTAATGTTAATTAGAGTATTATGCTTTATTTAAAGTAATTAATTCTTCTAAGTTTTATTAAACAATGTTGATAAATATTTATTAATAACAATCCATACTCCATAGACTCCATAAGTTAAAATTGTGTTAATTAATAAAAGAGTGAACTTCTAAAATGATCCCTGGACTATGGGTTTACCTCGTCCATAGTCCTTGGACTTTAAAAATATTGCCAGACATCCCTGGACTAAGGGTTTATCTCGAAATTGGTCCTTTTGCCATGTTTTGATGCGAAAATACCCTTTTGAGGTTTGAGTAATTTGGTCTTTTTACACTTTTAACATTTTAAATCTGATATTATTTGAGTGGTGTATTAAATCTGATATTATTTCAAAATTTTCATTCTTCTTCCCTTTTGCCATCCTTCACTTTGTTTCTTTATTTCAATATTAGATTTAATTTTATAAAATTAAATTTTAAATTTAGAATTTTAAATATCAATAATTTTTTATTAATTAAAAATATTATTTCACGGACACTATAAATATTGATTAAAACTATTAATTTTTGTTATTTAATATAATATTCAGTTGAATCGAAGAAGTACAAAAATAATATTAATCATGATGGAAAAATAAGAGCTATTTGATGGGGTTGGCAGCGGAAGCGTGCATCAGATTGATCACATAATATCTTGATCTATTTAGCAGATTATTTAGACAAAATCTATTCGCGTAATTCACACCTGTATCATGCTCATAACTTGAATTTAATCTTGCTTTAGCGTAATTGAAAACTAAAACATGCTTACTGCGGAATTAGCCAATTTACCTCGTTGATTCTCCAAAAAATCAAAGTTGGCTAGCGCCTTCTCCTCGTGAAGATCTTGAGTACTAAACCACGGATATTCTGACTGGTTCCCGCACCGTAAACTGATATCAGTGTGGGCTGATCTCAACAGAATACTAAGACTTGAATAAAGAAGACGAAAACTGCTCACGGGGGGAGCTGAAAATCGTCCCTCTTCTAGAAAAAGAGGGGGACGAAAATTATGATAATAATTAAGTTTATTTTATGTCTCTTTTATTCTCCTATTTATATTAAGTCACATATTGGGCCCAGTCAGAGATCTATGGAAGAATTTGGATATGGCCTCCCCCAATTAGCTTCTTACTAATTAAATTGAACCCACAATTTAATATAAGCTTATATTGGAATATTATGAGCAGTCACTACAGAAGTAATATTGCGCTGCCCATCCAAATCCGAAAGTACAAGTATTCCCGGTTTCCATTTGTTTGTCGTTCATTTCCCGTGCTTAAGATAGAAACGTCCATTAATTAATTAATATCTGCTATGAACTTAATTATTTAACATATTATTGACTCCAAGAGTGGACTTAGCAAGAAATGCTTATTTATTATTCGTAGAGTAATCAAACTCCAACTAGCTAGGTTCCGAATAATAAAACCTTGTTTCGAGCTCCTCTTATGGACGTTATCACACGAGACTCGGCTCGCGCACGATTCAATATAATAGCAATCCTAGCACCGCTAAATATTAATCACCACTACCCAATATACCAGGATTCTTGGGTTGCGAAAAACCCGCCCCATTTGGTAAGTCAAAGTAGTGCATAATCAATACTGTATGCTCAATGCTAACGTACATTGATTAAGAAATTAATTATCAAGACCTCGTCTTTCAGTAGATAGCATAAAGACTCGTCTTGCTGTTAGATCCAATTCAGTGTTATACCACACCAATGTCATCTTATTTCAGTAAGGCTTAGAAATATGCCGACTGACATTGCAACCTTTCACGATAGGTAGTCTAGGCCTATCTAGGTTGTGAAATTCTTATTTTTCTTTGTTCAAAATTGACCGTGTTACCTTAGAGTCCGCGATGCATTTCTGCTTCACACTCTTCCAAATTACGGCTCCACCTCCTAAGGTTAATACATATCCAGAAGTAGATTTTCTCGAGTCCTAATCAGCTTGAAAATCTGAGTCGGTATATCCCAAAGGACAAAGCTCGGCTGCATTGTAAACTAGACCATAGTCCTTAGTCCATTTAAGGTACTTGAGTATGTTTTTACGGCAGTCGAATGCCCTTGGCCAAGATTCGACTGAGCCACCATGCCAACATCAAAGCAAATATCAGGCTTTGTACAAAGCATATCATACATGAGCCTTCCAACTGCCGAAGCATACGGTATCCTTCTCATCTCTTCTATCTCAGATGGCGTTTTGGGGCACATCTCTTGAGATAGATGGATGCCATGTCTAAAAGGTAAGAAACATTTCTTGGCATCTTGCATGCTAAAGCGACTAAGTATAGTGTCGATGTAATGTTCTTGAGATAAGCACAACGTCCTCTTCTCACGATTCCGAAGAACCTTGATTCCGAGGATGTGTCCCTCGTCACCCATATCCTTCATCTACATATAAAACTAAAAACACAACATTCCCCTTTCAACCTTTTTGTAAGTACAGCTTTCATTTGGGCACTTTTCGAATCCAAACTTATTGACAGTCTGATCGAAACATTGGTTCCATGATCTAGATGCTTGCTTGAGGCCATTAATGGCCTTCTTAAACTTCCAAACCATGTGTTCCTTGCCCTTCAAGACTCCTGTTCAAAAACGCAGTCTTAACGTCCATCTGCCACACATCCCAATCCATGTAAGCTGCTATAGACAAAAGTATCCGGATCGATTTGAGCAAGGCTACCGAGGAGAAGGTCTCGTCGTAATCGACTCCTTCCCTTTAGGTATGCCCCTTGTATATCCACGTTTACGCTTGTATATCCACACATCACAACTAGTCTTGCTTTAAAGACTTTAACTCGTCCATCGGGTCCACGTTTACGCTTGTATATCCACTTGCTCCCAATGACAGTATATCCTTCGGGTAGGACGGACAAATCGTATACGTCTTTGTCTATCATAGATTGTAGTTCCAAATCCATTACTTTTACCCATTCGCAATGATCGACATCCGTTTGCGCCTCTGCAAAGTTCCAGGGATCTAATACATTGCTGTCCGAGGAGTGATCCATAGATTTCCCCAAACCAATGTATCTACCGGGCTCATGAGAGACCCTCCCACTGCGGCGCGTCACTACAATACTTGGAGTAGAAGTTGAAATTTCAGGAATTGTTTGTACACTAGGTACCGGTTCTTGGTTAATGGAACTTGTGACAGAAGTTAGCTCGTCAAGAACCACTTCACTACTGGGTTTATGATTCATTACAAAGTCTTTCTCTAAGAATGTCGCGTGAGTACTCACAATGACTTTCTTGTCCCGGAGACTATAGAATTCATAAGCTTTCGATCCTCTAGGGTACTCAATAAACACACATACCTCCATCCTTGATCCCAGCTTAGTTAGATCATTTTCCAATACATGGGTCGGGTAACCCCAAATCTTGAGATGTGCTAGATAGGGCTTGCGCCCAGTCCACAACTCATAAGGAGTAGTAGGCACGGATTTTGATGGTATGTTGTCTAAAATATGACTTGGAGAAAGCAAGTCATGTCCAAAAAATGAAATAGGTAGTCGTGCATAACTCATCATCGATCGGACCATGTTTAACAAGGTCATATTTCTTTTTCAGCCACGCCGTTCTGTAGGGGCGTGTGGTGGGTTGCGAAACGAGAGGCGCGAATGGATCAAGTTATATGGAAGATAACCGAACCGGTTGGATCAGTTAGCAAATGTCGTTGCCACTTGATCAATGCAATCTCGCTCTCACTCGATTCCTACCAAAGTAATTTATAACTCCCAATTTTGCACTATTATAACAGTAAAGCGGCAAGTTCGGGGTTGATCCCACAGAGAAGTTGGTGTATCAAGTGTGTGAGTAGTGAACAGGGGGTTGGCTGCTGCCACGCTTTAACTTTGGGAGTTTTTTTAACTACTGGTTTCACTCTAGAAAGAATTTAACTTACTAACTTGATCAAGGAAATTTTAACTACCGGGTCAAGTGCATTTCAGACTGGAATGAAAATTAACTACGCGAAACAGTAAACACCATGATGAAAATGAAAGCAACTTTGATTAAACTTTAAACTCAGAACATTACAGCGTGAAATTTAAACTAAGCTAACACTTCGGAAAATATGAAAGCAAGTAAAACCGAGGAGATCCTCGGCGGGAGACTTAAGAATACACCGATAGAAATCAAGTATTCTGCAGCGCTTCTTCGATCACCCTTTCTAACTAAGCACTACTTTATCTAAGCTAAGCTATCTAGAGAACTGAACTAAGCTAGAAAACTAAACTAAACTAAGACGGAAAGTAAAGGATCTCATCGTCTTTGTGTGGTGGCGCATCCTCTATTTATAGGCTCGGCACGACCTCCAGCTGGATAAAGATCTTGGCAGAGAATATTCGCTCATTCTGAGAGTGAGCGACTCATTGATTGCTACGTGTTTTCCTTCTAGAACGACGACGCTTTTCTGTAACAGATTCGTGACTCAGCTCCGTCCTTGCGTCTCATATATCAGCATGTGTCCACTTCTAGAACGTTGTCCTTGATAACAGAATGTTGCGCACCATCCAGCTCATAGCCTCGCATGTCCTTCTTCTGGAAGCCTGTGGTCCCCTCCTTGTCTGCTTGGTTACTCCCCTTGATCAACTCCCCCGATTTCTGGCCTCTTTTCGCCTATTGTACTTGCTTGATCAGTTTGGCCTTGTTGCCTTAGTCAAGCGGCATTCCTGCACATTTAACACTTGCTTTACGCGATAAACCGATCAAGTAGCGTACATTTTACCCCTAAACCAATGCATGAAATGAGCCTTATCAGCATGCCCGGCACGGTCAGTTGGGATTCAATTCCCGCCACCTGTAAGTAGTCCAAAAACTCGGCACTGAGGTACTCGCCTCCGCGATCAGATCGCTGGCTTTGATACTCTTTCATTGATATGTCTCCACATATGGCTTAAACTCTTTGACTTTCAAAAGATTCAGACTTGTGGCGCATTAAATAGACATATCCAATTTTCGAGAAGTCATCAATAAAGGTGATGAAGTAACGAAAACCACCTCTTGCCTTGGTTGACATTGGTCCACACACATCGGTATGAACTAGCTCAAGTACTTCCTTGGCCCTATTGCCCTTGCCCTTAAAAGGCCTCTTGGTCATCTTGCCTTCTAAGCAGGATTCGCACGTATGAAACGGCTCCTTCTCTAGACCTTTTGATAAGGTCTTGGTCCACAAGAGAATGGATCCTTCTTTCATTGGCATGACCAAGTCTAAGGTGTCATAAGTACGTTTCGTTCATTGAACTTGAAGGTTCTTTTCTTTTCCTTGAAATTTTCGATGTTGTATTGAGTTCTGATTTGCGATTATTAAACTGTGTAGATGTGATTGTGTACAGATTGTTTTCCATGATACCACGCCAGATATAAGAACCATCTTTCTTAACAACGCAATTGTCATTAAAAGAAATCGAATATCCATAAAAAATCAATTTAGAAACTGAAATTAAATTTCTTCTAAACGAAGGTATCAACAAAACATTCTTCAAAATAAAAAATTTATCACTACTAAAACGCAAATAAACGTCTCTCAATGCAACGACCACCACTTTAGTAGCCCCCCAGCTGGACCTCAATCTCACCATCATATAGCCGTCTTGTCACCTGCATTAAGTCGGGATCAAAACAAATATGATCAATAGCTATAGTGTCAATAACCCAAGTATGAGTAGATGTCGAAGCCAAACATGACTCGACCACTAGAGCTTGGTGCATACCTGTAGCCTTGCCCTTTTTAGGACAGTCTGGCTTCCAATGCCCCTTCTCTCTACACTTGAAACACTTCCCCGAAGGCTTCTTGTTAGCCTTCTTCTTCTATCCCTTAGCATTCTTAGCCGCAACCGCGTTCGGTGCCCACTTCTTTCCTACGCCAGGCTTAGAGCCAGAGTAATGATGCGCCATACTTGAACCATAAGGTCCTCCGCCGACTGAAGTTCAGTCAACAATTCTGCCAAGGTGTAATTCCTTTTGTTCATCTCGAAGTTGAGCTTGAACTGCTGGAAGCTAGGGGGAAGACTCTGAAGGATAATAGTCACTTGGGACTCGGGATCGATCGTCCCTCCCAAAACCTCAATTTGGTTGAGGTGGCACAGACGTGCCTTCCTTCATTGTCTTCGTCATGATACTCCGAAAGGCTTGAGACTTAGCCGCTCGATTCTGAGTACCAAAAAGATTTGTGAGATTTTGCATAATCTCAGTGCAGTCGCCATGGCAGAATGCTGATGCTTGAGCACTGAAGACATAGAAGCCAACATATAGCACTAAAGACATAGAAGCCAACATATAGCATTTAGCCATCTCATTCGCCTTATGCCACCGTTTATGTGCATCTCTAACTCCTACCGCGACATTTTCCGCCGGCACCGGAAGCTGTGGAGTAGTGAGCACAAACTTGTACTCTTCAGCTGTGAGAACGATGTCCAAATTTAGTTGCCATTCTATGTAATTTTGGCCCTCGAGTTTGTTTTCTTTAAGAATTGCAGAAAGAGGATTGAATGACATTTTGACGATTTAGTTTGCACTGCAAAACGGAAGATTTACTATTTTTCATAAACTTATGTAAGAAATTTGAGTAGATTAACCATAAAACTTTTCAAAATCTTACAACTGTAAAATTATAATTTTGTACCCTCCATAAGAGGACAATACGCATTAAAATTTTAGCATTTTACTGGTCACAACACCGACGAATAGTCCAGAGACCACATAATGGCATGGCCGCCTAATGTTGCCTAAGCAACACCACCAGATTTAGCATTACAGAATCTCATTTCTACATCAAACTCTCATAACAATGTTCATGTGCTGCTAATAAAATCAAGCTATCTCATAAATTATGTGTGAACTCCTGAATCTCATAGTTTCTTGGGATTATTGTCCCCACATAATGGGTGGCTATAATATTAGAAACCACATTCTAGTTCATACTATTTATATTTGAGAAGTCCGCCCTCATGAACTTACTATTTCTTCGGATTATTGTCCCCACATAATGGGTGGCGATAATATTAGAAATTAGCTTCATAAATTGCAAACCAAACGATAGAGACCATATACAAACATTAAGTTCGTAATTATAGCTTAGATATTTTTGTTATGGTTTTTCTTTAATTATCCTTAGCCTTAAGGCAGAAAAAGGCTTAATTAAATTTTGTTGACATTTAATTAACTGGATAATTAAACCTTTATTATCTTTTAGTATCTTATTTTAGGAAATTAATTATTCTAGAATTTAATTCTTATTCACGTCTACTATAAGATGTTTCTAAAATAAACGAATTATTTAAATCTTAATTAGACATGAAAAATTAAATTCAAATTATTTCCATGTTCAATATTAGGAAGAGAAATTATATTATTTAATGTATTCCTACATATCTATCCTTATTAGGATTCCAGATACATAATAATTAGGAAACTATTAAATTATTCTTGTCCATATCATCTAGGAATCAAAATAATATTATTTATTTCCATAGATATAGTCAATAATTTAAATATTCCAAAATTCGAGGGAATTTTTCCCAAAATATTTTATTTCCATTAAATAATAAAACTTTAATGATATCTTTTAATTAAAGAATTAAATAATCATTAAAATAATCCATCATCGATATCTCATCGTACGAGGTTTGCACGAACGATGAATGACGAAAATCCGATGAGTTCTTCGTCGGAACCCAACGCACCTAGCCGCACGCGCATCTCGGCCAGCGGCGTGCGCACAGGGTGTCGCTGCTCTTGGCCACGCATCGCGCCTGCCTGATTCAACGTCTCGGCACGTCTGGCATCCGCGCATCTCGGCCAGGAGCACGCACGGTGGCGTGACTCCTCTCGGCCAGTGAGGCGCCTGACGTCTCGCCTCCCAGCCGCTCCCACTGCACCAGCCAGCACCCGCGCTTGGGCACGGTGTTCTCGGCCGCCGCTGGAAGCTGCTGCCGGGACTTACGCCTGGGTTCGGGACACGCTGGTTCAGCGTCTCGGTGGCTCTCGGTAGAGCCACCACGCCTAGCATGCTCCCTCCGTCGATCTTGTTCGAGGGTTTCGTCTAGGGCGTGCGGTCTCGGCCAGCGGCGCACACGAGCCCACGCTCGTCAGCGCTTCGCCCCATGATCGTGAGCCCTCGGCTCCCACTCAATTCGACAACCCTTCCTTGATCGCGCATGGCGCGATCCGTCTCGGCACGAGCACTGACGGATCGCACGTCTCGTACAATCGAAAAATTCAAGTTCTTTGATTCGATAGTTCTTGAGTTCATCATGGATAAAATATAAACAAAAACACAGAGAACGTGCTTCGCAATCTAATAACACATGCATACATGAATTTCGCGAAATTTAAATCCAAATAATTAGAGGCAAAGACTGGCTCCGATACCAATTGATGGGATTGGCAGCGGAAGCGTGCATCAGATTGATCACATAATATCTTGATCTATTTAGCAGATTATTTAGACAAGATCTATTGCGTAATTGTAATAGCCAAGACTTAGATTCTCGAGGATTCGAAATTAATACTAGATTTTATTTAATGAATGGAGGAACACTTGTTTATTTCTTGAGTGACAAAAAAAAAACACAAGAATTTAGTATTGCAAGTTAAGCTTCAAATTACAATTTGTTGACAGAAGAAAAGTTCTGGAAATAAGCCAACTAAGTAGACTTTTCCTACACTATTACAATAGTAGAAGTGCCGAGCTAAGGGCCCTTCTGTAGGCCCAGACCGCGGTCCCATCAACGGCTCGTTGGGCCGAGACATCAAGGCGGCAGCCGACTGAAACCAACTCCCTTAACCCCTGCGGAACACAAACAAAACAAGCTAAATTAAACAAGAAGAACACATGAAATAAGGGCAAGCTAACACCCCATACTAGAAAGGGAGAGAGAGCCTTAACCTTTCAGAAAGGGGGGAGAGGTTGGGCCGAATGAGGCAAGCTCCAGCCAGCAAGCTCCCCTCCAACTACTGCACTGCAAAGCTGCAGGTAGCAGCCTTACCACCCCCATCCAGATCCTCCTTGGTCAAGGAAATTAGCCACAAATGCCATTCATTTTTCCACCTGCAATAAGGGACAACAACTCATAAATTCTCCAAGTACTAAACCCCCACATAGAGCCAATTACAGTTAATATGTGCAGCAATGGGGCATTGAAATAAAGCGCCAAATTCAGTTAACTATCAGAGCATGCCCAGGAGCTGTAGGCTCAAATAAATGCACGAGTACACCCTGCGAATTTTCTGCAGAGTGCAGCCACTGCCATGAAACACCAGAAACAGCCACCAGAGGAGTCAAGGGACTCAGAGTACATGCTCTGCAGAGCTGCAGAGTAAGGCAGCCAGCTGCACAGCCATGAATCCCTTTTCTCAGCCAAGTACACCAGCCTTAACAGTTACAGAACCTCTATAAATGCCATCCCTCGGTTCCATTTTTCCTCCCACCACCACATAATCGCTCAGCCTTATAGCAAGCTGTGAGGTGAAAGGAGATCGAAGCTAAGGAGGGGGAGGAGCCGAGTTGGGGATCAAGGCCAGAAGTAGAGAGCGACATAACAGTAGCAATGAAGGTAACCTCTTTCACTCTCGAGACAAATTAGCATCTCATGTCATCATATAGTTAGAATCCAACATAGAAACCTTAGGAAGCATGCTCACACTAAGGCTTCCACCTAAAGAATGACAGTAACACAAGCATGCTAGGATATCATAGTTAGAGCTCAAGTACGGTAATCACATCAGAATAATGATGCATGGAAATGAGATTTGTAGAATACAAACCGAAGACGAACTGAATAAAAGCCGAAGACGAACTCAAATAGAATAAAAGCCGAAGCCGAGAATGAGATTAATAGAATAAAAGCCGAGGACGAGCTGAAACAGAATAAAAGCCGAAGACGAGCTGAAAGCCGAAGACGAGCTGAAATAACACGTAAAGGCCGAAGACGAGCTGTCATGACATGTGTGCACTCGAGGGAAGCGGAGAGAAGATTGACACGTGGCATGAAGATTAGTTAGGAATGAGTTAGTTATAACTGCCAATTCAAGTTAGTTAGCTAGCTCATAGCTTTATAATCTGTAACTTCTTCAATTTGTAGGGCATCATCGAAATTAATGCAAAACACTACTTCTTCTTCATCCTACTCTCCTTCTCGAGGTTCTGTACAAGTAGGTGCAATTCCGGTCACTATTCCGATCATCGGTGACCCCAATTCCGCACCAAGTGGTATCAGTTGTCAAGTTCGATCACCAGCGATGGTCGAAACACGTTCTGGCGACATGCGTCGCTGGGAAGAGATGCTGACGGCCGCTTTGGCCGAATTCTCGACAAAAATCTCGGAATCCGATCGTCGACGTGGAGAACTCGACGCAATTCGAGACAATGCTGATCAGACGCGCGATACGTCGATGAAGGAACTACGCGAAGCAATCCTTGCTCTGCAACTTCAACATACTGAGATTATCAATCGATTCGTGCCAAATTCTAATGCATCTACTGGAAATCAATTTGGAGGTGGCATTCCTCATACTCAATTCGCCGGGAATGGCCTCCAACGTCAACCGTATTTTGCTACTCGCCAATCTAAGGTCGGCTTTCCAATTTTCTCTGGTGAGGACCTAGCCGGCTGGATTCTCAGATGTGATCATTTTTTTACGGTGGATCTAACCCCCGAGGAAACCAAAGTGCGATTAGCTGTGATTAATTTTGAAGGACGCGCATTGCAATGGTTTCAAAATTGGTCTAAGTACCAGGAACGAGCAATGGCTACACCTTGGCCACTATTCCTTCAAGCACTCGAAGGAAGATTTGGAGATCAGCTTCTCGGTGATCCAATGACAGAGTTACTCACCTTAAAACAAACAGGTTCCTTCTCTGACTATCATGACCATTTTGAACTACTCTTAGGCCGTGTCTCTATATCAGAATCCTATGCTGTTAGTCATTTTATCAACGGCTTGAAACCTTATGTGCAAAAAGCTGTACGCATGTTTATGCCGCAAACTCTTGTGCATGCCTATGCTTTAGCTCGCTTACAAGATATGTCTACACCTGTTAAAGAAGGAACAACTCAACCTAGTAGACGATTTAACACATATGAGGCTAAACCTGCACATACACATACCTCTGCTCCATTACTCCCTACTCCTATCACACCTGTTTTTAAATCTAGACGACTTCTTACTGAAGAGGAAATGGCTGACTTGAGAGCTAAGGGTTTATGTTATGGATGTAAGGAAAAATTTGAAAGGGGACACAGATGTGCAAGGAAACAAATCTACTTACTTGAGATAGATGATGAGTTGCAGGCTGTTAATGATGAATCTGAGTTCATTCCTGAAGAATTAGGTGAAGATGATAATCCATTAATCTCTATTCATGCTATACATGGCTCTGCTACTAGAGGCTTTCGTACCATGAGAGTCACTGGTCGAATTGGGAAGAAAGATCTGCACATCTTGATAGATTCGGGTAGTACTCATAACTTCCTTGATTTGCAAACAGCTAAGAAACTAGGATTGACACTCACTGGGGTGAATCCTGTATCAGTGGATGTAGCGGATGGTAATAGATTAGAATGTAAATGGCTGTGTAAAGGCTTAAAGTGGTCACTGAGGGGTACTACCTTTGTTACTGATGTACTTCTCTTACCATTGGGAAGTTGTGATATGGTTTTGGGAATCCAATGGCTAGAAACTCTGGGTGACATTCAGTGGAATTTCAAAAACTTAACCATGGAATTCACATTGAATGGAAGAAGACATGGGCTGAGAGGGGGGCATAATGAACAACGGGTACAAGCTGCTTCAGAAAAAGCTATGAACAAAATTCTGAGTCAGAGTGATGGAGTCCAGTTATGCTGCATACAGATGAATAATGAAGGCCATTCTGAGCTGTTTGCTGTGCAAAGTAATGAAGTACAACAGCAAAACCCTCAAGCTATTCAATCATTCTTAGATGAGCATCACTCTGTTTTTGCAGAACCAACCACACTGCCTCCTATGAGATCTCATAACCATAAGATATCCTTAGTCCCTGATGCGTCCCCAGTAAACTCCAGACCATATAGACACTCGGCCATCCAGAAGAATATTATTGAAAAGCAAGTAGCTGACCTATTGAAGCAAGGTTTCATTCAACATAGCTCCAGTCCCTTCTCCTCTCCAGTAGTGCTGGTAAAGAAAAAAGATGGCACATGGAGAATGTGTGTGCACTACAGGAGGCTCAACAAGCTCACTATTAAAGATAAGTACCCCATTCCTCTCATTGATGAATTATTAGAAGAACTTAGAGGAGCTACAATATTCTCAAAAATCGATTTAAGAGCTGGGTATCACCAGATTAGAATGGAGACTCAAGACATCCCTAAAACTGCCTTTAAGACACATGATGGACACTATGAATTTGCTGTCATGCCTTTTGGTCTCACAAATGCCCCAGCTACTTTTCAGAGCTTGATGAATGACATATTTAGACCATTTTTGAGGCAATTTGTGCTGGTCTTCTTCGATGATATCTTAGTCTATAGCAGAGACTTGGATTCTCATCTGCAACAGCTTCGGTTAGTCTTCCAAAAGTTGCATGAGAACTCCTTATTTGCTAAAGCTAGCAAATGTGAGTTTGCCAAACCCCAGATAGAATATTTGGGGCATATAATTTCTAAAGAAGGAGTCTCTACTGATCCAAAAAAGGTCCAAGCTATGCAAGAATGGCCCACTCCTACAGATGTCTCTAAATTAAGGGGTTTCCTTGGTTTAACTGGATATTACAGGAAGTTTGTGAGGAATTATGGCATCATATGTAAACCCTTGACGGATCTCCTACGCAAAGATGCATTTCACTGGGATGCAACTGCTGATAAGGCTTTTCTAGCATTAAAACAAGCCATGGTCTCTCCACCAGTGTTGGCCCTCCCTGATTTCTCTAAACCATTTGTGATAGAAACTGATGCTTGTAGCTACGGTATTGGTGCAGTACTCATGCAAGATAAACATCCCATTGCTTTCATAAGCAAGGCACTCTCACCAAGAAATAGAGGCCTCTCTGTCTATGATAAAGAACTCTTAGCTATTGTGTTTGCTGTGACTTACTGGAGTCACTACCTGAGTCTAATGCCTTTTGAAGTTAGAACGGATCATAAGACATTGAGCCATCTGATGCGGCAGAAGCTAACTACCCCGGGTCAACTCAATTGGCTCTCTAAACTCATGGCTTTTGATTTTGAAATCACCTACAAGAAAGGTGCAGAAAATGTGGTGGCTGATGCATTATCTAGGGTGCATTCCTCTGAAATTTTGTGTATGGCTATCACTACAGTGGATACTGATATCTACCCTATGATCAAAACCTTATGGGAAACTGATCCAGCTTTACAACTCCTTATTAAAGAAATGCAGCTAAATCCTACATCAGCTTCAAAATACTCTTGGGTAGGAGGCCAACTACGAAGGAAAGGGCGTTTGGTGGTAGGCAATGATGAGGTTCTCCGCTTAAAAATCATCAACCTATTCCATAACTCAAGCAGTGGCGGACACTCTGGAGTCCTTGCTACATATAAAAGGCTATCTTCTCTGTTCTATTGGTCTAATATGGAGAAACAAATCAGAAATTACATCCGGGAGTGTGATATATGCCAACGTTTCAAGTATGATAACAGTGCTTCTCCAGGGTTGCTACAACCACTACCCATTCCTGAAGCAGCATGGTCACAAGTCAGCCTCGACTTCATTGAAGGCCTCCCTCTATCTCAAGGGAAATCAACTATACTTGTAGTGGTAGATCGGCTAACCAAATATGCTCATTTTATGCCACTCACTCACCCATATTCAGCTCTATCCGTAGCTCAAGCCTTCCTTGATCAGGTGTTCAAGCTCCATGGTCTTCCCACCATTCTCATCAGTGATAGAGATAAAGTTTTCCTCAGCCAATTCTGGTCTGATTTCTTTAAATTGCAGGGTGTGGAACTCCATATGTCTACAGCCTACCACCCTCAATCCGACGGCCAAACCGAAGTAGTAAATCGATGTCTTGAAACTTATTTGAGATGTATGTGTGGAGATCAACCGACACACTGGAGTAAATGGTTAAGTCTAGCCGAGTTCTGGTACAACACCTCCTTCCACTCAGCTATTGAGAGCACTCCCTTTGAAGCTTTATACGGGTATCCACCTCCACTCCACATTCCCTATTTCAGGGGTGATTCAACGGTACATGATGTGAATGAGAGCCTTTTAGCCAGAGAAGCTATGATGGAGGTGCTTAAATTTCACTTGACCCGAGCCCAACGTCGCATGAAACAGCAGCACGATAAACACAGATCAGACCGACGTTTTGCTATTGGAGATTGGGTATATTTGAAGCTCCAACCCTATCGTCAAAACACCTTGCGCGATAGACAATTCCATAAACTTAGTCCTCGCTTCTTTGGACCCTTCAAGATCGTCGACAAGTTTGGTGAAGTGGCTTATAAACTAGCTTTACCGGCTGATGCAAAGATTCACCCTGTTTTTCATGTATCTCAATTAAAGAAGAAAGCAGGTCCTTTATCTCAACTCCACGGCACGCTCCCAGCCGTGGGTAACTCCACCTTTCTCGAACCAGTACAAATCCTTGAGCGACGCCTGGTTAAACGGGGTAACAAACCAGCAACGCAAGTCCTAATCCATTGGGCCAACTCCTTCCCGGAGGATGCTACATGGGAATTTCTTCATGATATCCAAGAACGCTTTCCGCATTTTCAACCTTGAGGACAAGGTTAATTGAAGGGGGGGAGATTTGATGCATGGAAATGAGATTTGTAGAATACAAACCGAAGACGAACTGAATAAAAGCCGAAGACGAACTCAAATAGAATAAAAGCCGAAGCCGAGAATGAGATTAATAGAATAAAAGCCGAGGACGAGCTGAAACAGAATAAAAGCCGAAGACGAGCTGAAAGCCGAAGACGAGCTGAAATAACACGTAAAGGCCGAAGACGAGCTGTCATGACATGTGTGCACTCGAGGGAAGCGGAGAGAAGATTGACACGTGGCATGAAGATTAGTTAGGAATGAGTTAGTTATAACTGCCAATTCAAGTTAGTTAGCTAGCTCATAGCTTTATAATCTGTAACTTCTTCAATTTGTAGGGCATCATCGAAATTAATGCAAAACACTACTTCTTCTTCATCCTACTCTCCTTCTCGAGGTTCTGTACAAGTAGGTGCAATTCCGGTCACTATTCCGATCATCGGTGACCCCAATTCCGCACCAAATAACGAGGATGAACAGTAGCCACAACAACTGAAATTTTTTCGAACTTAAACTTGGGGAAGAACCCCTAACCAACAAAACACAACTACAATGAAAGCCAAGTAAACATAGCAAGTTTATCCGTTTAAACTGAGCCGAGGGAGAAAACTTAGCTGAGGCCGCAGAGGCAGTCGCAGAGCTGTCAACGACGGCGCTGACCATCAAGAGGCACCGGCGTCAGTGAATGGAGCGACAGAGGTGTACGCCGAGCCTCGTTCGGCGGAGTCCGAGGCAGAGGCCTCACGGGTTGGCATCAGACCCTGTGCTCGAAGGCCGTTCGCGAGGGGACGGCGAGCCCTGACCACGCGGAACTCGCGGACGACAGGCGGTGATACACCGTAACGGCCGCGATGGAGGGTGACGCCGGAGGCGGCGCTGCTTGAAGGCGGTGTCGGAACGAAATGGAGGAGAAAGGACCGGCAAGTCTAGGGCTCGACACTTCCGATTTAGGGAAAATGTGAAACAGGGAAATAGCGGACTAATTGATGGATGATGCCACCGGAGCCTCGACGCTCACCGAGGGAGACGATGGAGCTGTCGTCGAAAGGGGTGGCGAAAGGGGGGGTAGGGTTTCCCGTTTCCAGTTGTTTCTTCAATTTGGGGGAAAGTTGTGAAAATGAAAGATAAAGATGGAGGGGGTGCCGATGCAGAAAGGGAGAGTAATTGGGCCATGCCCAATTTATTTCCTTTGGGCCTAGTGAGTAAATGGTCCAAACTGGATCAGTCATCTATTTTGGGCCGATTTTAATTAAGGAAGAAATGTTCTGTGCCCGAGAATAATTTTTAGGACCATTAATTTGGTTGAAGTATAATGAGATTTATTTCCTAAGCCACGGAAGAAAAAAATATTAAGCCGTGTGAAAGATAATTAAAACGGACTTTATTAGTCACATAAAGTATTTTAATATACTTAAGATAATTCGGGAATTTAGTATACCCGCACAATTCAGCCAAATCTCCGAATAATTTAAATCGCCGATTTAATTAAAGAATTTAGATTTCTAATTTTTTAGAAAGATGGAAATAAATGAGAAGCACACGTTTAGGCATGCATTCATGCAGGATAACTAATTACTTAAAGCCTAATTTAAGTATATTATTTCTGTAAAGGAACGTCGTCGCTCGACGCGTAATCTCAGGACAGGAAAGCACCGTTTGCAAGAGTTTAAGCAATCGAGGTGTGCTTCTCTTTTTTTTTAAAGCATCTTTTATGTGAAAACATGATTTATTTTGAATGAGTTGTCATGTCATGTTTTGTTTTATGATTGCCTATCTGTTGACTATGCCAACCAGATAAATCGAATTCGGGTCCCAGTAGGGCCGCAAACCCTGCTCGGACTAGTGTACACATAGGGACCGTGTGCTAGCGTCAGGTTGGCCGGTCCGGTGATTGTGGAATGTGGCAACATTCCCGGTTCACACAAATTAGATATGGTATATCATCAGAAGTTTAAATGACTGCAGTCTATTGTCAGAAAGAAATAACAGTTTTAGAGACCGGGACTTGTTTTCAGAAAAACCCCGCGTTCACTCAGCTTGGATGACAACTAAAAGAGAAAATATTTTCGGTATGAGCCCACTGAGTGCATCAAGTACTCAGCCCTGCATATTGTTTTCCTTAATGTGCAGGTCGATCGATATCAAAGCCGAGGAGGTGTTGGGACAGAAGATTGAATAAGTAGGAATATAGTTGATGGAGTATGTCTTCATACATATTACATTTGTCTTGATACTCTTCCGTTGCGCAAAGAGTTAGAACTTGTTTTTAGCAAAGACAATTGTCCCATAACTACTCTGATTCAGTATGATTTGTACCCTCAACACATTTCAGACAATATTTCCTTTGAATTAAGCATCTTATGATGAGTTGAGACAGTTTCAGTAAGATTTAGTCGCGATATAGCTACACTTTCTTTGACTATGGAGATGTGGTCGTGACAGTAATTTTCACATGTATCATGCTCATAACTTGAATTTAATCATGCTTTAGCGTAATTGAAAACCAAAATATGATTACTGCGGAATTAGCCAATTTACCTCGTTGATTCTCCAAAGAATCGAAGTTGGCTAGCGCCTTCTCCTCATAAAGATCTTGAGTACTAAACCACGGATCTTCTAACTGTTTCTCGCATTGTAAACTGAAATCAGTGTGGGCTGATCTCACCAAAATACTAGGACTTGAATAAAGAAGACGGAAACTGCTCACGAAGGGAGCTGAAAATCTTCCCTCTTCCAGAAAGAGAGGGAGACGAAAATTATGATAATAATTAAGTCTATTTTCTGTCTCCTTTATCATCCTATTTATATTAAGTCACATATTGGGCCCAGTCATGGATATATGGAAGAATTTGGATATGGCCTCCCCCAATTAGCTTCTTACTAATTAAATTGAACCCATAATTTAATATAAGTTTATATTGGAATATTACGAGCAGCCACTACAGAAGTAATATTGCGCAGTCCATCCAAATCTGAAATTACAAGTATTCTGAGTTTCCATTTGTTTGTCGTTCATTTCCCGTGCTTAAGATAGAAACGTCCATTAATTAATTAATGTCTGCTATGAACTTAATTAATTAACATATTATTGACTCCAATAGTGGACTTAGCAAGAAACGCTTATTTATTATTTATAGAGTAATCAAACTCCAACTAGCTAGGTTCCGAATAATAAAACCTTGTTTCGAGCTCCACTTGTGGACGTTATCACACGAGACTCACCTTGCGCACGATTCAATATAATAGCAATCCTAGCACCGCTAGATATTAATCACCACTACCCAATATACCAGGATTCTTGGGTTGCGAAAAACCCGCACCATTTGGTAAGTCAAAGTAGTGCATAATCAATGTCGTATGCTCAATGCTAACGTACATTGATTAAGAAGTTAATTATCAAGACCTCGTCTTTCAGTAGATAGCATAAAGACTCGTCTTCCTGTTAGATCTAATTCAGTGCTATACCACACCAATGTCATCTTATTTCAGTAAGGCTTAGAAAGATGCGGACTGACATTGCAACCTTTCACGATAGGTAGTCTAGGCCTATCTAGGTTGTGAAATTCTTATTTTTCTTTGTTCAGAAACTGACCGTGTTACCTTAAAGTGGACGACGCCCACAACCGGTCTACTACATTATGACAAAAATAATCTGTTGCATCCATTGGAAAATAAAATATAGAGTTTACAGTATTCAATCACTCGAAAGGTGATTTCTAGTATACAAACTCTAACACTCTTCTACTTAGCCTCCGTTTGATTGTTGTAATTGTTTGTGATTATATTTATGAAGTTTACTAAAAATTTGATACTACTAAGAATTTTATATAGGAGTATTTTGTTTAAATTTTCTAGTTAATTTTGATTGTTTTCAAATAAATAAATGAAAATTATATTTATCTTACATTAGTTGCATATTTATTTCAGAATAATCGTGTTATGTGATCTATTTATGATTAAAACTATTAAATATTGACTAAAACTAAGTTGGCGTCGGCATACCTTATTGATTAAATATTAGACACTATCAAATATTGATTAAAACTATTAATTTTTGTTATTTAATAATTTTAATAATTAATAAAAATTTATTGATATTTAAAAATCTAAATTTAAAATTTAATTTTATAAAATTAAATCTACTATTGAAATAATATCAGATTTAGTACATCACTGAAATAATACTCCCTATGTCCCACTTTAGGAGTCCCAGTCACTTTTGCACACCTGTTTTGTAAAAATCATAATAAATAGATAAAGTGGAGAAATGGTAAGGTAAGAGAGAGAATAATGCAGACAAAACTCTTCTTCTCTACCTTAATCTCTCTCTTACTTTTTCATTTATTCACTTTAACTATTTATTATGATTTTTACAAAACGGGTGTGCAAAAGTGACCGGGACTCCTAAAGTGGGACGGAGGGAGTATCAGATTTAAAATGTTAAAAGTGTACAAAAACCAAATTGCCCGAACCCTCAAAAGGGTATTTTCGTATCAAAAAATGGCAAAAATGACCAATTTCGAGATAAACCCTTAGTCCAGGGATGTCTAACGATATTTTTAAAGTTCAGGGACTATGGGCGAGATAAACCCATAGTCCAGGGACCATTTTTGAAGTTTACTCTTAATAAAATCGAAAATAGTATCATAAAGTTATTACCATAATGGCCCATACTCCATAGACTCCATCTTGTAATTTAGTTTATTTTTATTTTATTATCTTTTCTTATGTTTTCCAAATTACCAAAAATGAAAGTTACTTATAAAAGTGTAAAACTAAAAAACCAGATCATTCAACAATGTTTTATTTAATGGAGTAGTTTTAATATAATGATTAATTATGTTTAAATTTATCATTGCATTGGCGGTTCGAAACCGACGGTTCGGTCGCGGTTTTGGTTCGAAAAATTTGGAAACTGAACCGAACCACGGTTCTAAAATTCACGGTTTCGGTTCGGAACCGTAACCGGTGGTTACTGTTTCGGTTTTAACCACCGGTTTGGTAAACCTTGGGCAACTCTAGATATGGTGATGGTAGTAATGCTCCCAACGACTATTATGAACAATCAATCTCAACCGTGGTGAATTTTGATGATGATGATGATGATGAAGAGGAGGAGGAAGAGGAGGAAGATGAACAACAAGAAATGCCGCCGCCACCACCACCAACAAAAAAAACCGCGAAATCGAACTGAAACCGCTACGAACCGTCTGAAAACCAACGGTTCAAAAACCGGCGAAACCGAAACCGAAACCGTGAAACAGTTAAATATTTTGGGCTTGCACGAATAATATTCTTTGGCATGATAAATTCTTTTAGTTCTTTGTGAACTTTGTGAAATACGAAATCTTGATTTATTAATCAAGTGGATATCGAGGAATGATTATAGTACTTGACGAGGCTGGGCGAGGGCAGCTCGGTGCCGGCTTCGTGCAGACATCAGCGTTGGCGAGGAAGCGAACCAGCCACCGAAGGTGGCGCTGAATTGAACGGAGGAGGAGTGAATTTTGGAAGAAGGCGGCGGTGACGGAACGGTGTGATGATGTAACGCCGGCGGCGTGTAGTCGCGAGGAGGAGGGCGACGGTGAATTAGGGATTTTGGCGATTTGGGGATCTCAATTTTGTTGAAGAAGGGAGAACGAGGGAGAGGGAGAGGGAGAGACGGTTGACCGAGAAGGAGAAGTGGGTATATTTGTTTTCTGTGGACTTTGATTGTCATGCCGTATTTTGGATTTTGTGGAATGCCTATCTGCCTGGCGTTTTGTTGGTTGTCTGGCTCTGCCAGATGTTAATCGAATTCGGGTTTAAGTGTGGGCCGCAAACCTCGCTTAGACTAGTGTACACCATGTGGGGACCGTGTGCTATTTATTTGGCCGGTCCAGTGACCGTCGTGGAATGTGGCCACATTCCCGGTTCACGAGGATATTTCAGATAGTGTATGGAAAACGGAAAAAGGTTGTGCGACTGACTTTTATAGAAAAGAAATACTTTTTGTATACTTGGGTTATTTTGAAAGCTAAAACCCCAAGGTCACTCGAAATGGGCTTGACAATTATTTTTATGCAAATATTTTCGGCAACAGCCCACTGAGTATCTTTTCAAGTACTCAGTCTTGCATGTGTTTTCCCTATGTGCAGGTTGAGCTATGACGAGTCGTGGTGGGTGTTGAGTGGAGCCTCTGAAGTATGCTTGCTATCTTGTACCGAATGAATCATGTCTTCATACATGAAGTCATTCTTTTACTCTTGTTTGCTTCCGCTAAGACAATTTACTATTTTGAATAATGCGTTGTGCGCCGAGATACTTTAAACTCGATCACTCTAATACATCTTTTGATGATTTAAATAAATTGTTATTCGGTCTATTTCTGTCCAAGTATGATATTGCTTCTCCCCCTTTCTTCCCCGCTTCTTATATCCCTCCCCAGTCGCGATAAACTGTTCTTTCTATCCTTATAAAGGGCGGGCGTGACAATTTCACAATTGCCCCTATTGGATGTGAATTTTTATTTTGGATGAGGGCATTTTAGTCATACTACTTATAGGACCCCTTTAATTGAATGATAAATAATTCATGGAATTCTAATGCTTGGATGATGAACAGCAGAGACTCTTAAAAAATAACTTGGCTGAACAGCAACTAATGTGATCAAGATTTATTTATGGGCTTCCCATATCAATTAAAATGGACACACCCTAAAAGTTAATCCATTTTACCTACCACGATACAAAATATTGTATAGGAAACTTATATATTTAATCCTCCCTACAAAACATCCAAGCCATATGTTAATTAACATTCTTAATTTACGTAAATGATACTCCCTTCGTCCGCCAAAACATGACACGTTTTGATATTTTGAGGTATCCGAATTTTAAAGACGCATTTACCTTTCTTTCACTTTTAGTAAATGAGCATCATACTCCACTATCTCATTTCACTCAAATTCTAATACTCCCTCCATTTTATAGTAACAGAATCATTTTGTCATTTTGGTACGTTCCATGGTAATAGAGTCATTTCATTTTTTAGTAAAAAAAATCAACACATTTTTCCACACCTACTTTACTCTCTCTTACTTTATTCTCTCTTCATCTCTCTACCTTTTTCATTTTCCACTTTATTCTCCATTTACTTAACTCACCTAACACAATTTTTCTTAATCTCCAAGCCGAAAAGAAATGCATCCATTACTATGGAACGAAGGGAGTATAAAATTAAGAATAAAGGTCAATTTTAGTCCTAAACATATGACCGAAATACAAATTTGGTACAAAACATTTACTTTTAGAAAACAGGTCCATGATAAATGAAATCCTTGTCGGAGTGGTCCTTGTTTGACGATTCCGTCAAAAAACTAACGGTCGTGCCACTGTGCAGTTAGTGTTGACCGTTAGTTTTTTGACGATTTTGTAAAAAAAATGACTACTTAATCGACATTTTCATTTGTTATGGACCTATTTTTCAAAAAGTGAATATTTTTGTAGCACCCCGGAAAATTGTGACTTTTTTAATTATTATTATTTTTATTTGATGGCTTATTTTATTTTAATTAATGGGGATGTTGAATGAGAATTTCTTTTGTGGAAATTGAGTTTCTATGTGTTTGAGTTAATTATGTGAAATTAGTTGTTGTGAGTTATGTGAGTTAATGTGATTAACCTTCCAGTGTGTGAATTAAATTAAATGGGATAATGCATAATCATTCTAGCAATTTTATTTGAAATTTTCGGCCCTTTCTATCTATTGGAAGAAAAATTCTCTTTCTTGAATTTAATTAATTGTTTTGGGATATTTATCCAAATTAAATCCTACCATACCTTGCCAAATCTTTTCTTATCCTGTTTAAATTAGGATTTAAATTATTTTCTTGTGGAAATAATCCTCAAAATTTGACCCCTCCCTATTTTCTAAAGGGATTAATATTTTGTTCCTATTTTGAGGGATTCTTTCTCTCCAAATAATTTTATTTGAACCATATCTCCATTTAATTAGTCAAAAATCCCACAACCCCTTTTTCTCTCTAAAATACACGCCTACCTTTCCTATTTTTCTTCCACAAATTTTTATTGTTTTATTTAAGTGGGGGAATAAATCCTTGAATATAAATAGAAAACCTTAACCCTAATCCCTCATTCACACGCCTCCCACTCTTCCTCTCCTCCCCCACGTTTTTCTCCTCCCCCCCATCTCTCTCAAGTGATCCAAATCAATTCTTCATTCTTGCTTCGATTTGGAGTTTGAAACTCAAGATTCGTTGAGGAATCGAACCACTCGTCGTTTCTACCGATTGTTTTCAAGAGAAAGGTATACTTTGAATCATCCTTCTCATTCTTATCATTGAATCCATAAATTTTGAACCTCTCATCATATAGTGAGTGTAGAGATCATAGATCTCAAAGTTAATCGGTTGGGATTGAGGGTTACATGAGAAAATATATGTGTATGCATTTATTGATGTGGATGATTCGTTGTTGAATGATATGTGAATATATGAGAACATGGTGGTGAGATCTTTTTAAAGCATGATTATGTGTTGGAAGCATGAATATATGTGTTTGGATGAATGATAGATAAACCCTAATTCGAATTTGTGAAGTATGAAAACTGTGGTGTTCGGACAGTAGATTCCGACGTGTGTTTGACCAACCAAACGATCTTATTTTGGCACGAATTTTTTCTGTGTTGTGTGTAAATTTCAGCCTCTTTTGACGAAATATGAATTTTAAATGAATTTTTAAAGTTAACTGCGCAGTTTTGTCAGAAATTATATTCTCGTCCAGTGAGTTTCGTTTTTGATTTGACCGACCTAAAGATGTGATTTTGATGTGAAATTGTAATTGGATAATCTTTGATGTGTCTACTGTATCGTGGTAAAATTTCAGCCCCAACGGAGGTCGGATGGATTTTCAATGATTTTTACAAAACGACCGCGCAGTTCTGCCAGATTTCTGTCATGTTAAAATAATACTTGTTGTCAAGTTTTGAGTGAATAAATGATAAATGTGTGATTAAGGAACGTATCTTATGGCGTGGTTATGTGTTATACGCTGAGGTATACTATGGGGTGTTTCCTTATGTTGGTGAACGTTTGGGATGTGTAATTTAAGAAAACGATGAAAGGAACGATATGACATGCATGATAAATTATATTGATGGAAGGCTGATTGTGTTGTATTATGTGGTTATGATGTTGATAAGGGTTGTTGAGTGTACGTGGGTACGAAGAGCATGGATTTCAATAATGTTGTGAACCGTGTTTGTAAGCAATCGAGGTGGGCTTTCTTTTACTAAAATTCTTTTATGTTTCGAAATATGATTGTGGAGCTATAAGGGTGGCTTAAAGTGTTATGTCATGCCATGATTGTTTTAATGTTGAGATTGTTGTCTGATGCCTAGTTCGTTTGAGCTTGCTCCGTTAGGCTATAGGGCTATGTTGAGATTGTGCTTGATGCCTAGTTTGTGAGTTCGCTCCATTAGGCTATAGGGCTATGATAAACGAATTCGGGTCTGAGTAGGGCCGCAAACCCTATCAGGCTATGTACACAGAGGGGATCGTGAGCCGTCCTTGCTAGTCGGCCGGTCTCGTGGGCGAATAGTGTGACCACACTTTCGTCGCACTATAGTAAGAGGATGTGATTGATTGATGAGAAAGTGGGGAGATTGTTTTGTCTGGCCAAACTATGAAAATGTTTTTGTGTTCTCGATAATATTTCTTAACTATATGTAAAACTCGAGTTCACTGGTATGGATGACATAACTGTTATAAAATATTTTCGGCATGAGCCCATTGAGTACAACAAGTACTCAGCCCTGCATTTCTTTTTAAAATTTTGCAGGTTGAGCGGGATGTTGCGATGGATGTTGAGTGAGCTTTAGGAATTCCCGGAAGCGTCGTGTCTTCATACATGAGCGTCATCCTATGACTCTCCTTTGATACTTGTTTTTCCGCTGCCTTGTTTCGATCGTTCTTGATAAAGTCTTTCATTTTTCCCACACTACGTTATGACATTATTTACCTTGAGACATTAATCCGTTGTTTAACTATTCGATAGACCAAAATATTTCTTTTTGAAGTTAATTGGGTTGTCATATTCAATCTCGTCCTTTATTGTTGTCTTTCATTGCGTCCCCCTTTTCTTCCCCGCTCCTTAATCCCCCCCCTCGTCACGTTTTCCCCGTCTTCACTATCCTTAGTAAGGGCGGTCGTGACAGTTTTGGACCTAATTTGTATTTTGGTCATATGTTTAGGACCAAAATTGACCTTTACTCTGAAATTAATATACTATAAAAATGGGACCACCATTCTACTAGTAACTTTTTTTCTTTATAAAGTCAAACAATTTATTTAAACCTGTCATGAGTAAAAATTGTGACTTTAATTGGTGGATGGATAAAGTAATTGCACTAGGGGTGTGCATTCGGGTTTCAGATCGGTTTTTCACCCTAACCGAACCGAACCTGAAAAACTGAATTTCGCCAAAAACTAAAACCGAACCGAAACCGAAAAACTGAACTTAAAAACCCGAACTAAACCGAAAAACTGAAATTATATAAAAAACTGAAAAATCGAAAAACCTTAAACCGAAAACCGGCGACGGCTGGAGGGGCGACCGACGACGGAGGACGATGGAGTTAGTGGAGGGATTTAGGGTTAGAGGGAGAGGAGAGCCGAGAGCGGCGGATCTGATTCAGAATTCAGAAACGTGAGTTTCCAATTAGGGCTTTTACTTTTAGTTATAATTAAATAATAGTAACATATATATAATAAAATAAATAATTAAATAAATTCGGTTATTCAGTTTTTTTCTTCACCCGAACCGAACCGAACCGAAAAACAGAAATTTTTTTATTTTCAAAACCGAACCGAACCGAATTTCAAAATTTCGGTTTGGTTCGGTTCGGATATTCGATTTCCAGTTTTTTTGCTCACCCCTAAATTGCACGAATTCACTCCAACTTAATCGAATCCTCTCTAAAATAAATGACCCTAAAATTATAGATAATATGAATTTGGCCCTGACCTAAACGCTTTCTTAGGTCTAGTGGCAGATACTGGGATTCCTAATTCGGGATACTATTTATATTGATTTAGAGCTTTAAAATTCGATCAATCATTTTTCTTTCATTTTGTTAATGGTAAAATGTCTTATATATAGACATGCAAGAGAGTACTATGGTGACACTATAATTTAAATGATAACCTAGACAAATAATCTGTTATAAATAAGCAAACAATCTGCGGTAGAAATCAGAGCACTATGGTGTCTTAAAATGACAACCTGTGTAAGAAATCTGCTATACATAAGCAAGAAATATGCGATGCATAGGTAAGCAACTCGCCATATGGTAGCGATCTGCGATACGGAATTAGAGATAATCAAGCAATTTGCGATATATGGGCAAGCAAGTCAGCTACATGACAGACTAAGGTTGAATCTGCTCTTAAATCTAAGAGTTCTTATTAATGGTACATTGTTATTTTAATTATGGTTGTCATTTCAGTATAACCCTATCAATCCAAATATAATAACTATAAAATAAATAGAAATAAAATAGCTATGAAATAGAAAGAAGAAAAAACAAAATATAGCAAAATACTCGGCAATCTCATATAAATAAGAAGTGTAATAGCTATGAAATGGAATACAGAAAAAATTAAATGCATCAAAATACTTGGCAATCTCTTATAGACTATAACTATAAAATTTTGAGTGAACTACAAAAATGGTCCCTGGACTATGGGCTTACCTCGCCCATAGTCCCTGGACTTAAAATATCGTCAGACATCCTTGGACTAAGGTTTATCTCGAAATTAGTCCTTTTGCCATTTTTTATACGAAAAATACCCTTTTAGGGTTTAGGTAATTTGGTCTTTTTACACTTTTAACATTTTAAATCTGATATTATTTCAGTGATATATTCAACCTAATATTATTTCAAAATTATCATTCTTTTTCCCTTTTGCCATCCTTCACTTTATTTCTTTATTTCAATATTAGTTTTACTTTTATAAAATGAAATTTTAAATTTAGATTTTTAAATATCAATAAATTTTTATTAATTAAAATTATTAGTTCATGGACACTATAAATATTGATTAAAACTATTAGTTTTTGTTATTTAGTATAATGTTTAGTTGAATCAAAGAAGTATAAAAAAATAATATCAATGATGATGGAAAAATAAGAGCTATTCTACTTAGCATTCGTTCGATTGTTATAATTGTTTGTGATTATATATTATGAAGTTACTAAAAAATTGATACTACTAAAAATTTTATATAGGAGTATTTTGTAAATTTTCTAGTTAATTTTTATTGTTTTCAAATAAATAAATGAAAATTATATTAGTCTTGTATTAGATGCATATTTATTTTAGAATAATCGTGTTATATAATCTATTTATGATTAAAACTATTAAATATTGATTAAATCTAAGTTGGCGTCGGCATACCTTATTGATTAAATATTAGACACTATCAAATATTGATTAAAACTATTAATTTTTGTTATTTAATAATTTGAATAATTAATAATAATTTATTGATATTTATAAATCTAAAAATTTAAAATTTAATTTTATAAAATTAAATCTAATATTGAAATAAAGAAACAAAGTGAAGGATTATAAAAGGAAAAAGGAAAGAAGAAGAATAATTTAGAAATAATATCAGATTTAATACATCACTGAAATAATATCAGATTTAATACATCACTGAAATAATATCATGTTTAAAATGTTAAAAGTGTAAAAGACCAAATTGTCCAAACCCTCAAAAGGGTATTTTCGTATAAAAAATGGCAAAAGGACTAATTTCAAGATAAACCCTTAGTCCATGGATGTCTGGCGATATTTTTAAAGTATAGGGGCTATGGGCAAGATAAACCCATAGTCTAGGGACCATTTTTATAGTTCACTCTAAAATTTTACTCCATTTATTAAAAAAAAATTAGTCTCACCTGCCTCTCTGATGTGTTCATAAAAATAGTCTCATTTTAAATGGAAACTTTCTCTCATACTCCAAACTTAAAAGACAATATTGCAGTTGGGATTCAAACTTATGTCAATGACCCCACGAAGTAGCTTTCTACTGCTGGGCTAGTATAATGTTATTTTCATTAACGCAACAATATATAGTAAAGAACTCAATTTTTGAGGGTACTACACTAGATTGACCAATGCTTAGGCTATCTCCAATTATATACCAAACCTCATTTTTGACGTAGAAAAATTTTCCAATCATAATGCAAATCTGAATCCGTTTTTGCATTTTTCAACGGAATAACACCAAATATGGTTATGTACTGTAGCTACTGCAAAAGCTTTGTGAGGTATACACAAAAAATTGGTGTAAAATTTGAGTTTAGTGTAAATGATTGTAGTAAAATTATTTTTCGGTGTGATTTATACTAAAAATGAGTTTGAATTTGATGTAAATGAACTTAAAGTGAAATTCTCTTTGTTTTCTCACCAGCTTCAGCTCTTTGTTTTCTCACCAACTTCTGAAGCCTGCCTCATTTATTGTTCGTTTCTATTTGGGCAAACCATCAGATTTTCGTTTCAAAGAAATGATTTCCTTGTCATTTTCAATGAAATAAAATCCTCAATATTTCTCAACCCTTTATCGTTGATAGTGGCCAAAATCTAGATTGAGATGTATCGCCATACACATCACCAATTAAACTTTATTAACATCGTAAAAAATTTTAAGGTTCCATTTATTCTTGGCAAAATACATTTGTGATGCCGAAGCTAGCAACGCAATATTATCCAAATTTGCAAAATATGCATGAAATGCTCATAGGACAAAAATTGGACTTTAGTCCAGTGTTTAATTAATACTCCTTTGTCCAATATTAAATCCTATCTCCTATTATCATTTTGGGATATCTATCATTAATTATCTCATTTTTGCGTTTACTAATTTTAGTGAATTTCAATAACTCATTCTACACACATTTTGATGTACTAATACTTTTGCATGAACCAACATTTCAATAACATTTTGCACTCATTTTTCATTATATTTCTTAAAACATATGACGATTTAGAGACAAGTGCATCGGTATGCAGTAACATTTCAATAACCTTTTGCATACCGATGCACTTGTCGTCCTCGGCGCCGCGGGCATAAATTCGGGCGTCGACGGTGTGGTGGGCGGCGAAGGGATGGTGGAGCCACTTGGAGGGCTCGGTGGAGATGGAATCGAGGCGGCGACGCCTCTGGACGAATCCCGAGCGACGGTGAGCAAAGTGTGAGCAAGCGGTGGTGATTTGCGCCTCGTCGGAAATTGGGAAGACCGACTGACACGAGATAGAGTGAGAGTGGAACGGTGAAGTCGGAAGTGAGAGTGGTGGCGATGGTAGGGATAGGAAAAGGAGGACCATGGCAGCAGAGAATATGTTTTGTATTTTTAAAATCAATAAATGATTGAATAAATTAATGAATAATGTTTTGTATTGGGTTAAAATAGCTTTACAGCCCGCTGACTCTTTATTTTTCACGGCGTCATCTATTATGGACTCAGTCCAACCCGAGTTCAAGTGTGTAGGATGCAACAATTAAAAACATAATATTTAAAATCAAAATTGTCATATGTTTAGGATCACATTTAGCTTTATTCTTATAAATTTGTTAATGTATGTCTCACTGTTTATACATGGTGCAATTGATTTGGATTTACAAAATTCATAAGTTTCTAATTCGAATCACACATTTTTTGATTGAATCAAGATTCGAAATTGTTTTCTTCATTTTCGTTTTCATTCCAATCTTTGTATTTTATTCTCTAGATTATGTATTATTTATTTTGTGGATTATTATAGCTGGAAAGTTTTGGGGCATTTTCCATTTTCAAGTTTTTAATATTTTATTTAAATTGTTTTATTTTCAGTAAAGCCGATAAACTTTTGAGAGAATTTTTTTAAAATTAGTTAGAAAAAAGTATCTACGTTGAAGGTTGGTGATTGATGTTGGGATGAAATGGACTCCATGATGTAAATGTCGTTCTATAATTGTTTGAGTTTGACAATGTTTGGTTTGCAATATTATATCCGTGATTAAAAGTGTGTTTGGTTTATGAGATTCAATTCCACAACTCAATCCTAGATGAACAATTATGGATAATTAGTCATAGCTAACCATCTATGACTAAAATAATCTCACAATTAAATCCTACTATATCACATTTTAGTATTATTTTATCTTGGAAATTGAACACTACCTAGGTGGATTTAACCATTCCACATGACATGACATTTTGATTGATTTGAAACGGGAAATTATGATTCCACAATACCCGTTTCCTAGATTCATAATTATGTTTATGAAAAAAAATAACTTTAATCTATCTAGATATTTATGTACTAGGGAGATGATCAAAGAATAATTAATATTAAGTGTATAACTAGAGAACAAATCTCAGCTACACATTATCTTAATCCAATGACTAAAATAAGTAAACATTTTTAGTTAATAAAAACTGCACGAGGGTATTTTAGAAAATCAACTTTGTTCTCATATTTAGATTGACGAAAATCCTCTGTGAAGACGTTGGATTGATGAATCGATTATCTTTCGCATAATATCTTCTTCTATCTGAATTGTCTGAATTGATTAAACCCTAGCGCGACGGCGAGCTTTGTGTGTTGTGAACGCGGAATTCACGGTTGACGTCGGGGAAGGCGATTGCGACGCCGTCGATTTCTTCGTATTGTTGTGGAGTTCTACTTCCTCGTCGATCCACATTTCGATTGTTTTGTAGTACTTGAAATTATTTGTGATTGATTTTTTCCGGTGTCGGAGTTGATTGGCTGCGACAGAGATGATGGCGAAGGGCGGTTGGTGGTGGGAGAAGGTGAGGAGAGGAGTGAGGACGGTTTATTTCATGGTGGCGATGGTTTCGTCGTTGGTGGTGGTGGCGTTGCCGGTGGTGGTAGCGATCGAAACTTGGGTATAGGACTGGTGGTCGCCGAGAATTCCAAATTTTGGGTGAATTGGATTTGTGATGATGTTGTGCTTAGTGAAAGAACATTTCTGAGAAGTTGTGCAATTGGGAGAAAGAATGATGTGGAGTATGAAGATGAATTTCTGAATTTAAAAAAAATATCAGAAGGAAGTGGATTGGTGTTATTGGAAGGAGACATGGATGTGAGAATAAGGAAAAAAGGAAAAAAAAATCGGCAAGCAAGTGATGTAAAAATGAAAGAGTCGCTCAGCAGATCAAATCTCATAGTTTAATTATATTACTTAAGCATTCGTGTTTTGTTCGATAAGGTTAATGAAGGCCAGCTCCACATTGATTTTTAATCGAAAGCCAGAAGATGCATGAATATGTAATGTAGATATGTTTTTCAATTTCAATGTATTTTGTTAACATCAGTGAAGTAAGTACATGCTTATAGTGATGTGTTCCAATGCTAGAGCAAAGTCTCTGTGATATATTCATATATGCTTATAGACATGGATTTTTACTTCACTATTAGAATGATTTTACTTCACGGTTGTTAAAAAAAACATCACTATTAGCATGATTTTACTTCACTTTTGTTAACAAAACACATCACTATTAGTATGATTTTACTTCACTGTTGTTAACAAAACACATCACTATTAACATGATTTTACTTCACTGTTGTTAACATAACACATCACTATTAGCAGTTGTTAACAAAACACATCACTATTTATATGATTTTACTTCACTGTTGTTAATAAAATACATCACTATTAGCATGATTTTACATCACTATTGTTAACAAAACACATCACTATTAGCATGATTTTACTTCAATGTTGTTAATAAAATACATCACTATAGAACTACACAGAAATTACACATAATAAATTGTTGGATTCAGTTAACCTCTGCAGAAATCCAACTCGCCATCAATCATCATCACTACACAGAACTTCCTTCATTGCCACCATCGCCGTTCCCCAGAAGAAGAAGGGCGATATCAGAAGCCCCCATTCCAACGCCAATTCAACCAACGTATCTGATACGAGTATATCTACAAGATATTCTCATATCTCTATTATTTTATATATTATTGATTTAGCATATCTTTCCTATTTCTTGATCACTAAGTTAGGTTATTAGGGAGTATTATAAATATGAGCCTTTGTTATCTTTTGAATCATTCATTGAAGAAATACAATTTATCTTTTTATCGTCTTTTACTTTTAGTTATTTACTTTCTCTGCAAATTCATCTCGGCAAACCCTAATTGGCCGAGAAATCTAGGCTGCTCGACGGGGAGACCCCGCGAACGAACCTACCCCTTTGCCGGCAATCTCTCGCTGCCGGAACTGATACGAGTGCCCTCGTATCATCTGGTGCTTTCATTGTGATCTCATCCTCCGTATTTCCGCCATCATATCATACACCTACACTGACTACGTCCATCACTAGTTCGACAAACAGTTCTCCTTGCCACTGCCACGCCTCTGTCCGTCAACATGTACCAGCAACGACAATTCTGGGAGTTGCAATCGCTCGACCAAGGATTGCAATATGATATGCCGTCGTTTAGCGCGGTGGATCAATTACAACCCGATCCCTACCACCAGGGCCATCAATTCGACCACCACACACAACCGCCGCAGCCATGACCCTCTTCCTGTTGGGACCCGCCTTGGTATCACTTGCAGCAAGAGTACAAATCATGTGTTCAAGAATCCCCAACCGGCTGGCCATCTACCTGCTGGGACTTGCCGATGCCCTATCAAACATCAGAGTATCATAACCGCCAATTTGAGTACCAGCCCCCACTAGTCCAGAATCAGTTTGCTCACGACGCCCACTACCAACTAGAAGCGTACCAGTGCCTCGTCTTGAGATCTTTCACTCTGTTCAATTTCATCGCTCACATCCACCCCGACAGCAGTGTTGATGGCAACATCGGTGATGCTGTTGGGAACATCGTGAATGTCTTTGGGAACATCTGCACTAAATACCATCGTGAAAGTGTTATCAATGTTCTCCTCAGTTATATTTTCATCATCAGTGTTCCCCTCAAACCAAGCGGTCATACGGGCGAGCAGGGCGGCTTGGTCCAATCTATACACACGTAACTTCTCGTTGTAATCATTTACGGCGGCTAGTTGAGCAGGGGAGAACGATCGAGCCATGAGGTCAGGATTATTGGGGTCAGAACCCTGGTATGTCGCTTCACCATAGGTGAGGTATGGGCCGTGAGGCGGGGACTAATCATAGGTCGAAGAACTCTGTTGCATGCGCCCCCATGGCGGGTCCCAGCAAGTGGGCTGTCGGGTGTGGTAGGGTTGATATTGTGCGTGGAGGTGCCTATCATGTGGATAGGATTGTTGCAGATCTAACGATCCAATCAGATGGTGTGGTAGCTGATATATGGGTTGCGATGGGTGGTGGTGTGGTGGCTGATATATGGGCTGCGATGGGTGGTGGGCGAATTGCGGTTGACGCTAGTCGAATTGGCGATGGTAATAGGCAGCATAGGTAGATGATGACATGATGGAGCTAATTCGGAGGAAGAGATCAGATGAAAGCACTAGATGATACGAGGGTACTCGTATCGGTCCTGGCAGCGCGAGGTTGCCGGAGAAGGGTTAGGTTCGTTCGCGGGATCCTCCCGTCGAGCAGCCTAGGGTTCTCGGTCAATTAAGGTTTGACGAGATGAACTTGCGGAAAAATAAAGTACGAAAAGATAAAAGAACGGTACAAGATAAATTGATTTGATATTTCTCCAATGATTCAAATGAATAACAATGTCCACTATTTATAATAGTGGATACCCTAACTTAACGAACAAGAAAATAATCCTAATAAATATTAAAAGATATGGTAAATCAATAATATATAAAATAATAGAGATATGAGAATATCTTGTAGATATACTTGTATCAGTATCTCTCGTCTCCCCTCTCACCTGCTCCGATTCTTCACTGATCACGCATTCCACTCATTATCATCTAGTGTTCTGATTCTTCACTGATCACGCATTTCACTCGTTATCATCTAGTGTTACAAATTGCTTAATGCAGCTTTGCTTGAATATTAAGTAGTGGAGTATGCTATTCTTGACTTATACTACATGTAGTGGCAGACATTTGAGGATTAAAAAATACTCAGATTTAAAGATTCAAATAGCTAGATGGGAACAATTAAGTCAAGTATATTTAATTACTGAAAGTTGGACTATCCATACACACACAAAAATTCTACAAATCATCATACATCAGTAACTATTTCCACTGAATTAATCCCAAATAATCTACATATATCGATCCCTTTTCTGTGAAAAGAAAAAAAACATGAAGAAGTCAGTGGAGTTGGAGTTAGAAGCATTGACCAAGATGATCAGCCATACAGAACAGCATTCCATTTCCAACCACCTAAAAATTGGATGAATGGTGAAAAATCAATATCATAATTCGACATCCAGCCCGGTGCCTATGCAGTCGATCTCGTCGGAGTCGGTTTTGAACTCCGATTCCGTGGCCTTGCTCTTTGCTAAGAAATTGGACGGAGCGATTTGATTAATAGGGTTCCTAATCGATTGTGAGAAGGCATTCCGCCTCCGGAGAGTGATTGTGAAGGTGTTGGGAGCTCTGGCGGCGGCGTAAATGGCGGTGGTGGCGGCGAAGGAAGAGCTGCAGCAGCAATTCACCACCATTTTGTGTGATACTAATTGATTTTGGAGAAGAGGAAAGAGGAGAAGAGAAGAAGAGGAGAAGATGCGTTTCTCTCAAATGAATTGAATTTGCAATGACGTAATCCAATTTTGGCTGTCAATGACCATTATACCCCCGCTTGGTTATTGTGGAGTAAATTTGTGAGAGAGGGAACTAATTTCTCCTTTAAATTCTAAAATTACATGTATTAATACTAACCATTGATTTTCTTAATCTTATGACTGTGATTTGTTCTCTAGTTATATAGTTAGTGGGCACTTACCCTATATCACTACTCTTATGTACCATAACTAACTTTTCTTTTTCAACCATCCGCGTAAATGTAAAACAAATTAAGAGGATTTCATGTTTATCCATTTTTAATCAGAATGGTTTTACAATTATAATCATGTAAATTCGCATCGATACTATATCGTTCCATACACCATATAAATCACATAGCAATAAATAGCCAAGAATCTAGTCATTCCGAAATCGTAGGAAATTTACTAGAGATCTTTATATCAATTCATATAATCTAAATCGAATAATTATCCAGGGAAACCACTACTTAAATGTGTTATGAGAACACGAATTTAGTTCAAGCGATTTAGTTCACTATAAAAGTGATTTTATTTTCTACACGAAGGAGTAATGAACTAAATCTTTCACGGAGTAAATATTTCACTATAATGATATTTTGGTTTACTCCTTGTTTTCAAATTCATATTGTGAACTAAAACGTACATATAGTGAACTATATCATTTTCATCTAATGGCTGAGATACGTTATCTAGTTATGTACTTAATAATACTCCTTCCATCCCACAATAATTGCCACTCTTTTCTATTTTGATCTGTCCCAGAATAATTATCAGACTTCATCTTTACTATAAATAGTAAGTAAGTCTCATATTCCACTAACTCACTCACTCACATTTTATTATATAACCAATATAAAAAAATGGGTCACACATTCCACTAACTTTTCCAACCAACGTTTGTTTGCATTTCTAAAAACTCGTACCCATGATAAGAGTTTCTTAAAACTCGTGCCCACAATAAGAGTGACAATTATTGTGGGAGGAGGGAGTAGTTATATTTTGATAAATCTCCCAAATCTAAATCTCCGTTAATCACAAAACTTTAGCATACACAAGTAAAGTAACAAGTAACAACCCCACAAAAATCTCTACTCTCTCTTAGAGTTTGGATTCGATAGAAAAAAAACAATGGACGAGAAAAATGAAGATTCAATTGGCTGCGCCTTCAAGGGCAAGATCATGATCTCCTCCATCACCATTCTCTTCTCCGCCTGCTTCGCCATCGTCGCATTCCACGTCTGCCGTCGCCGCCGCTCCGATCCCCGTCTCCGCCCCGTCCCCTCTCCACCACCACCACCCGCCGCCGTGAGCACGTTCCCTGATACGATTATTATTATTAATATTATTTAGTTAGTTAGTTAATTATGGATTTGCATATCTTTTCATATCTTTTGTCTTGCTCATTAAGTTAGTATCCACTATTATAAATAGTGGACATTGTTATTCATTTCAATCATTCAAGAAATATCAAATTATAATAATTTCCCTATTTTTATCGTCTTCTTTATTTTTCGCAAACCCTAGTTTGGAGCTGATCCCAGGGAAAGCCCGAGACGTCCACTTTTATTCCTCCGTCGCCGACCTCTCATCGTCGCCGGAATCTTGTTAAGGGATTGCACACTTAACAATCGGTGCTTTCATTGTGATCTCACCCGCCAGTTCATGTTGTCATGTCCTACAACTACGCCGCCCACCACCGTACACAACCACTGCCCGATGCGGAGTTTCCCTACTGGCTAGCCCAGCCACACAGCTTCCACAGCGCCGTCCAGCCATGGCAGCAGTCGTACCAATTCGGTGTGCCCTTGTGGGAGGAACCGACGCTGCACAACCAGCCCCCACGCCCGAATACCCAACCTTGGCAGCAACCACCCGATCCGCTGGATTGGCAACACAACCCACAGCCACAGCAGTCAGCTTCACAAGAGCAAGATTGTCAGTCGTTCGGAGGTCGTACGGAACCGATGTGTTCCCTTCCGGTGGTAACAGACCCGGTGCTGTCGTCGGTCGTCGAATCACCGCCCCTGGACCCAATTAAAGTAATGTTCGAACATATGATGGCAGGTATGGCGAGATTGCAGTCGCGTATGGACGAGATTGACGGACAGCAGCACGCATACCACGAACAGCCATCCTACTGGCCGGTTACAGCTGCTGCCCTGCAGCCGCCCTTCACCTACACCGATCCATATAGTCAGTCGCCGTCCTACACTGATCCCTATAGTCAGCCGCAGTACTACACTGAGCCCCACACGCAGCTGAGTCCAGCACCGCCCTCAACCGGCTGGCTGCCAACACCCCCGCAACACTCACCGTCCTGCTGGTGTCCACCGACAGCCACGCCGCTGCCCACTGCTGTTATCCCGATCTCAACCCCTGCCAATGGGTTTGTTGAAATTCAACATTTGTCGCATCCGCCGCAGCATGCCCAATTTCAGATTTTCGCTGAACCTATCTCTGTTTCCAGTGACGTAGAGATGCCGATCATGGAAGAGGTTCGGACAGAAGAATTGCCTCCGATTGAGGTGATAGACGAGGAGGATGGCTCCATTGAGGATGAATTTGATTATTCCACCGAGAAGATTCTAGATTCTTCTGATATTTTGATAAAACTCCCAAATCTAAATCTCCGTTAATCGCAAAACTTTAGCATACACAAGTAAAGTAACAACCCCACAAAAATCTCTACTCTCTGTTAGAGTTTGGATTCAATAGAAAAAAAACAATGGACGAGAAAAATGAAGATTCAAGGGCAAGATCATGATCTCCTCCATCACCATTCTCTTCTCCGCCTGCTTCGCCATCGTCGCATTCCACGTCTGCCGCCGCCGCCGCTCCGATCACCGTCTCCGCCCCGTCCCCTCTCCACCACCACCACCTGCCGTCGTGAGCACGCTCCCTGATAAGATTATTATTAATTATAGATTTGCATATCTTTTCATATCTTTTGTCTTGATCATTAAGTTAGTATCCACTATTATAAATAGTGGACATTGTTATTCATTTCAATCATTCAAGAAATATCAAATTATCTTATTTTCCTTTTATCGTATTTTTATTTTTATCGTCTTCTTTATTTTCTCGCAACCCTAGTTTGGAGCTGATCCCGGGGAAAGCCCGAGACGTCCACTTTTATCCCTCCGTCGTCGCCGGAATCTTGTTAAGGGAGTGCACCATTAACACTCCCCACCTTCCTCTACAAATCGGAAATTCAAGAATCTCCGCCGGAATGCGCCGTGTGCTTGTCGGAGTTCGAGGAGGGAGAAACGGGTCGGATCCTACCCGAATGCAACCACTCTTTCCATGTTGATTGCATTGACACGTGGCTCCGATCTCACCCGCAATGCCCGATTTGCCGAACCCGGGTCACGGGTCAACCCAATTGCGGTGCGGTCTCGAAACGAGTAGAAGAGGGCTTGGTTCACCAGTCTGATTCCGGGTTGAGTCCGGATGTGGGTCGGACGGGTGGATCCATTATGGTTGTAAAATAGCATTCCTTCCTTCCCATATATAGATGTTACGCGTTTAATTTTAGTTTGTCTCATAAAAGATGTTTAAAAAAACTCTCTTTCGCATTGATTAAAAGATGTCGGCATCTCCTAAAATCTCGTACTTTTTTATAAGTATGACATCTATGATTGATTGCAAGATGGAGTAATTTTTTTTAGCATTACATGGATGAACGAATGTGAAAATGTGAGCCATCAAGATATTGAAGAAATGGAAAAAGCTTCACTATTTCGTTACACATATTTAGTGACATGGTTACGCTAGTGACAAGAACCCATACAAAAATGGTTGTTGGATAGATATATATTTAGTGCCGTAATTAATTAGTGGAGTAATTACTAAGTATACTCATAAAAACGGTTGTTAAATTAAGTGCTATCATCAGCTACTAATTAAATACTATACTTGCGAGTTAGTAGTACTAAGCAGTAAATGAACGTCCTAATATACACTGTGTGCTATCAAGCTAGTGTTCAAGAAATGGTAAGAGAGCTACACTCTTTTATTATATCTACTACACATAATTCTATACGCTTCATAAAATCTACTATTAGTAATTTAAATGACGTAGGTAGCCTGATATAGTGGAATGAATCGTTACTTTTGTGAATTGCTTAATACACTAACATAGTAATATTCACATGTATAGCATGACAAGTTAATTTTTATAATAAATAGGTACTAAAACTTTATATTTATATTATTTATAAATTAATCTAATATACTTACTTATTTTCATTCATATGACAAATATAACATCACATAACGTTGTCTATTTAAGTTCATTTTATAATTACACATCATGCATTTTGGAGCCCTCTAATTCAGTTGACCGGATGATATGATTGATGCCCAATCTAGTGAGTTCTCTCGGCTAATTATTTTATGCTAATTCATACCATAATCGTTTGGCGTATTAAGTAAATTCTTATGTTCAAGTGAGTATTACTTTAAACTAATTAATGTGTTTTTGTCACTTTAAATCCTTTTAGGGTTTATATTACAAACTAAGTGTCCATGTGAGAAAGTAATATGCTCGAAGAGTTTTGACGTGCAAAGAAATACAAGGAATTATCCAATAATTGTTCGTGTACAATTAGTTCAAATGAATATTAAATGTCCATTTACAAAAATAATAAGGTCATTTTTCTATAAATGAGAAATGCACAAAGTGTATTCAATCTATGCTACTATAAACACGAGCTAGGGTTTTTTCAGAAAGATGGTGCTCCATTTTTAAGAAGCTCTAATTCTCCAAGCATGCTCTGGCAAATGATGAGACAAGTGTGACGTCCCTGAAATTTCGCGCCAGGATTTGAAGCATAATTTTTTTTTCTATGGAAATGAAGGAATTTTTTTTTGCGTTGGAGATAATAATAATTTTCAACATGGAACTCAATGGATTTTTTTAGCAATCAACTAGTTGAATTCAATTTCAAAGGATGACTTGAGTAGCATCTCATTTTATCACGTTGGACAAAGTACTCGGAATTTGTGAATCAAGACATCACCTTGGAAAATACAAACGTTGGGAGAGGAAATTCCCAATAAATTGCAATTGAAAGAAAGTCAAAAAGATCTCCAATTGGAAATAGAAATAAGAGAAGATGCTAAGAGTTATCAAATGGTATACTACACATATACATAAGGGAATGTATGGACATGTATAATGTTTATGAATGCACGGGAATTTGCAAGTCATAATTTAACTCTTTCCCAAACAAGAAATTTAAGAGACACACTTTACAAGGAAGAAGTCCATCTTTCATGGAAAAATGTTACATAAGAATTTTGGGGAAGAAGACATATCTACTTTACAAAAGCTATCCTACATAGAGAGCTATAAATGGGCAAGGAAACAATTGCTATGAACTACACAAATCCTTGAGGATTTCCTCCACACCCATCTCGATTCCATACACCAATCTATGCCAAGAGGTCAATTTGTAGTCTCCTAGAGATAGCATGAGTTGTCCTTCCACCCGCCAAGGAAATTACCAAGGAAATTCCCAAAAATAGTTAGATTTCTTCTTCAACAAAAACCAAGGGAAAATGTTATTCAAGAAAATTATAAGGAGCCATTTAAGAGCTTGCAAGAGTGTCCGTCACTACTCTCCTACAAAGCCAAGATGGAGACAAGGAATGAGATATCCCAAATCTTTCCAAAGTGGAAGTAATGACAATTGGACGAATAGTGGTGAGCTCATCTTCTTAACCTAAAGAGTGAAAGTCCTTTTTCCCACATGAGAAATTAAGGAACGAGATCAACAAGTATAACTCTTTCCAAGATTTTCATCAAGAAGGCAGGAAGGCCTTTTTAACAAATTCAAAAAAGAGATGAACAACTAGCTCAAAGTAGCAAGTTATACTCCCAAAAACCTACCACAAAGGGACAAAGAAATCGGATATATAACAACACCAATCCACACTTCCTTCACCGTCTTTATCGCTTAGAAAATTTCATCGAAGAATCAGCAAGGAGTGAGAGGAGAGGGAGGAAGCACTCGAACATCACAACAATTACGGAATCACCACAGCAAGGTAATTCTCCCCAACATCTTTTACGAAAATAGCATTCATATAGATCCCAACATAGCAATTGTAAGATAGGACATAGAGAACATAGAAGTAGCATCAATCAACAGTTAGAACCAACATCAAGATCAAGCCTTTAATCACAACCATTGTCCATGCTTCTAAGATCACACATAGTTGCTGCCGAAAACTCAAACATAAAGAATTAAGTTTTAGTAGAAGTTAGAGGACTTAGCTTCAAGCCGAAGGGCTGCCCCACGACCTCCGACAGCGGCTAAGCCACGATGGCAGCCGCGCGGACTCCTCTGCGGTAGCAACAGCAATTACAAGAGCCGGCAGCGACGAGTGGAAAGGCAGCGGAGACCAGCGCCAACCGACTGCGCGATGCCGAGCTGAGCACAGCGACGGAAACAACGATGCTGCCGAGAGGGAACCTGCCGCCGTGAGGGTGCGACGGCGGTGGCAGTAGCGGCTCCTGGTCCGGCACGGAATCGCCGCTGGGACGGCGTCGGAGGCTAGCTCCAGAGTCGCAGAGAGAGAGAGGAAGCTCGACGGTGAGAGAAATAGAGAGAGATAGGGAGAAGACCGATGGGAATCACCGGAGATAGTGAGAGTCATTCCAGCTAACTGGATCTGCGGATTTATGGTGGGAAGTGAGAACAATGACTCTAGAACAACTGGAGGAGACTACTTGGGAACAATTCAGGACTGAGTTTTATAATAAGTATGTTTCCCTGAACTATCGAAAGGAAAAGGAAGTGGAATTCTGTAACTTGAGACAGGGACCGATGTCCATGAACTACGATCGGTTGCTCTGAGATATGTCCAAATATGCACCGGAGCAAGTGGATTCTGAAGAGAAAATGGCTAGGAAATTTCGTGCCGGTCTGAGGCAAGAAATTCGAATGGCGTTGGTTAGCCACGGGAGGTTGACATACCCTGAATCTCTAAGAGAAGAACTATATGTTGAGTCAACTTTAGCAAATGAGGAACACTCACCGGTCATCACTACCGCATCCCGCCAAGTACAGGCTCAAGTGCCTAGGAACAAGAAATAGTTGAAGGGACAACTGACTCAACCCGGGCCCAGGAAAGCACGGCTAAAATAGAACAAGCCACGAGGGTTTGGGAAGCAAACGACCCCCAAAACAGTAAGGAAATATCAACGAGAACCCCCCGTTTTCCCAGAGTGCAATAGAACGCACTATGGGATATGCAGGGAAAGAACATGAGCTTGCTTTGCTTGTGGGAAGAACGGACATTTTAAGGAGCATTGCCCGACAAAACCCCTGAAAACCGAGACAAGGTCACACCAGATAACGCAGCGTTCAGAACTGCGGACACTGCATGCACAACCTGGGGCCAATCCACAGGTGCCACCGCCAAATTATCAGCAGCCACAAGGTCTCCTGTCACAGGCTCGAGGGTATATCCCAGCGCAGGAGCGGCTAGAGGGAAATCAGGGAAGCCTGTTAGGTATGGGCATTCCCTCGAATTACCTGTTATCATACTGTTGGATACGAGTACATTACATCCATTTCATAGCAGCATTTTGAGTAGACACTTTAGATATCCACCGATCAAGCTAAACATAGGATAAAGGTGTCCTCACCATAGTAGGCCTTATAAATAGTATGCAAATTTGTTTGAACATAGAATTCACTGAGAGAGACTCTAAGTTAATGGTTCACAATTCGAAACGTTGGCATAATACTAGAATTGGACTGGCTGGCGGAAGACCATGCCACGGTCCCATGCACAGACAAAATTCTATAATCTCGATGCTTTAGGTCGTTGAATGATTAGAGAAAGACAAAGGAGAAGTTGGAAATGGTAGACGTCGCCGTAAATTCCAGATATGTAACCGAAAATACCACAATACAGACAAGTGGAATATACGATAGACCTAGAACCCGGATCCGCCTCGATAACAAGAGCACCTTACCAAATACCAGTTGCACTAAAAGATCTAATGAATCGTATTTTTAACTGGCGCTTGAAAAAGAACCTATTCTAGCTTTGTGTGACACATTCGTCTATTTGAAGGACGTGAGAAAACACTAAGGACAATACAGGACTACGCTAGAAACGTTAAGAGCCGAGTAGCTCTATGCTAAGATTAGCAAGTTTTGAGTTCTGGCTTAACGAAGCAAATTTCCTCGAACACATGGTAGCAACGGAAAGGAATCTGAGTAGAGCCACAGTAACAGACCACTGTAGGAGAATATCAAAGGATCCTCTGAAATTGCAATAACAATGACTCAAAAGCTCGAGAAAAGAGTCGAGATTTCATGACTCCCTGAGCAAAGTGAGCTCGCAAGAAGAGAAGATAACTATGGTGCTAGCACTAGTTACCATAAAACTCGAAATAGCTACATCGTATGCACCGACACACTGAAGGGATTGACCTGGCTATGGCTACACGCGGAAGGGTAGAGAGATTAATTATGCATCATGGCAGCTCAGGCCTCATGAGCTGAAATACCCAACGCATGATCTAGAATGGGCTGACATAATCTACATACCAAAAATTTGAGGCACCAACCTACGAAATTTGGTGTAAATTTTTTTTTCTAACCATGAGAACCTCGTGCACTATCAAACGGAAGGATTTAGACATACAATAGATTGAATGTCTAAAGTTAGTAAAAAAACTACGACTGCAGCATAAATTAATATCCGAGCAAGGCTAACTTAGTGGCTGATACGCTGAACCGCAAAACTCAAACATGGTTAAAAGGAAGAGAAATACTGCAAGGACTCGATAGATTGAGCCTAGAAGTAGAGCGTGCACCCGAGAATGTGGGGAGAGAATTTCCACTTGGGTAGAAGTGCCAATCTCAGGATCAAGATCGTAAACACATAAAATTAGAGTATGGCAATAGAAGGTTACACCCGGAAGTAAAAGTAAGCGAATGAATGAGTTACCCTAAGGAACTGTGGGAAGATCTCACATTCGAAGGAAGATCGTGTGTGGCAGAACAGTGAGATGTCAAGGATAAGATCACAGGAAATCCCACGACGCCCAGTCATCATGGAAGTATCAAGATGTGTTAGGATCGGGAGAAGAAAAATCCCAGGAACAAATGATTAAGAATGATACATCGATGGTTGTACAAGGATAATACAACCTGGGTGACAGTTGATCGCCTCACTATGCATAGCCACTTTATGACAATCAGACAAGTTATTTGAGTTGTACGCATCTTCGTAAAATACCAGTAATTTTCACATTAGACCAAAATGATAGATTTATGACTAGATTTTGGAAGAATCTACATGATTGGTTTCAAGAATTTATTACCACCGATAAGGTGATGAAGTGTCAAAGCGGGCGTAGGAAACGCCCGAAGACACGATCGAGAGCCAAGGTGCTCGGTGTAGAAGGACAATTGGGAACAAGTTTTTACCAGAGATAGAGTCTGTTCATAACATCAGCTATTAAGCAAATAGTGAAATGGTATCGTATGAAGCTTCACACGGAGAGGAGCTTAGACCACCCTCTATAGAACGAGGTCAGTGAGAGAAAAGTATTGGACCCTGATTTCTATTACGGAGGTGATAGAAATTTCTCAAGAATCCTAGAGGGAAGAAAGGGGCCAGGACGGACAGAAGTCTCGCAGGGATGTTAGACTCATAGTTTAACAAGGAAAAACAAGGTTAATTGAAGAGTATCTCCCTCAAAGAGATAATTGGATTCGAAGTCAAGGGAAACTTCGACCACAATATATAGATGTAGTAATTATCAAATGGCACCACCACTGAACTTGAAAATTTTCGCGACATGCCCTTGTCCAGAAAGTACGAGTTTAATTTAATACGTGTATTCCATCGAGAAGAGATAGTCATAAATATGAACTAGGAATTGCAAGGAGAAGTCAAAAACAACTTCAAAGAATACAATAATGGAGAAGTATTACTCCCTCCGTCCCGAGCTACTCGCTCACTTCTTTTTCGGCACGGAGATTAAGGAATGAGTGTATAGGAAAGTCAAAAATGACGGCTGTAGGTGAAAATTTTTACTAAAAATGGAAAGAGTGCAAGTAACTTGGGACGCCCAAAAAGGAAATACGTGCGAGTAGTGCGGGACGGAGGGAGTATTTTTTATGAAGGTGTTAGGGAAACGCCATAGAGGAAATAAGGGGCAGTGTGGAGGAGGAATATCTCGAATCACACAAGTAGAGCAGCACAAATTTCGGGACGAAATGTTTTTTAAAGAAGGTGGAATGTGACGCCCCAGAAATTTCGCACCAGGATTTGAAGAATAATTTTTTTTATGGAAACGAAAGAATTTTTTTTGCGTTGGAGATAATAATAATTTTCGACATGCAATTCAATGGATTTTTTTAGCAAGCAACTAGTTGAATTCAATTTCAAAGTATGAATTGAGTAGCATCTCATTTTATCACGTTGGACAAAGTACTCGGAATTTGTGAATCAAGACATCACCTTGGAAAATACAAACGTTGGGAGAGGAAATTCCCAATAAATTGCAATTGAAAGAAAGTAAAAAGGATCTCCAATTGGAAATAAAAATAAGAGAAGATGCTAAGAGTTATCAAATGGTATACTACACATATACATAAGGGAATGTATGGACATGTATAATGTTTATGAATGCACGGGAAATTGCAAGTCATAATATAACTCTTTCCCAAACAAGAAATTCAAGAGACACACTTTACAAGGAAGAAGTCCATCTTTCATGGAAAAAGGTTACATAAGAATTTTGGGGAAGAAGACATATCTACTTTACAAAATCTATCCTACATAGAGAGCTATAAATGGGCAAGGAAACAATTGCTATGAACTACACAAATCCTTGAGGATTTCCTCCACACCCATCTCGATTCCATACACTACTCTATGCCAAGAGGTCAATTTGTACTCTCCTAGAGATAGCATGAGTTGTCCTTCCACCCGCTAAGGAAATTGCCAATGAAATTCCCAAAAATAGTTAGATTTCTTCTTCAACAAAAGCCAAGGGAAAATGTTATTCAAGAAAATTGTAAGGAGCCATTTAAGATCTTGCAAGAGTGTCTGTCACTACTCTCATACAAAGCCAAGATGGAGACAAGGAATGAGATATCCCAAATCTTTCCAAAGTGGAAGTAATGACAATTGGACGAAGAATGGTGAGCTCATCTCCTTAACCTAAAGAGTGAAAGTCCTTTTTTCCCACATGAGAAATTAAGGAACGAAATCAACAAGTATACTCCCAAAAACCTGCCACAAAGGGACAAAGAAATCGGCTATATAAACAACACCAATCCACACTTCCTTCACCCTCTTTATCACTTAGAAAATTTCATCGGAGAATCAACAAGGAGTGAGAGGAGAGGGAGGAAGCACTCGAACATCACAACAATTACGGAATCACCACAGCAAGGTAATTCTCCCCAACATCTTTTACGAAAATAGCATTCATATAGATCCCAACATAGCAATTGTAAGATAGGACATAGAGAACATAGAAGTAGCATCAATCAACAATTAGTACCAACATCAAGATCAAGCCTTTAATCACAACCATTGTCCATGCGTCTAAGATCACACATAGTTGCTGCCGGAAACTCAAACATAAAGAATTAAGTTTTAGTAGAAGTTAGAGGACTTAGCTTCAAGCCGAAGGGCTGCCCCACGACCTCCGACAGAGGCTAAGCCACGATGACAGCCGCGCGGACTCCTCGGCGGTAGCAACAGCAATTACAAGAGCCGGCAGCGACGAGTGGAAAGGCGGCGGAGACCAGCGCCAACCGACTGCGCGATGCCGAGCTGAGCATAGCGACGGAGACAGCGATGCTGCAGAGAGAGAACCTGCCGCCGTGAGGGTGCGACGGCGGTGGCAGTAGCGGCTCCTGGTCCGGCACGGAATCGCCGCTGGGACCGCGTCGGAGGCTAGCTCCAGAGTCGCAGAGAGAGAGAGGAAGCTCGACGGTGAGAGAAATAGAGAGAGATAGGGAGAAGACCAATGGGAATCACCGGCAATAGGGGGCGCTGGCGATTCGATCAGTGATGGACGGCCGACGGCGGTGGAGCTGTGCGGCGAGAGTGAGCTCGACGGGAGCCGGAGGCGGCGCTATGGAGAGTTGGCGGCTGGTTTTTGAGAGAATGAGAAATTGAGAATGAGAATTGGAGAAGGGAAATTTGAGGAGAGGTGAGGAGCCGATGGAGGCATTGCTTCTCCATCTTCAATTTTAGGGATTTGAGTTGAGGATGTAATTTTGGGAAGAAGAGAGGGACCGACAGGTTGATGAGGTAGTGAATGCTCCCCAATTTTATTTGGGCTAAGTGCACTAATTTTAGTTTGGGCTGATCCCAAATAAGTCTAAGTTGGGTCAGCAGAAATAAATGAAATGATGGGCTGCTTTGATGGATTAATCGAAGTGGATTTAATTAATTTAGTTGGATAGTGGAGTATTGTTGAATGGAACGTGCCTTGAGAAATGATTAAGGATTTAATTTTCTCCCTATCGTTGAGTAAGGAAGAACAGGGCAGGTGGGCTAATTAGCATAATGTTGGACTTTAGTAACCAAGTGAAGTATTGGTTGTTTTAATTAGTATAGCCAAGAGGATTCTCACTATTAGATTGGGCCAAGAAATTTGATTAAAAAGCAATGGGCCGATTACTTTTGTGGATGTACTATACTATTTATGCTAGTTCTTTTTTTTAAAAGAGTTTGGACCAATTTATTAGTTAACAATGTGGACCGAGAATGGTTTATATTTTGGACAAGGACTAAAGTTAGTGTTGGGCCACTTGAATTATCATGGACTAGAATTTATATAAGTGGAGCTTAGAGCTGGATTATTTAGAAAAAAGGAGCTACAAATTTTTCCTTTAGAGAATGGGGAAATAATGATGAAATTGGGGACGCGAAAGCCGACCGGCGTCTGCCCGCGACGCCTCGGGCAGCCTTAAGAAAATTCAAAGAAAATATTTAGAAAGGGATTTTTCAAGTATCCATATTTTATTAAATAAATGTTCAAGTGATTATTTTTTAGAAAATAGAATTTCCCCGGAATTAGTTAAATGAGTAAGTAAATCCTGCAACTTAGTAAAGCCCAAGAAAGGATTAGAGATCCTATAAGACGAGACTAAGATATAGGTGCTATCAAATAGGATGCATGCATTCTTTTCTCAAGAAAAATATTTCAAGTACTAACTGAGCGTATTACGCAGTTTTTTTAAAAAAAGGATATATTTGGCTTGGAGGTAAAGTAAAGCCGACGCGACAATTTTAATTGAGGAGTAAACATATCAGGTGGGCTTTCTTTTAATATCCAGCACATTAGTGTGGATATAAACCAAATACTTGTGAAATTATGAAATATCATCTTTTCTCAAAATGGAGTTGTGATTATTTTTCAAGTTGTTGTAATGCCATAAAATGTTTATTTTCGAGGCCTATCTGTTGGACTGTATATCTGTTGGTTTTGGCTACGCCAAAACGTTATGATTTGGAATAGAGCGCGCGAGGGTTGTGAGCCATCCTAGAGGGGTGGCCGGCTATGGTGTCCGTGGAAGGTGGCCACCTTCCCGGCACGATGAATGATGAATGATGGAATGATGAACGATGAATGATGAATGATGAATGATGGAACGATGAATGATGAATGTTGAATAATGAATGATGAATGGTGAATGGTGAATGGTGAATGGTGAATGACGAATGATGGAATGATGAATGATGGAATGATGAATGATGAATGACGAAAGAACTTAGTCTGCAGACGAACTTTTAGCTCACAAATGAATTTAGTAAGCTCGGGCATTTTAAGAAAACCCCCGTGTGTTACTATTGATGGCCTGCATGTATTTCTAAATGTGCAGATTAAGCAATAAGGTGGAGGCGTGCTGATCAGAGTCGATGTTACTTAAGTAAATAAGGGTGGATCTCTCGACGCTTCGTGTCTTCATACGCGAGGTTGTTCTTTGGACCTTTCCACTGCAGTTTGTTATGAGAGTATAGTGAACTCTCATCATCAAAACTCTGATTCATTTTGATGAAATGGTATTGTTATTCAAATCCTTGTAATCGAATACTTGGATCTTATCTTATCATATTGTTTGACTTTTCAATGTGTAAGTTCTATCCCTATTTCTTCCCTGTTTCTTTAAACCCTTTTATTAGTCGTGATTTATCCGCTTTTGCTATCTTTAGCAAAGTGCGGTCGTGACAACAAGTAAGCACGTGGTATAGTACACGTTATTAGTAAGAATAGTGTTGTGAATAGTGCTAAATATGAGTTAAATAGTTATGGAATGTAATTCAGAAACATTTTCCAAATCAAACATGATGAACAATCCCAAAGATTAAGCTTCGACACTATTACTCTTATTTTCCCACAGAAGCATGTGAAAAAAAGGCATAATAGGGAGTGAATTGACATCTTTCTTTTTTAATTAAATTACCATTGCACGAGCATATGCGTAGTGTTCAAAGATTTTTGTAACACGCCATTAATCTCCATGTAGAATTTTATCAAGCGTGTCATAATGAGAAATCCGAAAGATCATGCAAAAGAAAACTCCTATGTTTTTAACAAATGAGATTTCTACACTCGTCACATTTAATTTTTTTATGTACATTGTCAAAGAAATCTTACTCTAAAAAGGGAAGATGTTTTTCCACCGTCACACCAAAATTAAGTTTCACAAAGAGGAGTGTGGTGTGGCAAGTCTTTTTTTTTTAATTGAGCTACAATTAATTAATTTTTAAGTTAAATTAATTAATTAGTAAGCTCAAATTAAATTAATTGCTTGAACTTTGAATTTTCTTAAAAGTCAACATTGCTTCATTATTTTGAGCTAGAAAATTTGGCCCCTGTCAGTTCAATATAAAAAAAAAGTCAAAGCTGACCATCACTAAAGAATTTAACAAATCACAGTTTTCGTACAGAATTCACTTTGTGTATATTAAAAGTTAGTCTTCTTGTTCTGTTTTTCTAATAAATAAACGGAAGAATTATATTTCCAAAACTAAAAAAAAGAAAACAAATATGAAGAAATCATTACAATCCACTTGTATAAGCAAGCCCGGTATTTGGTATCCAATCGTCCCCGCCCAAAAACGCAGCCACAGTGAAATTAGCTGCCTCGGCCGCACCGATCACATGAAACCCGGGCCACGTGACCCTCCGGCTCGTTTCCGAACCCGGCCCGGTATTACCAAACTCGGCGTAATACGAAGTGTTGAGCGCAAAATCACCCGACCACACACTCCAGCCGGCCGGGTCGACCACTCTATCCATATACGACTGCATATATACGGCCAGCGAGTACTCCTTCCACGGCCGCCCGAGATACGTCCTCACCGTCCGGTTGGCGGCCGCGAGATCCGCGGCCGCCCGGACGGTGCAGTTCTGGATCGAAATCCCGGTGTTCTGGTTGGGATCGGTCCGGCCCTGGGCCGTGATCGCGTTGAACTGGTTGGGCATGGGCAGCCGCGGGTAGAGGTTGCACGACTGGAGGACCGCGGCCGCGTTGCCGAAGATGAAGTCGACCGTGCCGTAGACGTCGCACTCAAGATAGAACTGGCGGAGGGAGTGGACGTAGAGCGTGTCCTGGTAGGCCTCGAAGCTGCAGGCGTAGAAAGTGGAGAAGTCCGCGCCGTTGCGCACGGCCACCGCCTGGTGCTTCTCCGGCCCCGCCGTGTTGCGGAATGTTATTCCCACAGCGAGGAAACCGGGCGCCACCACAGCTGCCAGAAATGGCGGGAGTTGGTTAGAATAAAGAATAGAGACAAAATAATTATATATTTGTATACTTTACCGTCCTAATTAAAGTAACTCATTTTTCGTTTGAAACGTCCTAAAATTAAAATACCATTATCTCTATTTTTATCCCCTAATATTATGGGATAAAAGCAAATTAAATAACTAGGTTTGGTCAAATTCTGATCTATTCCATGAGCTTTGATATTGAAATATTAAATCACGAAATTTTAAATTTTATTAATTATCTCATCTATGCACAAATCTTCGTATTTATGTGATGTTAAAAAGGATAATATTTCAATAAATAAAAAGAGAACTAAGAAAATAAAGGAATATAAAAGAAAAAAGTAATTATTTCATGAAACACGTCGTTTTTTAATGAGACAATTGAGAAAAATTGAAACTTCATGATTTAATATTCCAACATCAAAATTTATGAGACATATCAGAATTTAACCAAACTTCTTGATTTAATTGGCTATTAACCTTGATATTATGTGTCAAAAGAAATGCTTTGCTTTATGTATTTTATTTTAGTTTATCTGACTCAATTTACCATATTTTATAATGCAAAAAGTTATAAATACATACCGAATGTGGGAGAATTGAAGGTGGTCCATCCGTCGACGACGCTGTGATTTCCGGTGATGATGGTTTCATTAATCCCAGCTCCGACCATCATCAAGTATTTCTTATTTTTGGGGATGGAAATATACTCTTCATAGACGCCGGCCGTTATGTAGATGAGGAAGTAGCCGTTAGTCCCATTGCTATTGTTTGGAGCAGCATTAACGGCGTCATTGATCGCCGTGAAATTCCCGGTCCCATCCTGACTCACAACCACAATGTCACTCACCAACACCTGGCTCTCAACGCCGTCATCCTGCAGCAGCCGTCTGTTACCGTTACCGTTAACCCTCCGGTAAACCTCCCGGTTCACGTTCGACATTCTCACATTCAGCTTTCCGTTGCGCATGAGGTGCTTCCTGGCCGAGGGATTCCTGCTCTTCTTCCTCTTGCTGTGTGGCGACGGCGCCCAGCCTCTGGTGAAGAGGGCCAGCGACACGCTGTAGAGGCGCGTGTCATTGGAGAGGGGCGTCAGGATGCCGTTCCTGAGGCTCCAGGCGGCCGCGGCCGCCTGGAGTCCGTCGATGCACGTTTGGGTGTTGGTGAGGGTGGCGCTGAGGAGGGTTTGGACGTCGTCCACGCGGGACGGGGTTAGGGTTTGGGAGGTTTTGTTGACGATTTGGAAGGAGGTGATGAGGTTGTCGATGCTGGATTGGGCGAGGAACTGGCAGTCTTGGAGGGCGCGGGTTGCGGGGGTGGTGAGGGTGGTGGTGGATTGGTGGAGGTTTTTGTCGACGAGGGCGAGGAATTTAAGGGCGGCTGAGATGGAACGACGGACGGAGAAGCGACTGTAGTCGTAGACGGTGGAGGAGGAGTTGGTGGTGGGGAGGATGGAGTTGCAGAAGGAAGGGTATGGGGTGGATTTGCATAGTTTAGAAGGAGGGGTTTGAGTTTGAGTTTGAGCAAAGGATTGGGAGAGAAGTAGGAAAAAGATTGAGAATAGTAGGTTTTGGGCCATTAAGGAATGGAATGTGATGATTTGATGGGAGTCTAAGGTGTGTATTTATAGGTGATTCTTGGATTGTGACATTAGTTTAGGTTAATTCTTATATTCACCTTGAAGATATGAAAACGGTGAAACTTTATATATGTAAATAGTATTTCTTAGTCCACAAAAAATAGTCTTATTTGTTAATGACACGAGTTTTAATAAGAAATTGTTAAAGTAAAAAAGAAGAAAATAAAGTATTTCTTCCGTCCCACAAGAGTATGCACACTTGGTTGAGCACGGATTTTTATGCATAATTGGTAAAGTAAAGAGATATAGAAAGAAAGCGTAATTGAAGTATTGTTAGTGAAGAATGAATCTCAGCTCATTAGAGAGAATAGACTTTCTAAAACTAGAAAATGCATATTCTTGTGTGACAGACTAAAATAAAAGAATGCATATTCTTGTAAGACGGAGGAAGTAGTAAAATAAAAAAGATATGAAGAAAAAGTAAGTATGAAAAAGTAGAAAAAGTGGGTGAAATATACAAGAGAAATTTTCCATTTTTAGAATAAGACTATTTTTGTTGACATCCCAAAAAGAGATAATTTTTTGTAGACAGGTATACTAAAGTCTATATAAGAAATACTAGTAGAATTGAATATTTGACATTTGGTATTGGATGTAGTTTGATTTGTGGTGAGTCAACTCCCTTTGGCTTGTAATGCATATTGAAACCGCGTAGATCTCAAACCAAATTTATTGCATTCTCATGTACTAAAAAAATTCAGCAAGTTGCTTTATGTCTGTGTTATGCCACCATTACTTATTTCAGCTTTTTTTATTTCAACTATTGCGCAATTTGTCATCGCCATGTGTATTCGTAAATTGAAAATGTTACATAAAGCTTGTCAATTGCAATAACTAAAGAACGTGTATTATTTAACTCCAGTTTGGTTTGCATGCAAAGTTGCATGTAACGATAATATTTATAGTAGTTGGAATATACTAATAGAACATTTCTTTGGAAAAAAGGATCTCATCTACATTCCTCCCTCAAGTTAACTTTTAGTTTGAATTGATATGGACAATCATTATTATGGATAATAAATTCTAAATTATTATCAATTGTTATGGCTGAATGAATAATGATCATTTCTTATTCTTGAAGGCGATATAATTGATAAACAATTATAATAAAAAAAATGGGTGGAACAAGCAAAAAGGTCGGAATATTAAGCCGACAAAATAATATTATCCAACATTGCTATCATATTGTCCGTTTATAATTATATGGGATTAGGACTTACTGCTCTCAATTCATATTCTGGGATTTTTTATATGAGTTAATGGATTTAATTTAATCGTCCACCAATTTATATTCAGCTTATTTTGAAATGAGATCTTATCTTGATGTAAAATTTATCATTTCCGACCTCCATTCATTTTCTTTTTCATATAGTAGTATATAAATATTTCAACACTATATTGTCTAATTTATAGCACCCACTGACCTACCTACCTACAGAATGACTGACTAAAGGAGTCAAATTTAGCATATTTGCAATACTAATTACAAATATAAATATTGACTAAAGGCTATTTTAGTCCTTAACATATTGTGATTTTTTTATTTTGGTCCAAAACATTATCTTTTGAATTATTCGGTACATTTGGTCCATTTTGGACGGTTCCGTCAAAAATTTTACGGAAATTCCAAATTTGGACGGAAATTCAAAAATTTGACGAACATATGCCGACTTCCGACTCCCGGTGTTCTGCCGCTGCTGCTCACTGTCAAGTCGTCGTCTCGCCTCCTCTCCCTCACCCTCGACCCCTCCATCGACCACCTCCCCCTCCGCAGTTCCACCGCCTCCTCTCAAATCGTGGTTGCGGCAACACCGGAAGGCGTCTACAGGGGATTGATTGCTGAGTTGAGCGAGGCGAGGAAGGTGGACGCCGTGACGGAGGTGGTGAGGGAGATGATGTAAGGAGGGGGTGAGGCTGAGGGATGAGATGGTGACGACGGTGGGTGAGGCTGGGGGATGATGGAATGTGGACGTCGTGGCGGAGGTGGTGAGAGAGGTTTGGGTTTAGGGTTTCCGTCAAATTTTTGACGGAACTGTCCAAAATGGACCAAATGTGACCCGTTTTTATTTGTGAGGGACCGAATAATTCAAAAGATAATATTTTGGACTAAAATAAAAAAATCACAATATGTTAAGGACCAAAATGGGCTTTTAGTCTAAAATATTAGATAAGATTTATTCTTAAATTATAAAATAAGACGACATAATACAATTAATTAATAATGTAAGTATAAAAATAGCGCCTTATAAAATTTAAACAAGTCAACTCTAATTGTAATTATCGATTATCGCTAACTATTGTTCGCATTTATCATGACAAGAATAACAATTTTGTGAAACAACTATACCTAATTATGTTGACAATTGATGCGACTAAAATTCCCATCCTAATTCTTGCCTAAGTTAATAGGGACCCAACCATATATAGCCAAACTAATATTATTATGAAAAAAAAGGAACAATTCCAATAAGAATAGGCTAACCATAGGCTAGCCACAACTCCTCATGCCACATCATCAGTACTTAAAAACTCCTCCTGCCACATCATCAGGACAAACAACTGGACAAGCAATAGGTTAGTCATAGGCTAGTCACAATAAACAAAATTATAAAAATAAATAATTAACAATCACATAAAATACGTAATTAAATTTTCGACACGGATACGGGAAAATTCAATAATAATATTAAAATTAAAAAGTATATTAATTAAAAAAATTACATTAGTTTAAAAAAAACTCCCCTTCCACACACGAGCCCCCCTCCCCCCCCACTCCTCGTCGCCGCCGCCGTGTGAGCCCCCAACTGTGCCGCGGCGGCATCCAAATCGACTCGCATACTCACGAGCATTGAGTGAAGAAAACTCTTCTCCTCGGGGTCAGTTGCCGCTTTCCAGTCAGCTAAGATCTTGTACATCTAAGCCCGGGAATCCGCTAGCCGATCCGCTCGCCGCCATTGTGGATGCTATGATGGGCTGGTTTTTATTGCAACTAGATAAATAAAAATTAGCAAGTTGGATTCATAAATTTATCAAACTGACGAGCTTTGGCAAGTCAATGTCGTAGCATGTGATCTTAATTCACACAACTAGCTAGGATAACGCGGGTATTGCATCAATTTAGAAATTATATTAATACTCACTTCCCTTCGTCCATGAAAAATAGACAAAGTTTGAAAAAGGACCTCACATTTGCTACCTAACACATTCACAAGTGGATCCCACATTCCACTAACATTACTTCTCTTTTACTTTACTAATTCTACATTAAAACCTGTGACATTCACAATGTTGTCTATTTTTAGTGGACGGAGGGAGTAGTATTCAAGTTAAAGATAACCTGGTTATTTTAGAATGAGCTTTTACCAATTAAAAATCGTTATGCATAATTGTGAAATATATATCACTTCATTTTAGTCTGTTCTTGATTAATTAGTATTTCATTTTACTATTTTTGATAACGGACCTTACATTCATATTCATATGTGATTATGATACTAATACTTATAATATGGGTTATAAAATACGTGCTCAGTCTAAATAGGACACATGTTAAGAGAGGGAGGAAGTAATATGTTTGCTACAATAGATGGAGTGACAAGTTTTCGCCTTCTTTTTACTTGAAGAAGAAGGGACAATGACCCTAAACTACGTTTGGTATAGTATGTGAGGCCAAGATAGAAAAGTTAGTTGGACTCGATCAGCGGTGGAATAATTCCATAACAATATTTTTGTTACTAAGGAGTATTAAACTAGAGATAAACGTATTTCTATTTTAGTAATAGTCTCTTGATTGGGACAAACTAAAGAGGAAAATGGAACATCTTTGACGGGATGAAGTGAGTACATTGCAAAGAATTTGAATATTGCTAAAATTTTAAAGCCAATTGGTTTTAAGTATGAAATCCTATTATTGGACAAGATGTTCCTCATAGTGCTCCCACCGTCCCACCAAAGATGACTTACTTTTCTTTTTGGTTTGTCCCAAATCGAGATGATTCATTACTAAAAATGAAAACCTATTTATCTCTATCTTATTTCCTCTCTCTTATTTAATTTCTTTCCACTCAACACACAAAATTAAATTGCATAAAATTTTTGTAACGTCTAAGGAATGGGTCATCTTTTCTTGGATCGGAGGGAGAATATATTAATAAACTGGAGCTGACAAAGTCAAAACCCACATTGGCGAAAGTCAAGGCTTGCTGGAGGTTTGAAGTCAAACTTATAAAAAAACACGGTTACGATTTTGCATTTCACGTCGTATAGCTATCACTGGCCACACTTAAATAAAATGATAATGGGCTAATAATTTTTTGTCATCCGCTCGAATTCATTTTAATTACCGGAGGAACTATAAGGAGGGGTTTAAATTATTTTTTTTTAATTAAATTAACTTTTTAATTCATATAATATTATATTCCTTAGGGTTTAGATATTTTGGGAAAATTCTTTATATTAAGTGATGTGGTTTTGATCGTTTTATATAGTTAGTTGATGAAATTGTTGATTACGCAATTAATAATAGAGTGATCTATCCTAATAGTCTCTGATATTGTCGAAAAATGCACCAATGATTCATAAAAAAATTATAGTTTTTTTGGTCCCTAAAAATCACATTTTTGGTATATGTCGGTTTTTATACCCCTCTACATTTAAAAAATCCCCTAAAGGCCATGGAGGGCATTTTTGGTCTTAAGAAATCACATTTTTGGTACCTCTTCATTCTTGCAATTTTTTTAGACAAATATATAGCATATTTTCGGGCTAAAAAAATTTAATTGGTTGGTACTAGTTGATTTTATATTTTTATAACATAAAATATGTTCTTTTGAATTATAATTAACTCAAATTGTTCTAATAATTACTTGAATAACGTATAGATTGAGCTTTATAATAAAAAAAAGTTACTTTAGTTTACTTTAATATTTTTTATTAAAAATATTCGCCAGAGTTCGCTTTAATTTACGATGGATATAATTCACTTAAATTTTAATTATTATACTTTTAAAATATTTTCTCACGATACTATATTTTAATTAACGTAATTAAAATATTTTTATTTTTCACTTAAGTATAGTAACATTTAAATATTTAAGTAACATTTTTAAGTAAAAAATTTACTATAGTTCAGTATAATATTTTTTCTTCTCAAATTAAAAAAATTTAATTAAATAATTTTAAGTGAAAATAAATCACATGCAAAAAGAATTTTCTATAATTCACTTTAATATTTTTATGAAAAAAAATTACTATTAGATTTATTTAATTTTAAAAATAAATAAAGTATAATTAAACTATTTTAAGTTGTATTTATTTTAAACTCATAATGACAATAAATTATTTTAAGTAAATAGAAATATAAAAATAGTATACTAGTATTTAAGTACAGTAACTAAAAGTACAAAAAAAGTGTAATAGTATTTAAAGTCTAAAATGCCCTCAAACATTAAAAATTTACTTTTTTAGTGCATAAGGTTACTTTAATCTTACTGTATCAAAAATGCTATAAAAAAATTTTAAAGACTATTGATGCATTTTTCAACAAAATCAGGGACTATTATAGTAGTTCATTCTTAATAATAATATGGGTAATTTTTTAATCAGGTTTTATATAGATAGTTGGTTATAGTTTTTATTTTCGGTTTTATATGAATGTTGACATAGTATTGCCTGTTCATATGAATAAACGTCTAACTTTGATTCGAACGTAATTTTTATAAAATTAAAGAGAAAATTTAGTAAAATATAAATCTTATTTTTATATAATACTCTCTCCGTCCATGAAAAATAAGACACATTGTGAATGACACGAGTTTTAATGTGGAATCGGTAAAGTAAGAGAGAAGGAAAAAAAAGTAAGAGAGAAGTAGTGTTACTGGAATGTGGTGTCATGACCGCACTTTCTAAGGATAGAAAGCCCGGTTGATCACGACCAGGGGAGGATGAAAGAAGCGGGGAAGAAAGGGGAAGATTGTGACACAACTGAACTTGAACTGAATAACTCGAATAATATATCAGAGTGCATGATACAAGAGAATAAAATCTCGACTTTTACATTGCAGCGGAAGAGTCAAGAGCAGATGACATCGTGTATGGAGACACGACGTATCCAAGTACTATTCTATCGAAGGATCTTCATCGCATGTGCTCGACACCGACCGCCGTCATCACTGCTAAATCTGCACATTTTTAAAACATATGCAGGGCTGAGTACTTGGTGTACTCAGTGGACACATGCCGAAATATTTTACTAAAAAGAAATTGGTTTTGTTAAGCCATTACTGAGTGAGCTCGGGGTTTTGACTTAAAGGGCCCGAGAACACTAAAAGCATTTTCTAAGTAAAATCTCTGTGACTGCAATCTATTTTTCTTGGAACAAATACCATATCTAAAACTGTGTGAATTGGGAATGTATGGGCTCATCCCACTTACAGACCCAAATTCGCTTAAACTGAACTGGTCTAGTAGGGACATTGCCCTTGCTAGACAAACGGATAGGCAAAGTTCAAAACAAAACTTGACATGACAAAACATACTGACAACTTAAATTAGCTGAAAGCGTTCGTATTGGGAACGTAAATAACTGAAAGCATTCATACTGCAGAATATAATGTGAACATAAAAACTCAAAGCATCTATCATATAAAGCCCACGTAATATCATTTCACAATAGCACTTTTCATAAAATCTATACTGTAAACATAAAGCCCACAATTATAGTGTAGGTTAGAAAAGCCCACATAATCATATAGGATAGAAAACCCACCTCGTTTGCTTAAAACTCCTTAACTTGAATTCTCCTCACTCCGCTCTTAACTCGTGAAGATAACCTTTTTAAAAACAACACAACTTAATAACAAGACTAAAGAAAATTCTTAAACTTTTAATTAGAATTAGAATTAGAATGCATGCCCCTAATTAATCATGGCCCAAGAACTTAATTAGAATTCCTGGACAAGAACAAATTAATTTCAGCCCAAGCTCCTTCGTAAAATAATTTCGTCCGACTCTATGTTCAAATAATTCTGCAACCCAAGACTTCAGCCCAAAAAATAATTATCGGCCCAACCAAAGCAGCCCAACTTCACTTCTCTTCCCATTTATTTTAAGTTACTGGCCCAACCTACACTAATTGAATATTGCCCAAAGCATAAACACAATCAACCCCAATTAAATCATGAGTAATGGAATAGGCCCACTTTAAACAAGGACCAAAAATTACTCCCTCCTCCATCGGGACATCCCCAATTCATTCTACCAATTCCCCAAAATTAGTCAAGAGTGTGTACTCGTGGGAAATTAATGGAGCTGCTATATTACTTTGTTCTCTTCTTGCAGCAAATCCTCTTTATTATGATTCTGCAGTAAACTTTAACTGAAAGTTGGCTCCATATGGGTACCTTGTACTTAGTTAATAAATGGGATTGTTTGTTGCGGCAGGTGCAGGTTTTGACTTGCTCTCTTTGGTGATCTTTGGTAAAGAAGGGTTGGTTCTTTTCAACTAATAGTAGTTCTTTAATTTCTTATGCCTTTATAGGAGACTTGTTTTTATCTTGTAGGTGGGGAAGGTGATTTGGTTGCCACGTTGCTGTCCGAGACATGGGCTCGCTTCCCTGGGCTCGACAGACAGGTCGGACATGGGCCGTGGTTTGGGCTTCGAAGTGGCTGATCTTCTAGTTATTGGGCCGAGCATAAAAGCATTTGGGCTCAAGAGAAATTAGACATAGCCCAACACTTGTACTTTACCATTATGGACTTGATTGCTTATTTGGACTTCAATTCTTTTGTACTAAACGAAATTTGAAAATCTTCTTGATCGAACGTAAACGTTCAATCTCTCTTTAATCGTTTTTAAAGTTTGTTCGATACATTTTTTTTTCTAGCCATTCAACGCCCTTTTGAGAATAGCTAAGATGTCAAAAAGTCGGGGTGTTACATGTGGGGTCCATATTATTAGTAAGAGAGAATGGAAAAAGTAAGAGGAGAAAAAAAATAAGAGAAAAGATTGTTAGTGGAATGTGAGGTCAATATTATTAGTAAGAGAGAAGGGAAAAAAAGTAAGAAAGAAGATGTTGAAAATTATCCTTCTTAAAATGTGCTATATTTTTCGTGGACAATAAAAAATGGCAAATGTGCTCTATTTTTCATGGACTGAAGGAATATTTTTTTGGAGAATAAGGTACTAGTTGAAATATGAAGTCAATTTACTAAAAATAAAGTAAAAGAAGATATTTATATCTGGATATTCTTGAATGAAAATATTAGATATTTAATGGCGAACGAACAAGGTGTAATTTTCATTCCGAGATTTTCAAGTTATATTAGTCGAGTGTGTAATGTCTCTCAACTTCCAACTGAGGTTGCTTGGGATTGTGGGAATTTCATTCAAACTAAATTTTAATCAAAATAATTTTAATTTTACTTAAAATAATTTTAATTAAAATAATTTATTGATATTTTAAAATTTAAAATTTAAATTTAATTTTATAAAATTAAATATGATATTTAGAAAATGAAACAAAATGAAGGATGACAAAGGGAAGAAGAAGATAATTTTGAAATAATATCAGAGTTAGTAAATCATTAAAATAATATCATATTGAAAAAATAAAAAATGTGAAAATACGAAATTGCCCATCACCCCAAAAGGGCATTTTCAGGAGAAAACATTGCAAAATGATTGATTTTAAAATAAACCCTTAGTTCAGGGACTACTGGAGATATTTTTAAAGTTCAGAGACTATTATCGAGAAAAATCCATAGTTCATGGACCAATTTTGTAGTTTACTCTATTAAAAAATTATTTCATCCATCTCAAGGTAGTTATGACATTTCTTTTGGGCATTAAATTTAAGAAATTGATGTCTTAAGGTTAAAAGGAAGAGAGTGGTGGAATAAAGTAATATAGATGAAAAGACAGTTAGGTATGAAAGAGGATAATTTTTTTGCAAAAAAAAGAAAATCAATTTAGGATAACCCAAGAAAGAATACTAGTCAATTACCTTGGGACTGAGGGAATGTTGTAATATGATGAATCACAATTATATTAATTTTGAAACATTAAAGTTTTATAGATAAAAATTACAAATTTATAAATAAAACCATATACATATATATACGTGGGGATAACATATTTTTAATAAAATTTTGTCATATTTTTCTTATTTCAAAATTTTTTAATTTTGATCAATTATCACAATTGTGCTTATAATGATATTTTTGATGATGCTTAAAACGAAGTCCTTTAAATATAAATAGAAAAGAAACGATTAGAAAATTTTGAGGTTTAACAAAATTCACGAATAAAAATAGATTAAACTTAATATTATAATATATTAGAAAAGGATTATTAATCTTGGTAAATTTAAAGTGTTCCTGATATCTTAGTATCACTAAGAGAGTCTATAAAAAACACGAATTAATGAAAAATTAACCAAGTGTTTTTCTTCAATACTAATTGAATTACACTATACTTCAAGTAATTAACTATTGATTCTTAATCGTATTGGATCTAATTTTTTTTCCGATTAGAAGCACCCATTCTAATTCTTTTAAAAAAAATTTACTACTACTTATTAACTCTAGTTTTTTTAGTTAACCATTCCATTGGCTATGAAGCATCCAGGATCCATCTATTTCTACATCATAACTAGCACATTTTTCCTATTCTGCCGTGGCTAAAAACAAGCCGAAATAATGAACAGCATAAAGAAATTATAGGTCTGAAATTAACCAACAACTTGCCAAAAATAGAAATAAATGTAGAATTTTACGTAGACAATCCCATATATAAGGCGGATGATAAACATAACATGCAAAAACAAGAAAGAATAAAATCTGGATAGAAAAAATAAAGTAAAATAGGATTTGTGAATAACATTTATGGCTACAAGTTGTGTTCATATGATGGGCTCCCTTGCCCTAAGCATAAGCTGTTTGATCATTATCAATGCCATTGCTGCTGCCGGCGAACAACGCCGCCTCCTGCAGGCAGAGACCGTCTATGACATCACCAAATATGGCGCCAAGGGCGATGGCACCACCGATGATGCAATGGTCAATCTTCGTACACATAATAATTTATAGTAATCCTGCTAATGCATGAAAATTAAATGAAGCTTTTTTTATATATAAATCAAAATGCTCAAGCCAAAAAGAGGGCGAGTTGTGCAATAGAGAGACGCACGCAACATAAAAAAAAGCTTTATTTATTTGTATTATATATATAATAATGAATGTCATTTTGTAGTCGTTCATTCAAGCATGGAGGGCCGGATGCGATAGCAAAGGGGGCGTGAGGATTTTGATCCCGCCCGGAAAATTCATGATGGGGGAAGTAATCCTAAGCGGAGAGTGCACTGCAACACCGCCAATGATCGTCGATATTCAGGGCACCCTGCTGGCAAATCCAGACCCGAGTTCCTACAGCAACGAGAAGTGGATCTTGATTGAGCACGTGGACAACATAAAAATCACGGGTGGAGGCACCCTTAACGCGCAAGGAGCGAATGCATGGAAGTACGCTAAAGAAGACGCACACATGCCCGTTGTAAGTTAGTAGTAACATTTTTCAAAGACAGGACTTAGGAGTATTAATTGTATTGTATTTATATTAAAATTCTAACGGTGTTGTTTGTGCAATACATAGAGTTTCACGTTCCAATCGTCGAAAAACGGGGACATTAGCAACCTAAATTTGTTGGACGCTATGGGATTCCATAGCAAGTTGATCGACAGTGATAACATCAAGGTGACGAAAATGACCATCACTGCCCCTGAGGAAAGCCCCAACACAGACGGAATCCATCTCAGCAATGCCACCAATGTGGAGATCACCGACACCGTCATTGGAACCGGCGATGACTGCATCTCCATTGGCACGGGCAGCAAAAACGTCTTAATCAAAAATGTCAAATGCGGACCCGGACATGGTCTTGCGTGAGTAGTAGGGCTATTTACGTAATCATTTAAATTAAATTAAATTAAATTAATTAAATTAATGATGTTATATAGTGTGGGGAGTTTGGGGAAGCGTCCCGACGAAATTAGCGTGGGGAACATCACCTTCAGTAGCTGTTCCTTGGCAGGCACAACCAACGGTGCCCGAATCAAGAGCTACCACAAGTCGCCGGTGATGACCGCCACCAACATCGTGTTCGAAGATATTACCTTGGATAACGTCAAGAACCCCATCATCATCGATCAACATTACTTCTCCAAGATGGTTGCTGAGGTTCGTATGTCATGTCTGATTGAATACGAAACATTTTCTTTCCAGCACGAAATTTACGTGCTGTTTTGTGAGATAATGAAGAGAGAATAATAAAGTAACATATAAGAAAAAATATTAAAAAGCAGAGATAGTGTTATTTCCACTTTATGAAATTTTTTATTTTTAATGGGACAGAAGATGAAGTAGTATCTATGCATATAATTTTTTACATGCTCGCTCGCACATGATGCATCTCCGGTTTCTTGTAGCAATCCAACGTCAAAATCAGTGACGTCCACTTTAGAAGAATCAAGGGCACCACAATCTCCGAGATTCCTATCTTGTTCAACTGCAGCACAACCAACCCGTGCGAAAACATTGAATTGGCTGACATTGACTTGAAGCCTGTGGGGGCCGCCAAGTCCGTTGAATCCGTCTGTGTGAGCGCCATCGGAATCAAGCCTTCCGGCACCGTCAACCCTCCTCCTCCCAAGTGCTAGGCTTTTTTATTAACATACATCAAAAAGGATGGAGCTAATGACCAAATTTAGTAGTAGTAATTTTTTGTCAGTCATTGATTTTATTTTTTATTTTATTTTATTTGCTTGTGTATTTGCGATGCTACGTGCATAATATTATTGTTGCTCGTGTAGCGCCCCGGATGGAGAAATTGCACGCTAGAAAGGATTGTGCAATTAGAATAAATAAATCAACAGATTATTTTCTTATTATTGCATTTTTTATAGACATATAATTGTATTCTTGTGATATATTACACACTGTTTATTTTAATGGTTTCTTCTTAAACTATGATCCAAATTTTAGTTTTAATTGATTTTTCAGTTCAAATCTTCTATCTACACTTCATATGCATAGTCAAATTTTACCCAATTAAGAATTATGTGCGCCGCTAAGCGGAGATGGTGTCATAAATAATACTCCATCCGTCCCCAAAGAATATACACTTTGGGGATGACACGAGTTTTAAAGTAAAATTGGTAAAATAAGAGAGATATATAGAGAAAAAGTAATTAAAGTATTGTTAGTGGAGAATGAGTCTCACCTTATTAGATATAAAAGACTTTTCAAAATTAGAAAGTGCATATTCTTGTAGGACGGATTCAAGTAAATAATTATATCATAAATTAATTTTTGATGATGTATGCATTACAAAATAAGATCGGCTAAACGTATTTTTTTTATTTAATTAAAGAAGTTAATTTTTGATGATGTATCCATTCTCCGAAGTGTCTCTATCGTCTTTTTCCTACCCCTTTGTATGTTAAGTTTTGTTTTGAAATTAAGCGAGTGTCAGACGTTGCATAAGGCCATCCACAATAGGAATAGCCCAGCAATAGCCCAGCAATAGCCCAGCCACTGCCACATTATCAGCACTAAAAATCCTCCTGCCACATCATCAAAACAAGCAAATAGCCCAGCAATAGCCCAGCCATAGCCTAGCCACATAATATCCACATCACTATTAACAAATATATACAAAATGAAATAATTAACAATCACACAATATACAAAATTTAATTTACGAGACATATACGGGAAAAATTTAATAATACTATTAAAATTTAAAAAAGTACAATAATTTAAAAAAATACATTAATTTTAAAAAAATACAATAATAAAAAGGAGTGCCAATTCACTCATCGTCTCCGTCGTCGCCGCCTCCGTCGCTGTCGCCACCATCGCCGCCGCCACCACCGCCGCCGCCGCAGCCGGTCTCCCTCCGTGCCGCCTCCAACTCGTCCTGTAGGCTCATGAGGAAGGTTTGAAGCACGCTCTTCTCCACGGGATCCGTCGCCACCCGTCATTCGGCCATCGTCTTGATCAACTGAGCGCGCGTTTGGGCGCGAGCGAAGAATTTGAGATCCTCGGTGGATTGGCCAAGGGGGGATGCCGACTGGACCTCCTGGGAAGCCCCGGCGTTCCCCCTCGCCTCCCGCTGAGCGCGCTTGCGCCCAATCGGGCGAGGTCGGCCACCGACCGAACGCGGCGTGGAGAACTCCTGCGTCGTCTCGGGGAGGTCGTGGGAACCACCGCTGCTGCCGCTGAAATCGCCGGTGTAGTTCAGTCGTTGCTTCTTCGGCCAGCCAGAGTCGACACCAACTCGGAACTTCTCGGACTAGTTCAGCACAAGATAGCAGTTCCAGTAGGTGAAGTCCTTGTATACCCCCTTCAGTGGGAAGGCTTTCTCCGCTATTCTCCTGCAGTCCTCCTCCGTTTGGCCACTGCTCATCATGCGGAGTGCGTTGGTGTACAAACACGAAAATCGGGAGACCACAGCCCTGATTCGGTTCCAGGCCTTCCGGCAATCCTCCCCGTTGCGTGGCCTCCCCTCCGGGCAAAATCTCTTGTAGGCTGCTGCTATCTTGCCCCACATGTTGACGATCCTCTTCTCATTCGAAACGAGAGGATCGTCGCAAACACTCACCCACGCCTTGCAGAGCGCGACGTTCTCCTCGTCCGTCCACCTCCTCCGTACCTCCTCCTCACCCGGCTGCGATGACTCGCCGACCTTCTTCTTGCCCTTCTTCTTTGGGGCGCCACGCCCCCGCTCTGCCCCCCCTTGAACGAGAGTTTCCGGAGCTCCGATCGTATCAAACACCAATCATCTAAGGAGAAACTATCAAACCCCAAGGGCGTTTGGGTCGATGTGTGCGAAGAACCAGTCGAAAAATTAAAACTGGGGCGATAGACATCCCCCGTCGTCGCCGGGGACCCCCCAGAAGTCCACTGTGTAGCCGGTACGACCCCCGGAGTCCCCTGTGTCGGCGGTACCCCCCCGGGCATCATCTGCATCCCGGGTGCCCATCCCGTTGGTGCCCACCCCGGTATCGCCGGAAACCCCCCGGCGGACTCCCCCCGTTGGCATCCCGGAAAACATCTGCTGCCACGGGTACATGTTGTAGTACCCGGGCATCTGACCCCATCCACTTCCCACGGGGATCGACAGAGTTTGTGCCCGCTACTCCCGGAACTAGGCTCGTTGTTGAGATCCATTTCCCGTTGTTGATCTTGTACAGAAATTAAGATAGAGAGAGTACTCGTTAAAACAAGTGGTGCGAATGAAAATGACGAGCAAAGCGCGTATATATAGTGTTTCGGAAAAAAAAAAATTAAATTTCGCGCTAGGCGGTGCGCTGGGCGATCCGGGCGCTGCAATAGCTCCGAGCGGATCGCCCAGCGCACCGCCCAGCGCCACGAAAGCGCCCAGCGCTGCGCGGTTTCTCTCTCCATTCGTCCGCTGGGCGACTGCAATAGACCGCCCAGCGCCGGCGCTCGGCTGGGCGCTATTGTGGATGGTCTAAGATACCGCCTTTATTTTGTTTGGAATGTCAAATGGACATAGGATTTTGTGTATGTTCGGATTTTATTGTTTAATCGTATTGTGTAAATAGTTGACAAGGACGTCTGTCTTCTTGTTGATGGGAAAAATAAAAGTTCTTTTGCAAATACATGGAATAATGCCAAAGTACTAAAAATAAAATATTACAAATTAATTACTCCCCCGTACTTAAAGAATATCCACTTTGTGTTCGACATATGTTTTAAAGTAAAATTGGAAAAGTAAGAGAGAGGTAGAGAGAAGAAGTAATTAAAGTATTGATAATGGAGAATGATTCCCACTAGAGTGAAAGGAGTTTCCAAAAATGAAAAATGCATATTCTTATGAACAGATTAAAAAGGAAATGGTGCATATTCTTATGGGACAGAGGGAGAGGGAGTAATATTTAACTTCTACATAGTAAAAGAAAGGAAATTTAATAAATGGTCTTATAATCTTTATTTAATTTGTGCTAGTCCAATTGTAGCCATTGATCAAGAATTTCCATTTTCGAGAAGTCCAATTGTAGCAGGGATAAAGTAGGTTTAGGATTTTAAACCTATGTATTCCATTTGTTTTGTACACCGGATAAAAATTTCAAAAGCTCGTCGGGCTTTCTAAAGCCTGTCCAGGCCCGTGTCAACATCAACATTTTGCACTATTTGGCCTATATTATTATTTAGGGGTGAGAAATTGTACAGAAATACCGGACTTACCGTACCGGAAAAATACCGAAAATACCGATTTTTCGGTATACCGCAGTGTCCGGTACGGTATGATATCGTACCGCAGTGCTTCGGTACGGTAACGATATCAATTTTTCTATACCGCGCTATACCGAATCCACGGTATACCGGTATACCGCGGTATACCGAATCTTTGGTATATATCGAAAATTCGATATACCGATAGATTATTATATATATATATTAATATTAAATATAATATAATATATATTACATATATATATATATATTATATTAAATAAAATTTAAAAAAATTTAAATGTAATATATATATTACATTTATAAATATTTTGGATACAATAGGTTTTTTTCGGTATAATCGTTACCATACCGCATACCGTTATTACAGTATGGTAACGGTATCAAAAATTACCATACCGAATTTCCGGTACGGTATCGGTATGAAATTTTGACATACCGTAATTTCCAGTACGGTATGCGGTATGACACGGTCGGTACGGTATATCGTACCGACCCACCATCCCTAAAAATGTGATTTCCATCTTCTACCCCTCTCATTCACACTCTTTCTCTCTCCGTCAATTAAAGTTGTTTCTCCCTGCACGATGCTTTGGCCGGCGACGGTGCCGGCGCATGACCGCCCTCTCCACGTCGCCGACACACTTAACTCCATCACTCTATCTCTTCACTCTCTTTCTCCATTGATTGAAGTCGATGCATCTTATTCTCTGTGCCAAAAATGCCCGGCGACTGCAGTGCAGGTGTGTCCGGTGGTAGTGGTTGCCGGTGCATAGCCGCCTTTCTCCACGACCGCTGACTCACTTACCTCCGTCGCCTCCTTCAATTTTGGCTTATATGAGGCAGTGATGATGTTGGTATTCAAAATCTGAGCCTTGATTTTCTGTAAATTGCTTCAATAGATTTTTTCTATCATTTAGTCCACCATAGTTGTTTTGTTCTGAACTTGAACTTATTATTCTATGAATTCATTGTTGCCACATAATGTTGTGTTCTTTGAAAATTTTACACAAATTGGAGGCAGTGATGATTTCTTTTAGATCTTGGACCTCCTTAAATTTTCTGTAGATTTCTTCGTTTGATTTTAATCCTAAGAGCATTGGTGCTCGTTTCCAAATTTTCTGCTCCATAATATAAAAAGTGAATGCTTGATTATTGTGAAGTTTTTTTGATTATTTGCCATTGCTAAGATGGAATAAGTCATTGCTTTGAATTCCAGTAAAATGATTAGAATTAAAACTTCTAATTAGAGTTGGAAATAATCGAACAGGGCATATTTGTCGTCCCATGTTTTATCTATGAAATAATCCTGAGCAATATCAATTCTACAAAACACCATGCCAAAAATCTTATCAAGATGTTATCCTACTTTGGGCCCAAAAATTTAATCCCAAGTTAATTATCATATTATATCCAATCCGTGCTACAAAACGGGCCCTTATTTCCAACATAGTTGGGACCACTTTTGAGAAGTCCAAATATCAATTCTCATAAATTCAAATGTGCATCCTAAATTTTTTTACTTAAAGATATCACCCAACTCCATACCACAAATTTTTTTTCTTCACCTATTTCACCACCATCGTGAAAAGTCTCCAACCAAAAGTCAGTGGAATATGATACTGGATCAGTGGTCAATCGAAGCCCAAAAGAAAAAATGGTCCTACCTATATAAAGCCCAGGAAATAACAAGCCCAATCTTCAAAAAACCCTAGGCAACAGGCCGTATAAATCTTATCATCCTCGCCTCTCACTTCATTTCCCATCACATCCACCACCGGCGAAAGAGGAGAGATGGTGACGCTTAAGCTGCAGAAGCGGCTTTCCGCCAGCGTATTGAAGTGCGGCAAGGGGAAGGTTTGGCTCGACCCTAATGAAGTTAACGAAATCTCCATGGCCAACTCCCGTACGTTCTGCTTTCTACTTTCAAAATTTTCAGAGCTATTTTATCATTCCAGTGTTTTTCGAAGTCCGATTTAAAAAGCACAAAAAAATTGGGTGCTTATTTAGAAATTGGATTAATTTGTGTGTGAATAAACAATTTCAGATTTATTTGCTTAGGGCTTGTTTAAGCATTTGTATGTAATCAGGCCACCTAATTCTCCTAAATTAATTCAAAAAGCACAAAATTGGATGCTTATTGATAAATTGGATTAATTTGTGTTTGGATAAACAAGCATAAGATTTATTTGCTTAGAGCTTGTATAAGGATTTGTATGTAATCAGGCCACCTAGTGGATTTGGTGATAATTGAAATGATTAGGCATAGCTTCGGATTCACGGTGCAATTGCACGATTTCTATATATCTTCAGAGTAGAACTGGTGCAGAATGTCTATAACTTGCTTAGAACTATATAATAATGATCTGCTGTTGTTCATGATATCGGTGCGAATATATCCATAGAATATAAAAATGCAATAGTACATGTTGGTAGGTTATCGATAGTCAGAGCTGTGGGGTAGACAAATGCTAAATTTAGTTCTACATATCACATAACCAGACCTGGAATTGCTTCATTAGTCCATATATCATCATTATTATTTCTTTTGTTTTATTATGTGAATACATTACTATTCTCACAATTTAATTAGGGATATTCTTTTGGACGCAGGTCAAAATATTAGGAAGTTGGTTAAGGATGGTTTCATTATCAGGAAGCCAACCAAGATCCACTCACGTTCCCGTGCCCGCCGCATGAAGGAGGCAAAGAGGAAGGGACGTCACTCTGGATATGGTATAGTTCTGCGTGATTTTGCTTTCATTTATACCGCAAAGGGTTTCTCACTCTTTTATTTGTAGTTTAATACTTTTTTGTTATCATTTCCTTACTAAGAGCAAATTTATTTGTTTATTTGCGATTAACGCTTGTAGGTAAGCGCAAGGGTACCAGGGAAGCAAGGTTGCCCACTAAGATTCTTTGGATGAGGAGGATGAGAGTATTGAGGCGTCTGCTCCGCAAGTATCGTGAGGCAAAGAAGATTGACAAACACATGTACCATGACATGTACATGAGGGTCAAGGGAAATGTGTTCAAGAACAAGCGTGTGTTGATGGAGAGCATTCACAAGTCCAAGGCTGAGAAGGCTAGGGAGAAGACCTTGTCCGACCAGTTTGAGGCCAAGAGAGCAAAGAACAAGGCTAGCAGGGAAAGGAAGTTTGCTAGGAGAGAAGAACGTCTTGCTCAGGTATAGCGTCAAGATTCTGAAACTGTATAGTAATTTTCCTGGATTTGATTAATCCCAACATCCTATTTCATAACCAATGTAGGGACCAGGAGAGAAGGTAGCTCCACCTCCAGCAGCTGCCCCTGCACCGACAGCTCAGCCAGCACAGTAAGTGTATTGCAATTGCAGCTCAATTCACCGGCTGTGATTTGAAGTTCTATCATCTGATATTTGTTATTTCTTGTTGTAGGCCAATTAAGAAGTTGAAGAAGTGATATACTTGACGAATAGTTTCAATTACTGGCATCGGGCGTCCTGTTTATGGTTTTGCTAGAACTGTACCCTTCTTTTACACCCTTAATTTTGAGTTGCTTTTATCATATAACTATGTTTAGTGAAAGGAGTATTGAAATTATTATGTTTCCATAAGTTGATTTATACTCCTATTTGATTTCTTATATCTTTATGTGCATGTTCTGATATGGGCTATAATTTCTGGTTTATCTAATATCATTGTTATCAGGTGTACTTGAAAATTATAAACAATTAGTTTGGCACTGTTTTAATGCATAATTGGCCAAGTAAGAGAGATAAAATGATGTATAGGGGGGATGTGTTGCTTAACTAATCCAAAATTAGAAATTTCATACTTTTTAGGTACAAATTAATAAGGTTATAGTTCATTGTTTAGGGATGGAGGGAATATTAAAGTTGTACATTGCATGTTTTGTAGCTTCATTCAGGTATTTTATACGATGTTAAAAAATGGCCTTTTACATATATAAATGTTGGTTTTGTTTCAAGATAGTTTAGTTGTTATTTTTGGGCTGTGTTAAGGTATTTAATTTTTTTATTTTTGGCAAAAATTCTATTATCTCTCTTACTCTTGTCATTTTTCTCTTCACTTTACCTTTAACATATAGTTCTTCTGTCGCATTAAAAATAAAATGAAATGTTTTTCTTTTTTTTGTGTATTTCATTAAAAATGAAACCTTTCTTAAAATGGAAATGACTTTATCCTATTTTTTAATCTCTCTAACTGTATTCTATCTTCATTAACTCAAAAAATAATGTTATATAAAATTTCGTCCTGATTTCTAAATGTTTCATTTTAAGTGGGACGAAGGGAGTATTAAATTTTTTAAATCCCGAGTCAAAAGAAATGCCTCAACTAGTATGGGTGGGAAAGAGTACCTTTTTGGATAGCATGACTCAAGTTGAAGTGATTTTTCATTGATTCATCCTTATGTTTGGAATTAGTTGTGATGAAAGAACACCCATTCAATATGCGAGGAGCCAACATCTTACGTATCTCATGTATAAATTCATTACAGATCTTTTCTTAAGATCTTCTCCACATGATTTGTCAACTGTATTTCCATATCAACTTTTTCCTTAAACTTTTTATCATCACGTAAATCACACAATTTCCTAAATAAGGCTTCTTGTCACGTAATGTGAGCTCAATCCGGCGTCGTAGTTGAAGAAGGCGTTCTGAGTTGCGTTGCCTACGGATGTAACGATGCAGCCAGCTTCGTTCGCTTTCTCGCATTTCCCAAGCCTGACTACGAACGTAACAGCGGTGCCGTGCCCTAACCCGTCGCTTTCAACCCACACGTAGCCTCCCATCAAGTTCACAAACCTGTTCACTTCATTGCTCAGTAAAACTGAAAATTGAGTAAAATTAAGCAGAAAAAAAAAACTGATGTGCACCTTTTGCAAATTGGAAGGCCGAGACCGGTACAGGATCGGTTCCGGGTGGGTGAGTTTTGGGGATCGGCGAACTTGGTGAAGAGACGTGGGATGTCAGTTGGGCAGATGCCACAGCCGGAATCTCGAACCTGCACTCTCATGTAAAAATGGATGTCTGTTGAAGGTGGCGAGCCCCTAACGTTTTCCGGCTTTGCAACGGATGCCTCAATGGCGATGTAGCCTTCCTTTGTGAACTTAACGGCGTTACTAACCACGATCAGTATGATCTGCATCAGCCGTTTCTTATCACCGGTAGCGTACACGGGCAAGTCAAGACCTATTTTCAAAGTTAGTGACACTTTCTTCACTGATGCAATAGGCCTTATCAACTCCACAACCTGTTCTTCAACACAACTACTCTAAATCAAACAGGCAAGCCACTTAAAAGTGAAGATATACAAACACAAGGTCTTGTTAGGTCGACAACTATCTTAAATTGATAACTGACAACTATGTCAACAACTTATCAACACGAAGACATTTGTATGTCAACTAAATTTAGTTGACATCTATAACGTAGATTGTTAACGTAGTTGTCAGTTATCAATTTAATCAATCATGTCCCTACAAACATATATATGCATCACCTCTCCAAAAGCTGCTTGAAGATTGAATAACTCTGATTCTAAATGAAGGCTGCCATCTTCCAGTTTTGAGAGGTCCAAGACGTCATTGATGAGCGTTTCCAGCACGTTGCCACTCTTGAGTATGGTCTCGATCATGACCCTTTGGTCCGGACCTAGCTCCGCTTCCAAGAGTACTGAACATAGAGATAGGATAGCATGCATCGGCATCCTCATCTCGTGGTTCATTACAGCAAGGAAGTCATTCCTAGCATGGATAGCCAGCTCTGCCTCTTGGCGAGCTAAATCCAGCGCCACGTTCTGCTGCACCAGCTGATCGTGAGACCTCATGGACTCTTCCAGGATCACAGCATGAGACAGAGCTACCGCCACCTAAACATCGAACGAACCAAGACAAGAGGATCATTTCATTTCAAACTTTTCGATAAAAGGACATGAAAAAAAAACGAACCTGATCAACAACGACTTCTACAAGCTCAAGCTCATGGTCGCGCCATTGCCTGATTCCGCTAAGAACAAGAACCATCACAGCGTAGCTCTTAGCCGACAGCTGAGGACAGTTGTCGATGTGGAAGTTCGAGAGGTCCAAGAGCGGTACACGAACTGCGACAGATTCAGGAGACATGTATCCACCATGGAGAGGCTTAATATTTGCCAAAGGGCATGTGTGAGGAATATGGATTGCCTCAGCCCGGCTAAAGATTTCGTTGACAATTGGAAGACTCGTGGGAACAGTGGATCTGACCGGTATCAGATTCGTCAGAGTGTGGGACAACCGCAGGCTCAATCCTCGTTGAGACGGCATCCACAGGGCACACTCTTCCAAATCCAAGGTCCTCCCAAGCTCAACAAGAGTAGTTTTCAGAATAGTGTGTCGATCAAGCGTGCTTCTGATCTCGTGAGTTAGCATCCGGACGTGCCTACTCGTCTCCTCCTGCTTTATGATAAGTCCCATCTCTCTGTCCAGCTCTTCGGCCTTGTTTTTCAGAAACGACTCCCGTGTTTTCACACTGAGCAGGTCCGGGATGATGTGGACGAGCATCAGCGCTGTGACACAGGACACCGCAGCAGTGGAGACTTTCGCTATGGTCATGACAAGCGCAACGGTTTTCGAGTGAAGGGTGAATGTCCAGAGATTGAGGAGATGAGTTGCTCCACAGAGAATGATGAAAGCACCAAACTGTATCAGCACCCACCTGTATGGGAAGAATGAAGACTTCTGGACAAAGTAGATGAGCTCAAGGGGAATGGAGAAGTACGCGATCGCGATTAGGAAATCGGATATGTATTGGTACTTCACCAGGACCCCATCCGCGGGCCAGTGACTCTCGACGCAGTCGCATGACTCCATTAGAGGGACCTATCACAATTGGTTCAACATCATTGTGTTTTTTACTATATTTTGAACATTATCTGGATTCCAAATTAACGATCCATTAAATTGATTTATCACATAACTAACTAAAACTTGTTACTTATGAATCAATACCAATGTGCTACACATACTTCACCACTTATACATTCATGTGCCTCTTCAAAAAAAATTCCATATTACTAACATCTTCCACATCAATTGATCTTATCCAACAATTCAGCTAAGATGACACACTTTCTATTTTTGGTAACTTTCTTTTTCTTTTTTCCAATTATTCCACCCAACCACTTTTTTTCTCAATCCAATTAAATATTAACACTCTTTTCTCATTGCATTTAATACTTACACCCACTCTTTCTACACATTAACTAACAACTTATAAAATCCCGTGCGTGCTGACTAAGAAATGTGCCATCTTAGCCAGAACGGAGAGAGTACTATTATTGGAGATTTTTTTAACTCTGTAACATGGCATACTTCATTATAGATTAGCAAGTAAAGAAGAAAAAAAAAACTACTCATCCATTACCAAAAAAGGTAGAGATCGGATCATACATAACTTACTTCAATCACAAATCTTACTTTTATTTAAATATATTTATACCTGATGAACAAAATTACATGAAGCCAATCCTAGAGCATCGATTCAGTTGGCAGAGTCTGATTTGAGAAGGGAAAATGGTTGGATTGTTTTGAGGAGGAGAGTCATGAAAAAGTAAGGTGGAGGGAAAATAAAATGAAAAAAACATTTATAGCTTCGATTTGAGGCATCGCATTCACGGGGATGAAAGAGACTAGCAGAGCTGTGGTTCAATGAATTTGGGCACACGTGTGACAACTGCATTGGATCCAACCCCAGCTTGCACGTGTGACTCCCGCATTTTATTGGCCGGCCTAAATAACAGAAAAGTTATCTCTTTTTCGGGTAGTTAATTCGGATTTTAAAATAAAATACTATCTATCATCTGTCTCATTAAAAATAAAAATAACATTTTTTCTATTTTTTTCTTTATCTTACTTTACTCTTTTTTTCATTAACTCACAAAACCACATTACATAAAATCATGTGCAGAAAATCGAATGTTTTATATTTAATGGAACGAGAGAGTACGAAAAAAAGTGAGTTGAAAAAGTTAGTGTTATATGGGTCTAACTTTTATACTTCCTCGTCCCATAGAAATAGGTCATTTAGAATTGACACATGTTTTAATGCGTAATTGGTAAAATACGAGAAAAAGAGAAAAAATAGCTGATATTGTGTAGTGAATGTTGGGTACATAAATGGTCAAGTATAATAGAAGGGTAAAAAAGTTGTCATAAATGGATATAGACTATTCTATGCGGCTGACGAAAAATGAAATATGACATATTTCTATAGGACGAAGGGAGTATGTTTTTATAATATAATAACATGAGTGGAATTGAGTTAGCGAAATGTAGAGTTTAAAAATGAAGTGTGATAATTAATAAGAGATATACCAAAATAGAAAATTGGGATATATAATGGGGGGATAAATATGTTGGTTTTTACAGTTAAATGAGATAGTTGGAATGGAAAATGATTCACGTGAGCAATTATTTTGTACAGATCCATTTAGTTACTGATTTCGAAATAATGATGATGATAACTAACTGCATTTACATTTGGAGATAGTGCCATATCTTTGAAGTCTTTGAACTATGTTTGTATTTCTAATTTGTAGGAGTACTTCTGAATTTGAAAATCTAGTGGATGATAAGGGAAGAGGTATCGTATCTATTGGGTGAACATTGGAACAATTGTGGATTCGCAAATTTCTATTTAGAATTGCAAGAAAACAAAGATATACTCTCTCCATCCCACAAGAATATGTACTCTTTCCTTTTTAGTCCGTCCCATAAGTATGCACTTTCTTATTAGGAAAAGTCGTTTCTTTCTAATGAGGTGAGACTCATTCTCCATTAACAATACTTTAATTACTTTTTCTCTCAACATCTCTCTTACTTTATCAATTTTATATTAAACCCTGTGTCGATCTCAAAGTGTATATTCTTTGGGAACGGAGGAAGTATTTGGCATACAATATTTACATCAAATTGAGGACTGAGCTGTGATAGATAGTCAAAACATATTTTATTAAACTTGTTAAAAAATATACAAGAGTTAGCAAAGATGGTAGAAGTATGACGACATTTAGCCCACCGAAACATATTAAGCTACCATTAGATGCATATCCACATCTCAAAGGGACAAATAATAAAAACGTGGCAGACGTATTGTCTGAATTTAATATTTGAGTGATGCTAAATGGCCATAATGTGGCCGGCCATAAAAAGTTAATTTAGTTCATTTACACGTATAAAAAAATTAGAATTACCGATATAAACTTATATGTGTGTGAATGGACTTGTGAGTTGATACTTATCTTTGAATTCCATTACGTAAAACACATTAATATCACGAATTACTGTATACGTTGAGCAACAATCAAGAAATGACAGTAGTAATAAGTTGAGCAAAAACTACGAAAGAACAACACTAACATGTTGAGCAACATATAATGAAGATGATATAAAAGTAAAATCAAATAGTATTAAACTAAAAATTTGAAAAAAAAATCAATTTTTTTTGTTATTTACTTAATTTATGGCTGGCCATAATGTGGCCGCATAGCATTATTCTTAATATTTAGGTTCCATATCACATTATTTAGGTTAGATGTACCAAAGAAGGGAAGATGCTTGTGCATCATGTTAAACTAGATATCAATCAATCTAGATCTCAGTATCCAATAATACTACTTTAACTACCATTATTTTCATCTCTCTTATTTTACCATTATCCTCATCTCTCATATATTTTTCCAGAATTCGTGACAGCAAATATAATATCTTTGATGGTACTTAGTTCCTATTTAAAGACGAGTTTTAAGTCTAACCTTTCCTTTCTTTTATACTATATGCCATAATTCATGTGATCCAGTATTTGCACGTGTGGTATACAAATTCATTGCACGCTAAAATCTCGATTTACATTAGCTGTGTGTATTTGGATTTCCGTTCGGTTTTTTTGCCAAAACCGAAAAACCGAATTTAGTTCAAAATCCAAACCGAACCGAACCCGAAAAATCGAAAAAATCGAAAATCGAACTTAAAAAACTGAAAAATCCGAAAAACCCGAAAAGAACCGAAAAAACCCAAAAAAACAAATAATATATATATATATATGTAATTTATTTTATATATACTAATAGAATATTTATATTTAATATAAAATTAATAATACATATAATATCTATTATATAGTAGAATATATTAAAATAATATATATTATATATAATATAATATATTAAATTAATAGAACCGAACAGAAAAATTGAAAAAACCGAACCGAATTTCAAAATTTCGGTTTAGTTCGGTTCGGATATTCGGTTTCCAGTTTTTTTGCTCAACCCTAATTTAAATGATTAAAATTAAATTCATACAAACTTAGAGAATAAATTTCAAGCATTTTTCTAAAAAATAATAAATAGATAATAATATAAGTTTTAAATAGGCCACTCGAACCTTTTCAACCCAAAAATTACAGAATTTTTATCGGATCAAATCAATAAGGACAAAAACCCAATAAAACACATCTAAAACCTTTATTTATATTCCCTTCATTCCATTGAAGATGACTCACTTTCCTTTTTAGCTTATACCGACCAAGATAACCCGTTACTAAAAATGAAAACACTTTTATCTCTATTTTATTATCTCTCTTACTTTATTCTCTTCACTCAGTATATAAAATAAAATTACATAAAGAATGAGATGAAATACCCGAGCCGTGTACAAGCGGTACTCTAACTATTACAATCAAAAGGAAAATAACAACAATAAGAGGAATGAAAATTACAACGGAATAATAAAACAAACCAAACTAAAAGTCGAGTCGAGGAAAGCCCTCTTTTCGCAAGACAAATTACGCCCCAGCTAGTGCTTACGGAATGACGTATTGTCCCTAAAGACAAAACGACTTCCTCCTAGCGTGTAGAAGCACCTCAAACACGCTAGGCACCGATGAACTTGATGAAGTTCCGAGAATCGAGCTAGATAATGCTTCTAAGATGCACACTATGATATAGAAAGCTTGAGAGAAGAGAGAATACTTTACGCTGGTGTGATCTACTCTCCCAAACTCCACTTATTTATAAGACAGGGGAGGCCACCTCAAAGGTTTTAACATTAAGGGACTCCATAAACTAATTAATCGAGGTTACATTACATAAAAGGCCAAAGAACTTAGAAACTGAAAAACTTGAAGCCTTCATATTATCACATACTAATGTCAACATCGTGCCATGCACATGACATAAGATTTTTAAACTATATGTAAATAAAGATCAAAGAGTATGAGTTAGTTACAATAAAATATTAGTAGTAAAAACAAATACAGAATATAAAGAGAAGAAAATAAAACATGTGTAAATAAAGACCAAAAAGTAACAATCGGATAAATGGAATAAAATAAACAGCTCAATAAAACGTGATCAACAAAAAACAAATATTCATATGTAGGGATCATATCTTAAGAAAACAAAAACACACCAATAGTTCATAAGTTTTGGAAAACTTCTTTGTAAACAACATTAAAAGTCGAATCACCCCTACTATCATCATCGTCATGTTTACAAACCAAAATCTTCAAACCTGCACGACTTGTAACTCTAGATATAACAACATACAATTGTCCATGACTGAAGACTGGTTTTCGTAAGAATAACCCAACATGAGCCAAAGGTTGACCTTGACTTTTGTTAATGGTCATTGCATACGACACAACCACATGAAATTGTCGTCACTGAAATTTGAATGGCAACCTTGGATCAGAAGGAATTAAAGACATTCGAGGAATCAAAACTTTATGCCCAACATTATGGCCAACCAACACTTGTCCCTTCAAAACATAACCACCTAATTAGCTATAGACTTTTGAACAGATACACCTACATTAGCTTCACATAGTAAATGCAAACACATGGTTAGTACAATCGAAATAACTGATATATAATTAAATTTATAATGAACTAAATTGACATATTATTAACAAAAATTAAGAAATGGACTAATTTCGACCAAAATAATAACGCAAGTAAAACTATACAATGGTTTAGACAACAATTTACACTACTCCATAAATGTCAGAAATTCGTAGACACATTTTATAATATTCAAAAACAATGTTGAGATTTTAAATCCGCTTAAGATACGATAAGACTATAAATGAACTCTAAATAATTCCAAAAAAAAACCTTGACCAAACGAATCCAACATTACAAACTTCATAAATCTTTATCCCGAGCAAACAATTAAATTTAGTTCTTGTCTACTATTTAGTTAATATAGAATATTAACTAAAAACATGCCACACCAAAAATAAGTAGCCCAATAGATATAACACTACAACCCAAATAAGAATTAAACTAAAATCTCAACCAATACAGCCCAAATAAAGTAAATCATAGCCCAATTATTAATTTAAAAAAGGGCACAAAATTTTTACCAACAAGTAATACCAATACATTATAATCTTAAATGATAAAATAATAAACTTACCTAAATCTAATCAGCTTAAGACGTAATTAAAATTTAATTAAACCTACATATAAAATTAATAAAACAAACTATTTTTAATTTTGGAAAAGCCACCTCTCTCTCTCGATGGAAACCCTAGGATTCCCCATATTTCCCGTCGCCTCCCTCTTCCTCCACCACCACAACCCCGACACCCTCTTCCACCACCAAAACAAAATCTCCGACCGGCAATCGTATACGCTACACCAGATCTCCAAAGATACATCCTAAAGAACAATTAGATTTACCCTAATCCACGAAAATTTATACATCGGCTACACCAAAATCTGGAAAATGAACATAATCTAACAATGTTTGAAGGTAGCTGATAAGGCTAATTTCATGCATAGGTCTAGGGGATAAATTCATGAATTTGCTGGGCATAACACATGTCTTAAGCCAGGTGTATAGAAGAAATTCGCCTGGTCTAGGAAAAGAAGGAGGCAATCACACGCCCGAGGAAACTGGCGAATAAGTGAACATTGTGAAAGAAATTGCAAGACGGAGTAAATCTCAGAACTGAAGGGTAGAATGGTGATTTCTACGAAGGTTCTAGAAGATTATGTCCGTGTCTATAAAAGGAAGGATGCATGCATTCTGGAGGGATCTTCTCGGTGGAGACCTCACTAACAGTCTGCAGCTAGTTCACTTTTCTATACACTTGAGTTCTTAGAGGGAAATTCAGGGGGTTTCGCGCTGGGGTTCATTTTCCGCTTTCTCGTATTTTTAAGCTGTGGTGTAACACCGTCCTGTTGAGGGCGAAGAAACAAGTTCCCGTTTAATTTCTCGCATTTTGTGGTTTCCACCGAGCTTCGCTGTTCGAAGCTCGGTATTCTGTTTTATCGACTATTTCTGTGTTTTATGCAAGTTTAATTTTCTGTTATGTCGATAATGTTGATTTCTGTTTTTGCCGTTGTGATTTTCTGGAGTTTGAGCTACCTTACTTGTTTTGGATGCGTTTCGCAATTGTTTACGGAAACTGAGCAGAGTAATGGCTGGATCGGAGTGATCGGAGTTTGTTGGTGAATGAATCGGAGGTTTGAATTTGTTTTGTAGCTTGATTGTGGAAACGTTTAAATTCGGAGTTGATCGGAGTAGATCTGTTAGATCGGAAGTTATGGAGCTGATTGTGGTTGTTGTTGGGTTCGGATTGCTTGGATCCGGAGTGGATTAAGCACCCGACGTGAATCTGAGCAAAATTGGTTTTAATTCTATGTCTAGTCTACGTGTTTTCATTTCAGTTTATGAGCAGAGGCTCGCGGACTGGATTCTGGAGTAACTCATCTGGGTGGAGGGACGATAGATTTATTTGGCAGATCAAGGATACAGCATCCGCGGTCACCACCAGATCAGGGTTATCTACGGGAGATCCATTTCCGTTCGGTTTGGAAAGTTAAGAGGATTGGAGTTCATCGGGAAGGGAGGATCCCAAGTCACCAACAGAGTCGGAAATAGAGTCAGAAATAGAGGAAGTAGTCATGGCGCAAGTAGTAGATCCAGATCCAGAGATCGGTTCGTTAACTGTCCATTTAGATGGAGAACCAGCTCAAGCTATAGTGATGAATCCACGCCAGCGGACTATTGAGATCAAGACAAACGTACTCGGCATATTGCCAACGTTCTCTGGGCGTAGAAATGAGTGTCCGTACGAGTTTTTAAATGAATCCAGTAAGTTGTGTGGTATTCAGAAGAGACCGAATGATGCAACAGAGGAGGATTATCGCCTACGTGCAATTTCGTTTGCCATGAAGGGGGAAGCCAACACGTGGTTATTGAGGTTGCCCCCGGATTCTATCCGCACATGGAGGGATTTCAAGTTAGAATTCTTAGATTATTTCTTCCCATCCAACAAGACGAACGCACTGAAAAAAGAAATATTAGAGTGTAAGTAGGATTACGACGAATCTTTGAGTTAGTATTGGTCGAGATTCAAGGGGTTGTTGGATGCATGCCTGAATCACCGAATGATAGAGGCAGAGACCTACTCTCTGTTTTACGAAGGGGTGACTCCTGAGTCGAAGGACTTAATGAATTCCTCGAGTGGGAGGAATTTCACAAGAAAGAGGGGAAGTGAAGCAAGAGAAATCCTGGGGAAGTTGATCGACGCTAAGAAGACGTACGATAACCCTAGGAATGTAGTGAGGAGAGGATCGGTGAATGCCATAAGAGAGCAAGAAGAAGATAAAGTAGAAGCAAGGATTGACAGGCTTGAGAAGGCTCTTTTGAACGCGATTGAAAAGACAATTCCACTAGCTTCACAAGGGAAGGAGAAATCTCCTGGTCCAGGAGATAATCAAATTCAGCAATATTACGGGACCCAGGAAGGAGATTATCAAGCTCAAGCCAATGCAATGGGAAGTTGGAATCCCGATGGGAGCTGGAATCCAGGGAGACAGAGAGACGCACCCTGGAGGAACCATCCAAATTTCAGATGGACTGACAACGAACAAAATCAGCCAGCACCACAACAAAATCAGCAGTTTGCACCTCAGCTCGAGAGACAAGGTAACTGGTCAGGAAGGAACCAAGAGGGGCAAGGCAACTGGATCAATCGGAACCAAGAAGACCACTCGAGCTGGGGAAACAGAAATCAGAACAATCAAGGGAACTCTTATGTACCACCGCACCAAAGGAGTTTTCAAAACAATTACCAGGGCCCAGGAAATCAGTACAACAACGCCTCAGGAGGTCAAGGAAACGCTCGTCAGAATCAAGTGAGTGGACCGACTCTGAGTATAGGGCCAGGGCCCAGTCAGCCACCAAAGCCACCAAAGAGTATCGATGATATGGTGCACGACCTCGTCAGTTCTCAGCAACATATGCAAAACAACCTGCAATCGAACAATGACGTAGTGCACAAGCTTCAAGACGCTCAGCAGGAGCAAAAGGCAACAATGGATATGCTAGCAAAGCAATTATCCCAGATAGCCACCTCTTTGAGTGATATGAGGGGATATGAAGGAAAGATTCCCGCCTCAGTAAGGCCACCTGATAGAGCGAATATAAGTCAGATTACCTTGAGATCCGGGAAAGGATATGAGGGGCCAGTGGTAAGAACGAAGGAAGCGACAGATCCCAAGGAAGGCAACATGAATTTGGAGGGCGATAATTCCTTGCTCAAGGATGACCTTAAGGCACGAGACTTGGAGAGATCCTTGCCTAGGTCAACTGAACCATTCTTCTTCGATCCAGAGCCGGAGTTGGAGAACGAGGCAGTAGGGGAGGAAACTGGAGAGTTCTCAGCTGAAAGTTCTACAGGAGCAGGGAAGCGACCGAAACCTTTCCCAAACCGGAGGGAAGCCAAGAAGAAGAAGGAAGAGCTGTAGATTTCATGGATATTATTGGGAAGCTGAAGATTAATCTACCATTCTTACAGGCTTTGAAATTGCCGGTGTTTAGCAAGTTCATCCAGGAATTTATAGCTGGGAAGGCTAGACCCAGTGGAAAAATTTTTGATAGGCGAGAACGTCTCCGCAGTGATTCAAAAGAGGAGGATGCCTTCGAAATGCAATGACCCAGGTATGTTTACTTTGCCCATCTCTATTGGTGATGTAAAAATCGAGCATGCTATGTGTGACTTGGGTGCGTCGATAAATGTGTTACCACTGTCTATATACAAGAAGTTAGTAGGGGAAGGCATGGTGAACACAAAAGTTGTGATCCAATTGGCAGACAGGTCATGCATTTGTCCTGAAGGAGTGCTTGAAAACGTGATAGTGAAGGTACATGACTTCTTGTACCCAGCTGATTTTCATGTAATTAAAATGAGTGATAGTGAGTCTGCAGAGTCTGGCGGAGTACTTTTAGGGAGACCTTTCCTACGTACCGCAAAGACTATCATTGATGTCTTTGATGACACCATCTGCCTTGATTACAATGGGGAGAAATATACATTCAGCATCGATGAGGAGATGAAGAAACCTCTTGACGTTGAAAATTTGCATGCTATTGATGTTATTAACCCCTTGGTGCAGGAGTATCTTGAGACCGAATTAATGCAGGTACAGATCGAGAATTCCGAGATGAGTCAGGCCATTGATAGAGAAGTAACCATTTGGTGTGAAGCCATGAAGACGAGTGAGTTATCAGATGAAGAACTAGCTAAAGCGATTCTGGAATTCTGCACGAACCCGGAGCTAGCTAGATCAAGGAGGACATCTTATGTGGCGAACATGGAAAATTTTACTGAGTCTACGAATAGAATAACAACTGAGTCGACAGAGAAAAATCCCTTACCCCAGGAAAAGGATGTCCCCAAGAAAGAGTTGAAAACACTTCCACCTAGGCTCAAGTATGCGTATCTAGAGGAGAATGAAAATTTCCCGGTGATTATTAACAGCAGCTTAACCGAGGGACAAGAAGAGGAATTGTTGAAGGTAATTCGGAGGAACAAGAAGGCTATTGGATGGACACTATCTGACTTGGTAGGAATCAGTCCAGATCTGTGCATGCATCATATTAGGCTAGAAGAAGGAGCAAAAGCCTGTAGGGACCCACAACGCAAGTTGAATCCGAACATGAGGGAAGAGGTGTTGAAGGAAGTATTAAAGCTACTATCCCTAGGAATCATTTAATCCATACCAGACAGTGAATGGGTTAGTCCAGTACATATGGTACCAAAGAAGTCAGGAATACAGGTGGTCAAGAACGATAAGAATGAGTTGGTCCCCACTCGACTTGTTACTGGGTGGAGGATGTGTATTGACTACCAAAAGCTGAACGAGGCTACTAAGAAGGATCACTTTCCGTTACCTTTCATTGACCAGATGTTGGAGAGGTTGGCGGGCAAGCAATATTTCTGTTTCCTGGACGGATATAGTGGGTATTTTCAAATCTACGTGGATCCCGAGGACCAGGAGAAGACAACTTTCACGTGTCCCTTTGGAACGTATGCTTATAGAAGGATGCCGTTCGGTCTGTGCAATGCGCCAGGCACTTTTCGGCGGTGTATGATGAGTATCTTCTCGGACCTCCTGGAGGATTGCATCGAGATTTTTATGGACGACTTCACTGTGTACGGGAATTCATTTGACTCATGTTTGGCAAGTTTGGATATAGTGCTGAGGAGGTGCCAGGAAAAACATTTGGTTTTGAATTTCGAGAAATGCCACTTTATGGTCCCTGAGGGAATTGTCCTAGGGCATGTGGTATCAGAAAGAGGCATACAGGTAGATCAAGCAAAAATCGATGTTATCTCAAAACTGTCTTACCCGACGAATCAGAAAGAAGTGAGAGGATTCCTAGGGCACGCAGGATTCTATAGGAGGTTTATAAAGGATTTCGCAAAGATTGCTCAACCACTCACCCACTTGTTGCATAACGATGTGGAGTTTGTTTTCGACGAAGAGTGCAAGAAAGCTTTTCAGGTATTGAAGGATAGACTAGTATCTGCTCCCATCATCAGAGCACCAGATTGGAGGTTGCCATTTGAAATAATGTGCGACGCAAGTGACTACGCAGTGGGAGCGGTGCTAGGTTAAAGAGTGGATGGGAAAAGCTACGTGATTTTCTATGCTTCGAAAACGCTAAATCAAGCCCAGAAGAACTACGACACCACTGAAAAAGAGATGCTGGCGGTAATATACTCATTTGAGAAGTTTCGCCCGTACTTGCTAGGGTCGAAGGTGATAGTTTTCACAGACCACGCAGCTATTAAACACCTGCTGGCGAAGAAGGAGTCCAAACCAAGATTAATCCGTTGGGTATTAGTGCTACAAGAATTTGATTGGGAGGTTAAGGATAAGAAAGGAACTGAGAACAAGGTGGCTGATCACCTGAGTCGCATCTTCCAAGGGGAGACCGATGAAGCAATATCAGATACATTCCCCGAGGAACATTTGTACTATATGAAAGAATTTCCTAGACCTATCAGTTGGGAAGAGATCATGGCGTTAACAGGTCCAGGAGATTCTGAGAAAGGAAAATGTCGTATAAACAATGAGCCATGGTTCGCAGACCAGGCAAATTACTTGGTTATTGGAGAGGTGCCCAGTTCATAGGAAATTTCCCGGGCCCAGAGGATGAAGCTTATAAGCGAAGCCAAGTATTATTTTTGGGACGACCCATATTTGTGGAAAATGAGAGCTGACCAAGTAATCCGGAGGTGTATCCCGGAGTGGGAACAGAGGGATGTACTGAATCATTGCCATGCCCTAGCGTGTGGAGGTCATTTTGGATCTAGGAAAACTGCAAGGAAGGTGTTAGATAGCGGTTTTTACTGGCCTACATTGCACAAGGATGCATTCGAGTTCTGTCAGAATTGTGAAAGGTGTCAACAAACAGGGGGAATCTCCAGAAGAGACGAAATGCCGCAAGTCCCTGTGATCGTTTGTGAAATTTTCGACGTCTGGGGAATGGATTTCATGGGTCCATTTCCATCTTCATATGGGAATACATACATACTTGTGGTGGTGGACTATGTTTCGAAATGGATAGAGGCAAAAGCGACCACCTCTTGCGAAGCTGGTGAGGTAGCCAAATTTCTTAGGTCTAACATTTTCAACAGGTACGGTGTTCCTAGGGCTGTTGTTTCTGATCAAGGAACCCATTTCCGGAACCGTACAATAGAAGCTCTGATGAAGAAGTATGGAGTCCACCACAAATTGTCTACACCTTATCATCCTCAGTCTAACGGCCAGGCAGAAATATCAAATAGGGAGATCAAGACGATTCTTGAAAAGACTGTAAACCCGTCGAGGAAGGATTGGAGTAAGAGGCTCGACGATGCATTATGGGCTTACAACCCATTGGTATGTCACCCTATCGGTTGGTATTCGGAAAAAATGTGCCACTTGCCCGTGGAAGTAGAACACCGAGCATATTGAGCGGTCAAGGAGATCAACATGCGACCCCAATCCTGCGAAGAAGAAAGAAAATTGCAGCTACAGGAGTTGGAAGAATTAAGCCTTGAGTCTTATGAGTCTGCAATGTGGTATAAGGAGAAGACTAAGCTCTGGCATGACAAAAACCTCGGGGTCAAGGAACTGAAAGTAGGGCAGAATGTCCTCCTGTTTCAATCCAAACTCAAGCTGATGCCTGGAAAGCTAAAATCTAAATGGATCGGACCATTCACCATTGTGGGGCTTCGTGCGAATGGAGCAGTTGAAATCCAGGGAAGTGCCCCAAACTCTATACCCTTTCTTGTCAATGGTCATCGGGTGAAGGTGTTTAGGGATAACTCGGAGTTGTGTATAGTGGATGAAGTGCCACTACGCGCACTGCCTGATATCGCCTAATCGGTCTGGGAAGTAAGTGTTCTTAAAAATTTCCTAGGTCTGGTATCCTAGTAGTTTACCATTCCTTGACCTAGGGAATCTTGAGAACACTTGAGAATGAATTTGTAAATATTTTAATTGCTTCTTTTTTTTTTTAAAAAAAGCAAACAAATCAGAAAAAAATAATCTTCCAAAAATATTTTTCGAAATACACGACTCCTTAGGGGGAATTTTTAAACTGTCATATCCTTGACCTGGGAGTCTGGCGTTTCATTTTTAGTTTAATGTTTTTCTAAGTATGATATTGCAGAGATATTCACATGGGGCAAGGAGTTGAGGAGTAAATTTTTGGAGGGAGTTAGCACCGGTTCGAATTTCAAAAGGTAACTTTATGGGGAGGCATACGGACACTCACGCCACACCTGCAACTGCTGCAAAACCGTCCTCTCCCATACCTACAAGCTAAAACCGTGTATCTCCTTTTATTTTCCATAACACACTCTCTCTCTACAACGAAAAAAAGAAAAATCCCTAAATTTATCTCAAATTTTCTATCTCTCTAACCCTAATCGGAGAAATTTTCTTCCGAGTTCTTGATAAAATTCTACAGAGTTTGCCATGGACAACACTACGAACACAGGAAGCAATTCAGGATCTGGCGATTCTAACGCGACGACGTTCATGGCCGATCTTGTACAAAAGCTGGGTGGGCCGGAAGAAGCGATGAAGGCGTTTGCCTTGTTCGCCGCCACGATGGGAAAAACCACACCAGCCATTTCAACATCTGCCGCACCACCACCACCAAAAATTTCAGAGGCTTCACCACCCCAACCAGAGGCCGTTCATGCTGTTGCAGAACCCGACACCGCTGTCGCAGAAACAACCACCGCAGAACGACCACCGCAGAAATACGAGGAGAAGAGGCAGATCTGGCAGCGGGGTTAGAACTGTTGGCTGGAAGCGACCCCAGGTTAGATTCGTTCGTTGAGGGGGAAACCCCTGTTGCTGAGAAGTTCGAAGAGGGGGAGATCCCTGGTGTTTGTGAGAGTGTTTCGGAGGAGAGAACCCTAGAGCAGACGGAGGGCGACGAAGCCCTAATTTCCGAGAAGGCTGTGGAGGGGGAAACCCTGGAAGTATTTGGGGGCAGTGAGGCCCATGTCTCTGAGAACGTAAGTGAGGGGATGACCCCCGAGAGAGCTGTGGGTACTGAGACCCATGATGAGGAAGGTTCGGTTGGGGTGGAAACCCCTATTTACATCACGGGGGCAACCCCTTTGTTGACTGAGGAGGGAGAAGCCCTCGACTCTGAAAATGTACAAGAACCCACCGACGACAGGGTAAATCTTACCGTGGATTCGACAGATGACCCCGAGGGGGCCGATTCGCCGATTACTGCGAGGGAAGTAAAGAGGCAAGCTCGTCGGAGCTTGATTGATGAGATTGACGAATCCGTCCAGCAGACGGAGAAGGGAGCGCTGGGTCTAGCAATCGCAGCCCCTGAGCAGGCATACTCCCCCAAACCTAGCAGTGGGGAGAGCGAAGAGAAGGAAAGCCGCCACGCAACCGAGAGAAAGAGGAAGAGAAAACTCTTGTTCCTTCCTCGACCAAGAAAGCAAAAGGGAAGTCCGTTGAACCCTCTCTTCCTCCACCAGCTAAGGTACCATACGCTGCTGGGTCCAGAGACTCCGAAGATGAACAAGAAGAGGAGCTCAATTTTGAGCCTACAGAAATCTGGATTACCAAGGAATTACTGGACGCGGTGAGAAAGTTCACTGACCCAAAACGTGCAGCGACGTACAAAGAGAAGAGTGCCGTGGGAAAGTATGCTAAGTCCGGGAAGATGTATGACCCAGAGGAGCTCAAGGAGATTGCGTCCAACGACGAATTTCGGGAATACATAGATGCAATCAGTTTTGACTGGCTGCTCACGCACAACACCTTTGAGGTTCCGATAGCTTTAGCACGAGAATTCTTTTCGACCTTCCGGTTTAAGTCCACCACTGACTTGGATGCTGACTCCATTAACTTTCGCCTCTTCAATGAAGAGCACGAGATGAGCATCAGAGAGTTGACTCTCCGGATGGGTTTGCTGACACGTACACAGGATGACGAAGGTTTGTGGAACGAGAGAATGGTAGGTCCACCTAAATTCACACCCGGTTTCAAGACGCAGTTTAACATCCCAAAATTTTTGTGACTTCATTTTCATATGGATGTCGAATAAAATTTCCTTTTATGAAATTAATTGTTTCTATGTGATTAAGTTGATTATATGAAATAATTAATATGAGTGATGTGGAATGAAGTATTGTCTAATTGTTATATGTTCCAATGTGAGGAAATTAATTTAGTGAGATCATGCATTTTATTCTAGCCAATTTAATGGGATATTTTCGGCCTCTTCAAAATTATTGGAATTAATATTCTCTTCTTGGATTTAATTAATTGTTTTGGGATATTTATCCAAATTAAATCCAAACCAAATTATCCCTAATTTATGCTACATGAAATTCGAACTCTAGCTATTTTTTTGGGGGTTTCAAAAAATCCCCTATTTAATAGGAGGATGAATTAGTTTTCTTTGATTTAATTGGTGCCTTATTGATTCCCTTCTTTTATTTCAAATCCAATTGAATCATGCCACATTTTATTTTCTCACTCTAATTGAATTGATATTTGAAATATTTCCTTGTGGCAATTAAACCCAAATTTTCGCCCCTTCCGTATTTGTGGAGAAATTGTATTTGTTTCCTATTGTTGTGGAATCCCTTTTTATTCAAATAAATACCAAATAAATACCTATGTCTAATTAATTGGGGATGTGAATATTTTCTTTCTATTTTGTCTCCATCTCACACGCCCCATATGCTTCTATTTTCCTTGTGGAAATTTATTTATTTGTTACCTATTTTATGGGAGTCTTTTCCTATAACAAAATTTCCAAATTTAAATCCTATACCCATTTAATTGAGGATTTAAATAATCCTCTTCTCCCCTATTCAAAATACACGCCCCCTCCCTTTTATTTTGCTACTTGTAGATTCTTCAAATTGTTTTATTTCCTTGTTTATGAAATACTCAATATCTTTTACCAAATTTTGAGTATATTTCTCTCCAACAAAATACCAAGTCAATTCCTTGCTAATTTATTTGGCAAAATTTTCGAAATTCACCCCCACTCCACACGCCTGCTTTTATTTCAATTGTGGGAATTTTATTTGATATCTCCCACAATTTAATTAATTCATTAAGTGTGGGATTTTAACCTAGACTATAAATATTAAAAAACCTTAACCCTAGCCCCCATTGTCATCCTACACGCCTCCCTCCATCCTCCCTCACTCTCACAGGTTTTCTCCTCCTCTCCCACTCTTTCTCCCCAAAAACCTCCCATTCAAGCTTTATTCTTGCACCCATTGAAGTGATTTTCAAGAGTCTCCGACGGATTGCATCGTTCTTTGCTTCTACCGATTTATTTTTGTCAAAGAAGGTATACTTGCTCACTTTTCCTCATTGTTTCGTTTGAACCATGTTCTTGAGTCCTACATGCATGTAGAGGGTGTAGGATTAATAGATCGCAAGATTTATCGGGGGGAAAGTGTGTTGTCGTAAGAACTTGGATGGTTATGTGTTTTTGATTGAAATCGTGTGTTGTTGGATTGGAATATTTGGTGAATGATGTGAGTTTATGTGCAAATATGTGTATGAGAAACCTTAAAGCTTGATTATGTGTTTTCAAGCATGAAAAATTGGTGTTTGTTTGATGGAAGATGAAAACCCTATTTTCGAACTATGAACCTGAAATCTGTGGTGCACGACCAGTAACTTATGATCTGTAATTGACCCACCAAACGAACGAATTTTGATATGAAATTTTTCTTGAGTAAACTTCGAGGTGTTTCCTGTGTCTCGTGTGAATTTCAGCCATTTTTATCGAAAAATGAATTTTTAATAAATTTTTGAAGTTGCCTGCGCAAATCTGCCAGAAACTCGTGTTCTCGCCAAGAATATTTCGTTTTCTGTTTGACTGACCAAATGACCTCCGATTGATGTGATTCTTGAACTATATGCAAATTTGAAGTGTCTTCTGAGTCGTGTTAAATATTCAGCCTTTTTTGGCATTGGATGAATTTATGGTGAATTTTTCAAATGAACTGCGCAGTGCTGTCAGAAATTGTATGTTCCGACCAGAGAGTTTAATATGTGATATGACTGACTAAATGCCGTGATTTCGGTGTGAAAATGGATGAACTTGAATGTGTCCTCTGTATTGTGACCAAAATTTAGCTTCTTTTTAGGTCGGGTGAATTTATAGGGATGTTTACAAAACAGTCGCTCTGTTCTGCCAGTTTTCTACCTTGTTAAATTGACGCCTAGTTTCAAGTTTAAAAGTATTGTATGATGTATGTATGTCCAAGGAACGTGTCTAAATGGTGTAATCACTTGTGATAAGTTGGAATGTGTTACGTGTGTCTTTACACCTTTGTGACGTATGTTGGGTTGGGGAATTTGAGAAAAACGATGAGAGAGAAGCGATAGGACATGCATAGTAAAATGTTGTTGTGGAAGGCTGACTTGTGTTATCGTTGACAAGGGTGTTGTGTTTTCGTGAACTCGAGGATCGAGAGTTGCTATAAGTTGAGTTGTGAATTGCTAGGCGAACGAGATGGACTTTCTTTTCAAACCTCTTTACTTTTCCGAAAATGCTATGTGGCGTTATAAGGGTGGTTTAACTGTTATGTCATTCCATGTTGTTTTTTTATGAGATTTTGTGCCTGAAGCTTAGTTCGTATGAGTTTACTTCGTTAGGCTATATGACTGTGTTGTGAAACGAATTCGGGTCTGAGTAGGGCTGCAAACCCTATCAGGCAGTGTACACTGGTGGGATCGTGAGCCGTCCTTGCTAGTCGGCCGGTCTCGTGGGCGAATAGTGTGGCCACACTTTCGTCGCACTGTGATTGTGATTGATGGATTGATTTGGAAAATGAGGAGATAAATTTGTCTGGCCAGACTTGAAATGTTTTGTGTTCTGGTGATATTTCTTGCTATCTAAAACTCGAGATCACTGGTACGGATGACATAATTATATTCAAATGTTTTCGGCATGAGCCCATTGAGTACAACAAGTACTCAGCCCTGCATATTATTTTTCTTATGTGCAGGTTGAGCAGGATGTTGCGGAGGATGTTGAGCTAGCCTTAGGATGCGTTGTGTTTTCATACATAGGCGTGATCCTTGACTCTCTTTAAACCTTATTTCCGCTGCTATGTTTTTGAACTGTGTTTCACTGCTTTAATTTTTTTCCCTACTGTGTTTGAGCATGTTTGGTCGTGTTAGGTTTTTAAACGATGATTTACATTATTGTATGGAAACGGGGTTTTTCCCATGAAGTAAACTAAATGTTTTTCTTAGAAGTTAATGTGGTTGATAAATAATTCTTTTCCGCTGCTATCTTTTAAAGGTATTTATTATGAGTCGTTTTTTTTATTAAATAGAAAAGTCTTAACTTCAAACTTCTTTAAACCAAAATGTTTTTTTATTCTTTTAAGTTAAATAAGTTTCCATATAAAAGGCTACCCTTGCACCTTGTAAGTCACGATCGCCGCGTTTGTTGCACCCCTAGTATGGGCGGTTGTGACAGAGTGGTATCAGAGCTTAGTGTTTCGCTCTGGTCCGAGAGCCTTCTTTTACTTTAAGTCTAATTAGTGAACCTTAGACTAGAAGTGTCACGAAGGCTCAACATCCACAACATCACGCTCAACCAAGGAAAGTGAGGTATGTTTTAAGTTATTGATGAAATGAGGGAACGGTGTATAAAGTTGAGAATGATATGATGAGGATGTTTTTGGGCAAAAGTATGCATGAGCATGTAACTACGTGATGATGTGATGTTATTATCATGTTGAAATTTGAGTATAAATGATGTGAGGACATAAATAAGTTGAATGTGAGCATGATTGGCATGATGATCTAAACACGTATTACATGTGTGAAAGCGATATTGTGATAGTACGAGTATGTGAAATATGAGCATGAATTGCCAAGAAGATTTAAGCACGTGTTGTATGTACGGACATGATATTGATATGGTAGGATTATGTGTGACATGAACAAGATCTGTATAATGACCCAAGTATATGGCAAATGGGTGAAAGCGATAAGACGTGAGCATGAATTTTGTGATGTTGTGAATGTGTATCACGTGCGAAAATACTACGACGTTAGCATGTGAAGATATGAAGCCTTAAGATAATATTAAACTTGAAAATACGTGACGAGCTTAGGAACCATCACAAACAACAATGAGATAAAAGATGTTTTGAGAAAATTTTGAGAATGAAAGAGGAGAAAAATGTTTACACGAGCAATGAAGTAAAATCTTTTCATGAGGGATTGTTTTCAAATTGAGAAGTATTTTCTGATGTTTGTAAAAAGAGCGAGTTGTGAAGAGGAATGATGGAGTGTTTTACTTGAAAGATGAAAAATTGTTGAGTTGTTTTGAGAATGATGAAATTTTTGTGAAAAAAAAAGAGTAATCTAAAAATATTGTTTCAAACATATATGTGAAGTGCATGAGTGTTTTGTTTGGAATGCAAATGTGTTGTGAGTTTTGAAAGATCTGCATGGTGTTTGACATGTAGAAAAAAAAATGGGAAAATGATTTTGAGGTTGATTGTTTTGCAATATTAATGACTAGTTGTTCTAGTGGAGTATGATTGAGGAAAAATATTTATGTTGTGGAAAATTGTTGGAATTTTTTTGAAAAAAAAAAAATCTTTGAACTTTAAATGAAAACATATTAGTTCTTTCTTTCAGGAAAATTAATTGATCAATGGAAAATGTTGTGAGTATGAATTGTCCAAAAGAAATTTTTTTTTTAAGTTTCGACAAAAAAAAGGTTTAAAAAAAAAGGGAGAGAAATGATTTTTTTCGTTTGGAAAATTGAGCTATGAAAGTGTGATGTTATGTATGTTATGAGGTGCGAAGTATGATGCGTTATTCTATGGAGTGTTGTATATGGATGATGAAAGTTGATGTGAAAGTACGTTTTAGTTTGAGTCAAAACTTTTATTTTTAAAAGTGAGATGTGGAAATTTTTTTTGGAAAGTGCGAAAGTGTAAGAAAATTTTGTTTCAAAAGTTTTGAATATAATTGTGAAGTTCGAAAGTGTTTTGTTATGGGATGTGAAAATGTGGTGTGTTTATCTTGAGGTATGAATTACTTTAGATGATGATCTAGGAGATGATAAATCGTATGGTGAACTTAGAGTACCTAAAATATAAGCCTAGTTGACCGCGTGAATCGTAGTTCTAAGTTGAAAACTTAACTATTGCTTTTCCGAGCAATGGAACGTACGAGAATATGAGAGTTGAGGCAAACGCTTAAGTCAAGGTGCGAGACAAGAAGAACCGATGCTAAAAGATATTTTCATGCAACGACGAGCGATCATACTCGCGATTTAAATTAGTATAGTTTAATCTTGCGTAAGTGGAAGCACGATGGAGATGATCTACATACCCTGCTAAGGAGCACGAGGATGATAACCATGTCTTACGAGGATAGTCATTATGACAGGCAAAGAATTTTATGAAGATATGGATTTCAACTATCGTTATTAGTGGCAATGACACGAAGAATCTCAGCGTGGAATCACAGTTCTTAGAGCGATGTTACCAGTTTCGGCTTGCGAAAGATGAACAAGGAGGTGCGACTTTGATAGATGGAACAAATTATTCTAATCAACAGTTCTTACTTGGATTATAAGAAGTTATCTTTTAGGACCTTTCAAATAGCCGTGAGCCATTGTCTATTTAACAGCTTGTTTAATTCACCCCTTGCAAGTGATGCATATTGTTTCTTTCCCTCCATTGAGTCATAACTCACTTTCAGTTCTTGGAAAGTGGTGTTGCCTTCATAACTTTGGACACTTGGATTGATTGTAGTCTTCTTTGACCTATTATTTATACGGACCATACTTTGACTCTGTGAGCCTTTGCTATTGAGCTTCATTCCTAAGGCTGCTTGCAGTTACGTCCTTCAATATAATCACGTGTCACAGACATGTTTTCTGTGGGATATTCTTCTTCGAACTTTTGTTCAGCCTTTTATTTTGTCACCATGTCTGTGTCAAGTTCTTTCTTACAGAGTGAAATTCTTTTTGGTTCAGTTCATGTATCCTTTCCATAATAGAGCCTTTCTTTCTACAAAATGAAGTTAAGGCCTACATTTTGTTCCTTGCCTTAACAAACTTAATCCACTTGATTTTTGTTTTCAATAGCCCCTTTGACTTTGATTGCCTTTCACAAACTTATGAACCCATTGATGTGATTCTGTCAGTCCATATTATGATCTTCCTTGAACCATGATCAGTACCGCTTTGTGACAACTGCCTACATATCTCAATCCTCATGCAACTGATCATTTCTTTTCCTCAACCCTTTAAGTCATTATCCATTGATGTGTGGACCTTTCAAATTTGGTCGAACAACTGAATTATATTTTGGTAGCCTACAATGAGAGTTGACATTAATTTGATTCCATCCATATTCATGACCTATCTTATGTTCTTTCAAGCTCCGAGGGGATGATCATAACTAATTGTTACAATTCAAAATCGGTTCATATCCAAGTTAAGACTGTTTGACTAAAGTTTGGGTTAGGAGAGTTAGGAGTAGTAGCTCGACTTTTACACGTCATGCCTTTGGAGAACGTTGACATAATTTTGGGGATGGATTTGCTTACCGAGAACCACGCAATGATTCACTGTAAAGAGACACAGATTTCTTTTCAAGCCCCTGGCAAAGAGCCGACCATCTTGTATGGGATTTCCATGAACCGACGAACCTCCATAATCTCTGCTTTGCAAGCAACCACGATGATAAGAAAAGGGCGTCCGGCGTATCTTGTGTACTTGAACGGAAAGGAAAATAAGGATTTGAAAGCGGAAGACGTAACAGTAGTACGAGATTTTCCCGAGGTGTTTCCCGAAGCTTTACCTGGACCACCGCCCGACAGACAAGTGGGGTTTACAATCGATTTAGAACCTGGATCTGCACCAGTATCGAAAGCACCATACCGAATGGCCCCTAAAGTGCTGGCTGAATTGAAGATACAATTGCAAGAACTGCTAGAGTTGGGTTTTATTCGACCCAGTGTGTCACCGTGGGGAGCGCCAGTTTTGTTCGTTAAGAAAAAGGATGTCACGATGAGGATGTGCATCGACTATCGTGAGCTCAACAAGATGACCTTGAAGAGTAAGTACCCACTGCCGAGGATCGACGATTTGTTTGACCAACTTCGAGGAGCGGGCGTATTCTCGAAAATGGATTTGAGGTCAGGGTACCATCAACTAAAGGTCCGACGAGAGGATGTGCCTAAGACTGCTTTTCGCACTCGTTATGGCCATTATGAATTCATCGTGATGCCATTTGGGCTGACCAATGCCCCGGCCGTCTTCATGGATTTGATGAACCGAGTTTTTCATGAGTATCTCGACAAGTTCGTGGTAGTATTCATCGACGATGTGTTAGTGTACTCGAAGAATGAGGAGGAACATGAAGAGCATCTACAAACAGTGTTGGAAATGTTGCGAAGGAGAAGCTTTATGGCAAATTTAGTAAGTGTCAGTTTTGGTTGACTTGAGTGAACTTTCTTGGTCATATTGTGACGGCAAATGGGATTCAAGTAGACCCAGCAAAGGTCGAGGCCGTGCAGAATTGGAAATCACCAAAAACGCCGAGTGAAATCCGCAGTTTCTTAGGATTGGCAGGATACTATCGACGTTTCATTGAAGGATTCTCTAAGATTGCGAGACCGGTGACGCAACTGTTAAAGAAATGAATCAAAGTGGTTTGGAAGCCAGAGTGCGAGGCGAGCTTCCAACTGTTGAAAGAGAAGTTGACTACAGCACCAGTCCTAGCGGTACCAGAACCCGACAAGGACTTCGCCGTCTATACGGATGCGTCGAAAGTGGGACTACGATGCGTGTTAATGCAAGATGGGAAAGTAATAGCATATGCTTCCCGACAGTTGAGACCGAATGAGTTGAACTTTCCAACTCATGATTTGGAGTTAGCAGCAGTGGTGCATGCACTGAAAATTTGGAGACACCATCTCTATGGAGTGAGATGCGAAATCTATAAGGATCACAAGAGTCTCAAGTATTTCTTCGAACAGAAGGAGCTAAACATGCGACAACGACGTTGGTTAGAGATTGTGAAAGACTATGACTGTGGTATTCACTATCACCCGGGCAAGGCCAAAGTAGTAGCCGATGCATTGAGTAGGCAGAATCAACCGCAATTGGCTTACTTCCTAATGCAAGAGGAAGCGTTAATTCACGAGTTCGACAAGATGAAATTGGAGATAGTGAAAGGGCCCGAGACAATAGAAGCAAGATTGGCGACGCTAGTGATTGAACCAGATTTGAGGACCAAGCTCATAGAAGCCCAACGACGTGATGAGAAGTTGGAGGAGTTACGTGCGAAGGTGAGAGCCGTGAAGCTTGATCCTTACCATGAGGAGGCGGATAATGCCTTGACGTACGATGGGCGATTGTGTGTGCCGAGCGATGAGACGTTAAAGGAGGAGATTTTGAGTGAAGCACACGACACGCCTTACATCGCACACTCCGAAAGCACGAAGATGTATCGGGATTTGAAGCAACGGTTTTGGTGGAATGGAATGAAAGAGGATGTAGCGTCATATGTGGAACGATGTCTAGCATGCCAACAAGTGAAGGCCTTACACCAACAGCCATATGGGAAGTTACAACCGCTTGAAATTCCTGAATGGAAGTGGGAGCATCTAGCTATGGATTTCGTGACGGGTTTTCCAAAGTCACAGAGGGGTAACACCGCGATTTGGGTGATCATCGATCGACTTACTAAAAGCGCGCACTTTTTACCAATTCGAATTACTTATGGCGCGGACAAGTTAGCAAAGCTGTACGTGAATGAGATTGTGCATTTGCATGGAGTGCCAAAGACTATTGTGTCCGACCGTGATACGAAGTTCACATCGAAGTTTTGGATGAGTTTGCAACGAGAATTGGGCACACAATTGAACTTCAGCACTGCTTATCACCCGCAATCGGATGGGCAGTCAGAAAGGACGATTCAGACGCTTGAGGATATATTGCGAGCCGTTGTCTTAGATCGAGGGGAAAGTTGGGAAACTGTCCTACCATTGGTTGAATTCGCCTACAACAACAGCTACCAAGCAACGATCGATATGGCTCCGTATGAAGCCTTGTATGGCAGGAAGTGTCAATCCCCACTTTATTGGGATGAAGTTGGCGAGAGGAAGATGTTAGGACCCGACGCTATAAAGGAAATGACCGAAATTGTGCATCAAATCCACGCAAGGATCAAGGAAGCTCAAGATAGACAAAAGTCGTATGCTGACGTGCGCCGAACAAAAATCAAATTCGACGTTGGTGACAAGGTGTTCTTGAAGGTATCCCCGACAAGAGGAGTTGTGAGGTTTGGAGTGAAAGGCAAGCTGAAACCGCATTTTGTGGGACCGTACGAGATTATCGATGAAGTAGGTCCTATAGCGTATCGTTTGGCGTTACCTCCCAGCTTTGGGAACGTGCACAACGTGTTCCATGTGTCGCAGTTGCGCAAATACGTGTTCGACCCCAAGCATGTGATCCATCAAGAGGAAGTGGTCTTGACCCCCGACATGAGCTACGAAGAAAGACCCGAAGCAATCTTAGATCGAAAGGTGCAAAAGTTGCGAAACAAGTCGATAGCATCCGTGAAGGTATTGTGGAAACACCATGGCTCCGAGGAAGCCACGTGGGAATTAGAAGATAAGATGAAAGAAAAGTACCCCGAGTTGTTTTTGTGAGACGATCAAATTTCGGGACGAAATTTCTATTAAGAGGGGAACGATGTAACATCCCAAAAATTTTGTGACTTTATTTTCATATGGATGTCGAATAAAATTTCCTTTTATGAAATTAATTGTTTCTATGTGATTAAGTTGATTATATGAAATAATTGTTATGAGTGATGTGGAATGAAGTATTGTCTAATTGTTATATGTTCCAATGTGAGAAAATTAATTTAGTGAGATCATGCATTTTATTCTAGCCAATTTAATGGGATATTTTCGGCCTCTTCAAAATTATTGGAATTAATATTCTCTTCTTGGATTTAATTAATTGTTTTGGGATATTTATCCAAATTAAATCCAAACCAAATTATCCCTACCAAAGAGTTTAATATGTGATATGACTGACTAAATGACGTGATTTCGGTGTGAAAATTTTCATGGATGAACTTGAATGTGTCCTCTGTATTGTGACCAAAATTTAGCTTCTTTTGAGGTCGAGTGAATTTATAGGGATTTTTACAAAACAATCGCTCTGTTCTGCCAGTTTTCTGCCTTGTTAAATTGACACCTAGTTTCAAGTTTAAAAGTATTGTATGATGCATGTATGTCCAAGGAACGTGTCTAAATGGTGTAATCACTTGTGATAAGTTGGAATGTGTTACGTGTGTCTTTACACCTTTGTGACGTATGTTGGGTTGGGGAATTTGAGAAAAACGATGAGAGAGAAGCGATAGGACATGCATAGTAAAATGTTGTTGTGGAAGACTGACTTGTGTTGTCGTTGACAAGGGTGTTGTGTTTTCGTGAACTCGAGGATCGAGAGTTGCTATAAGTTGAGTTGTGAATTGCTAGGCGAACGAGGTGGGCTTTCTTTTCAAACCTCTTTACTTTTCCGAAAATGCTATGTGGCGTTATAAGGGTGGTTTAACTGTTATGTCATGCCATGTTGTTTTTATTATGAGATTTTGTGCCTGATGCCTAGTTCGTATGAGCTTACTCCGTTAGGCTATATGGCTGTGTTGTGAAATGAATTCGGGTCTGAGTAGGGCCGCAAACCCTATCAGGCTCTGTACACTGGTGGGATCGTGAGCCATCCTTGCTAGTCGGCCGGTCTCGTGGGCGAATAGTGTGGCCACACTTTCGTCGCACTGTTATTGTGATTGATGGATTGATGTGGAAAATGGGGAGATAAATTTGTCTGGCCAGACTTGAAATGTTTTGTGTTCTGGTGATATTTCTTGCTATCTAAAACTCGAGATCACTGGTATGGATGACATAATTATATTAAAATGTTTTCGGCATGAGCCCATTGAGTACAACAAGTACTCAGCCCTGCATATTATTTTTCTTATGTGCAGGTTGAGCAGGAAGTTGCGGAGGATGTTGAGCTAGCCTTAGGATGCGTTGTGTCTTCATACATAGGCGTGATCCTTGACTCTCTTTAAACCTTATTTCCGCTGCTATGTTTTTGAACTGTGTTTCACTACTTTAATTTTTTTTCCCTACTGTGTTTGAGCATGTTTGGTCGTGTTAGGTTTTTAAACGATGATTTACATTATTGTCTGGAAACGGGGTTTTTCCCATGAAGTAAATTAAATGTTTTTCTTAGAAGTTAATGTGGTTGATAAATAATTCTTCTCTGCTGCTATCTTTTAAAAGTATTTATTATGAGTCGTTTTTTTTATTAAATAGAAAAGTCTTAACTTCAAACTTCTTTAAACCAAAATATTTTTTTTATTCTTTTAAGTTAAATAAGTTTCCATATAAAAGGCTACCCTTGCACCTTGTAAGTCACGATCGCCGCGTTTGTTGCACCCCTAGTATGGGCGGTCGTGACATGCAGAGTGTTTGGGAGTTTGTTACCCACCCAAGGGTGGGTCAGTTTAAGACCAGCTTTTCGAAAGCCCACCACATCGAGGACAGAATCCTGCGATTTTCCCTGACGTTTATTAGCTATAACCTGATGGGCACCGCCAACAACGCCTTGACAACCCCCGACCTTTATTTTACTTGGTGTATGGCCAAGGGGGTCCGTGTCCATCTAGGCTATTGGCTTGCCCAAGCTTGTCACCAAGTAACTGCCAACCCTTCCAGGCACCTATACACTTGCCATCTCCTATGTGCTTATCTACAGCGCAACGTGATCATGAAGATCAACAAAGCTTGCCGAGATGTGGAAATGTGTCTACCCCCGGAGGTTTTCAATATGGATTACTTCTTCAAAAAGGGGCTGCTAATCACGCATGGAAAGGAGGTATGTTTTTACGATGTTGGCAAGTCAGAGGCGCAGGCAAAACAGGAGCCGAATGTGGTGGACGTAAAAGCAAGTATGGAGGCAGGAGCCCAGATTGAAGTGGAAGAAATGAGGAAGGAGGTAGGATGGATGAGGTCAGAAATTAAATTGTTAGAGAGGAAATTCTGGCCCTACGGGGTAAAGGAAGGGACAGTGTCGAGGTAGACGAAATGAGAATGGAAGTCAGGGAGGAAATCGTGGCCCTCAAAGGGCGTATTACTGATCTGGTGGTAACGTCGTCCCGGCACACTGATAGGATGGCAGAAGCCGTCTCACTAATGATGATGATGACGAAGTGGTTTCGTGAGAGATTCCCTGACGTACCGAAGTCTCTTTCTGGACCTGGCAGCGTTTCCAAATCACCGGGTCCAGGAAGTATATCTGATCAGAAACCCCCTCAGGCGTCGAAGCCCTTGACTATCCCATCCTCTACTAGACCGATGATCGTGAAGAAGACAGTCCCACGACCGAGTGAGACAGAGAAGGAGACGCCAGAATCTCCGGCAAAGAAGAAAGCTAAAGTGAGCCAACCGTCCGCCCCTCTCAAGGCTGGCTCCCGTGGGGCCATACCCCGAATTGATTCCCCCCAAACCAAGTAACTTTTACTCTTCCATTTCTTTTAGTTTTTCGCTTTCTGTTTGTGTTTATCTGTGCCAGCATGCTCTGTTCTGTATATATGTGTTGCACCTTCCCACACTTAGCCTAATCCTTGGTCTAAGTGTGAGAAGGGGTTGTTCTGGTTTTGCATGTTTGGTTTTGTTTGTGTGCTTTCTCCCACTTAGCCCGGTGTCCGGTCTAAGTGTGAGAAGTTTGTTTTGTTCGTCCTTCCCTATTTCCCCACTTCACTAGGATAGCTTGGGGACAAGCTTGAGTGAAGCGGGAGGGGAAGGGAGTAAGTGCAGTAAGTTTGTCTTAGTATCTCTAGGTTTTTATGTTTGCGTGTTGCATGAGCTAGTGGATATAATAAGGCAAGTTTCCCTTAGTAAGAGCGATTGAAGAAAGGATACACGTCAACTTTGATGCCTTTTTCCTTAATAAACTAAAAGCGGTCTGAATGAAGTAAGGACGATATAAAATGCCTTAGATAACTTAGCTGTGCAGCCCTACTATAAAAGCGAGTTATAAGCCTAAACACTTTGAGCTAACATGTAAAAATTGGGCTGCCACTTGATGCTTAGGGAGTAGAGTCTAAAGGGGAAAAATGGGTTATGGAGGAATAAGCTGGACGAAGTCCAGAACTGGTGGTATAAGCTGGATGAAATCCAGGAAAAAGGAGGTATAAGCTGGACGAAGTCCAGGGGAGGAATAAAATAACAAATCGGAGGTATAAGCTAGACGAAGTCCAGGGGGAAGATAGAAAAAAGAGGGAAAAAGAAGATTAATTACCTAAGGGCAGGAAGTAAAAATTACCTGACGTAGGAATGAAAAAAATTCATAGAAAAAAAGGAGGCGATAGAAAGGAGAAACTCTCATAACCCGGCGCATCAGTGGTGTAACTTTAACTTTGGAGCGTTTCGATCCTAACATCCCTGGTGAGGCATGAGTGATCGAGCGAACCTAACCGCTGGGAAATCAATAGGCTATCTTGACGAACTGACAGACCGTTTAGGTAGAAGAAGGAAGGGAGAGGAATTGAAGACTGTAGACGATCGGAGAGAACTCAAGCTTGTGGGGACAGTCGCCTAAAAGTTGAAGCTAGTGCATGCTTATCTGTTGTGTTTTGTTTCTCTTTGTGTGTTGTTTTCTTTTATGAATTCGTAATTGTCTTGGTCTAGGGGTCTGTTTTTGTGTTAGTGTTTTGTTTGTAGAGTCGTTCTTGGGAACCGTGCATTGAAATTCACCTTATTCTTTTTTCTTGTCTTTCATGCTTGAGGACAAGCATGGTTTAAGTGTGAGCAGTTTGATAAGGCTAATTTCATGCATAGGTCTAGGGGGTAAATTCGTGAATTTGCTGGGTCTAACACATGTCTTAAGCCAGGTGTATAGAAGAAATTCGCCAGGTCCAGGAAAAGAAGAAGGCAATCACACGCCCGAGGAAACTGGCGAATAAGTGAACATTGTGAAAGAAATTGCAAGACGGAGTAAATCTCAGAACTGAAGGGTAGAATGGTGATTTCTACGAAGGTTCTAGAAGATTATGTCCGTGTCTATAAAAGGAATGATGCATGCATTCTGGAGGGATCTTCTCGGTGGAGACCTCACTAACAGTCTGCAGCTAGTTCACTTTTCTATACACTTGGGTTCTTAGAGGGAAATTCAGGGGGTTTCGTGCTGGGGATTTTCCACTTTCTCGTATTTTCAAGCTGTGGTGTAACACCGTCCTGTTGAGGGCGAAGAAACAAGTTCCCGTTTAATTTCTCGCATTTTGTGGTTTCCACCGAGCTTCGCTGTTCGAAGCTCGGCATTCTGTTTTATCGACTATTTCTGTGTTTTATGCAAGTTTAATTTCCTGTTATGTCGATAATGTTGATTTCTGTTTTTGCCGTTGTGATTTTCTGGAGTTTGAACAACCTTACTTGTTTTGGATGTGTTTCGCAATTGTTTACGGAAACTGAGCAGAGTAATGGCTGGATCGGAGTGATCGGAGTTTGTTGGTGAATGAATCGGAGGTTTGAATTTGTTTTGTAGCTTGATTGTGGAAACGTTTAAATTCGGAGTTGATCGGAGTAGATCTGTTAGATCGGAAGTTATGGAGCTGATTGTGGTTGTTGTTGGGTTTGGATTGCTTGGATCCGGAGTGGATTAAGCACCCGACATGAATCTGAGTAAAATTGGTTTTAATTCTATGCTTAGTCTACGTGTTTTCATTTCATTTCGTCTAGTATATTTAGATCTGTGTTATTTCCGCATGGTCGTTAGTTTCCGACGACCAAATCTCTACATTCAGTTCGAATCTGGGTATGTGCTCTGTTTCCTTTATCTTCGCGTTTAATTCCGTTGAAGAAATGCATGCCGTGTTACTTAAGTGCTCAGTTAGTTATTTGCAGCTTTATTAACCGTAAGCGCTATTTCTGGGTCATGGTCCCCACTGTTAGTTGATTTCTGTCTAGCTAAATTAGGTAGTCGTTTACACGGTCTAGGAAGTGAGTTTAATATACCAAAGTCTCGATGATGTTTGATCTCAACATGTTTACAGTTTTCTAGGTCTAGCGTTTACATTTCCTGCCTAGGTCTAGTAGTAGTTATACCTCAACCCTGTTGCGTGGCAGCAGCCGCCTTTGTCAAGAGTCTCTAAATGCTTTCTTACGTGTCCATCTTCGTGGGATCGACCCCTGTTTCTCTATACTAATCCATAGTATTCGGGTTGAGGGATCTTTGAAGGAGAGTTTGCGTGTACAACGACAGAGTATTCCTTGTTACATTGAGTTCCTAGACCAAGTGATCTAGTGGATTCATAGGACTTGGTGTCTCGACCTAGCATCGCATTTTCACAACAAACGAAAACACATAACAAACTCTGCGACTTCAGTAGCGAAAAACGAAGGGCGCCGGAACTGATGGAGTTTCCGGTGAAAACACGAATTCATCGACGGCAGTCAACGAATCAAGGTAATCCAAAATCCAAACTTTATCAAAACTTGAGAAAATTCATTTTTCTACACGATTCTCACAAATTAGACTAAATCTAAGCAGGAATGAGGCAACAATTATTAAGAAATCGGACGCTATTGAAGCCAGTGGAAGACATGCCAGAAGAGTAGAGTAACAAACAGACCTAAACACCAAGAGGTAATTTAAATCCATGTCCAGATCTAAATTTTCGGCTTATTTCTATATGCGTATCCAATATTTATAGAAGACATAATACTATAATTTCTTCGATGCATGCTTAAAATTTTTACTAAACAGCTTCAAAGATGGAGTGAAATCATACTTGTGCCAATATTTTAGTCATAATTTTATGCATAAACTATATCTATGCAATTGTTGAAAATACTGAATTTTGAGCCTTTTTCAACAGAAGGATCAAGGTTTAAAAGCTCAACATAAAGGCATTAGAGAAACATAAGGATGCAAAGAAAATCCAAAAATAAGAAGATGAGTACTTGTACTTGAATTTGTGAAGGTTTCAGATGGCACAACCTACTGAGTAATGCATATTTTCTCCATTTTTTGTTGTTTATTCGTTTGATATGTGTATCCAGAGACAGATTATAGGCTAATATGCCAAATATATGAAAATGGAAAAGCTAAGATTTAGGCGCTACAGAACTATTTCTAAACCATGATGACCTTTGAAGAGAGTTTTTTCTGTTTTATATATATCGAGTGTGCACAGAAATAGATCACTGCAAGCGCTTGGTCAAGACACCACGCTCCTTAAATCCACTAGAGCACAAGGTCTAGGAACTTAAGAGAACATAAAGTGCTTGGTCGTTGGACACACATCGACTCCCCTTCAAAAAATATAAATCCCTCAACCCGAATACTATGAATTAGTATAGGGAAGTGGGGTCGATCCCACAGAGATGGACTCGCAAAGTAGTGCTCAGAGACTTTGGACAGACAAATGGCTGCTGCCACGCAACAAAAGGGTTGAGAATTTTAAACTAACTCTAGACCTAGGCAGAAAATGTAAATGCTAGACCTAGGACATGTTAAACTTGTAAATTCAGACTTCGACAACAAGAAACATAACCACTTCCTAGACAGTGTAAACAACTACCTAATCTAGCTAAATAGAATATGACTGAAGGTGGGGACCATAATTCCAAAAATGGCAAGTACGGAAAGAACTGCAGATTAACAAACTGAGCAAAAAGCGAGATTCGAACAGAATATAGAGATTTGGTCGTCGTTATCTTGCTGCAACTCGGAAACACATCAGATCTGCGTACACTAGACGGAATGAAAGAAAATCACGTAAACTAAGCATGAAAATCAGATCGAAACTACTCAGATTTACGTCAGAATGCTTGATCCACTCCGGATCCAAGACATCCGAACCCAACAACCAACAAATCCAGCAAATCCAACCAAAATTCTTCCACAATCCAACTCCAATCTCCCAGATCTGACCATTAACCTGCAATAACTCAGTAAACAGCTGCGAAACGCATCCAACTCCGACAAATTAAAACTCCAAAATCTCAATAAGCGAAACGATCAAACCAGAAATCAACACAATCGCCATAACGGAAAATTAAACTTGCATTTAAACCAGAAACTATTCGGTGAAAACAGCGAACCGAGCTTCGAACAACGAAGTTCGGCAGAGTAAGCAAAATGCGGAAAGCGGAAAATAAATTGTTTCTTCGCTCCTAACAAGAGCGGTGTTACACCATATCAGAAGCTAAGATGAAACCCGGACGTGCGAACTGAGATCTCCTCAAAACTAGTATCAAGTGTGTGTGTGGGAAAGTGAACTAAGCAACAGGCTGTGGTGAGGTCTCCCCCGGGAAGATCCCTCCAGCTTGCATGCTTCTGCCTTTTATAGATGCGGAAATAGCCCTTGAGTCTTCGTAGAAATCTCTATTCTACCCTTCAACTCTGGAGCTTCCTCCGTCGAGCAATTCTCTTCATAATCGTTCACTAAATCGCCAGTTCCTCGACCTTGTGATTTTTTGGTCTTCTTTCCTGGACCTGGCGAATTCCTTCACACACCTGGCTTAAAACGTGCGTTAGTCCTAGTAAAATCACGAATTAAATCCCTAGACCCATGCATGAAATTAGCCTTATCAAACTGCTCACACTTAAACCATGCTTGTCCTCAAGTATGAAAGACAAGAAAAAGAAATAAGGCGAATTTCAATGCACGGCCTTCCTCCAAGTACTTTTCTACAAACAAAACAGACTCCTAGACCTAGACAACTACAACACGAAACACATAAAAATCACAAAAGAGAAGAAAACACATAAGCGCATAAACTGGTATTTTCCTAGCAGCCATCCCCACAAGTTTAAGGTCAATCCAAGCGTTTACAGCCTCAGATTCCTCCCCTTCCCTTCTTCTATCTAGTCGAGTTGTCAGTTCGTCAAGATAGCCTTCTGACTTCCCAATTGTTAGATTCACTCGATCACTCATTCCTCACTAGGGATGTTAGGATCGGATCGCTCTTAAGTTAAAGTTACTCCACTGATGCATCGGGTTATGAGAGTTTCTCCTTCCTACCGTCTCCTTTTTATTCCTGGGTCTGGTTACTACTGCTTCCTACCCTTAAATTTTTTTTTTTTTTTTTTTTTTTTTTTTTTTTTTTTTTTTCTGGACTTCGTCCAGCTTATACCTCCGGTTTTATTATTTTAACTCCTCCCCTGGACTTCGTCCAGCTTATACCTCCGGTTTTATTATTTTAACTCCTCCCCTGGACTTCGTCCAGCTTATACCTCCGGTTCCTGGACTTCGTCCAGCTTATACCTCATTTTCCTGGACTTCGTCCAGCTTATACCTCCAGAAACCCCCTTTTTTTTTTTTTCCGTCAGACTCTTCTCCCTAAGCATCAAGTGGTAGCCCATTCTTTTTACAAGTTAGCTCAAAGTGTATAGGCTTATAACTCGCTCTTATAGTAGGGCTGCACAACTAGGTTATCTAAGGCATCCTCTATCGTTCTCACTTCATCCAACTGACTTTGATTTATTAAGAGAAAAGGATTCACAATTTAGCATGTATTTTCTCTTCAATTACTCTCCCTAAGGGGCTTTTTGCTATTTATTTTACCAGTTATGCAAACACGAAACCTAAAAAAAAACTTCTACAAACTCCTAGACCTAACAGAATATGTACAAGACACTAACTGCACTAACTGCGCCCCCCCTCCCACTTCATTTATGCTTGTCCCCAAGCAATCCGTATGAAGTGGAAAGCAGGCCAGTTAATGGCGACATGAAACGAACTCAACAAAACACAAACTTCTCACACTTAGACCAAGCATTGGGCTAAGTGGGAGAAGGAACAATATACAACACAAAACATGCTATGACATATAACCCCTTCTCACACTTAGACCAATGCCTGGTCTAAGTGGAAGGGTTCAACACATATATACAGAACCTAGCATGCTGACAGGTAAAACAGAAATAAAACGAAAGAACTGTTAAATAAAAGAAAGAAAAAGTTACTTGGGTTTGAGGGGAAATTCAATTCGGTGTCTGGCCCCCGTGGGAGCCAAACTTTGGTGGCACCGTCGGCTGGGTCACCTTTGCTTTCTTCCTGGCCGGCATCTCCGGCTTCACTGGTCTGTCATCAGCAGGTCGGGGTATGGCTGTCCTCAGGACCACGGGTCTAGCGGAAGAGGGGGTGATGTGAGGCCTCGGGCCTTGTGATGGCTTCTGCGCGGATACACTTCCTGGACTTAGCGTTGTAATGTTGCCACTAGGCCCAGGAATAGTTTCTGATGCATCCGGGAACTTTTTGTGCAGCCATTTCAGCATGGTTGTCATCAAAGCAACACCCTCCGCCATCCTGTTGGTTTGCTCTGTTGACGAAGCCACCCAATCGGTGATTCGTCCCCTTAGGACTGCGGCCTCTTCCCTGCTTTTTCCGAATTCCCTTCGGATCTCAGTCATTTCCTTGCGTACCCCGTCGATTCCTTTCCTTACCTCCTCAACCTCTTTCTGAACTCCCTGAACCATCAGCCTGACTTCGTCCTCAGTGGCTTGATCCTTTACCTCCACACCATCGGGTTCCTGCTTGACTTGTGCCTCTGACTTACCGACCTCATAAAAACACACCTCCTTCCCTCGGGCGATCAGCAACCCCTTGTTGAAAAAAAAGTCGAAATTGAAGACTTCCGGGGCTGAGCACATCTTTACTACACGGCAGGCCTTGCTGATTTTAATTACAATGTTGCGCTGCAAATAGGCCCCGAGAAGATGGCACGTGTACAGATGCCGGGACGGGTTAGAGGTGACTTGATGGCAGGCTTGGGCTAACCAATAACCCAAATGAACTCGTACTCCTGTGGCCATGCACCACGTAAAGTATAGGTCGGCGGTCGTCAGGGCGTTGTTGGCAGTGCCCATCAAGTTGTAGCTAACAAAAGTTTGGGCGAATCGCAGGACCCGATTTTCTATATGGTGTGCCTTCGACCAACTTGTTTTAAATTGACCCACTCTTGAGTGAGTCAAGAACTCCCACGCACCTTGTGCCTGAAATCCTGGCGTCAACTTCGGCGGACCAACCATTCTGTCGTTCCACAGACCCTCATCATCTTCGGTTCTCGTTAGCAAGCCCATCCGCAGCGTTCACTCCCGGATACTCATCCTATGTTCTTCATTAAAAAGCCTGAAAGCTATGGAATCCGCATCCAAATCGGCGGTGGATTTGAACCGGAAGGTGGAGAAGAATTCACGGGCCGCGTCGACTGGGACTTCGAAAGTGCTGTGCTTTAGTAACCAATCAAAACCGATTGCATCTATATACCCCCTGAACTCATCGTTAGAGCTAATATGTTTGAGTTCCGCCGGGTGGTACATTTTTCCGGACTTCGCCACCTTTCCCTTAGCACTCTTTTCCTTGTATATGGCCACACGTTTTGGATCGTCAAATCTTCTCATATTGTCTAACAGCTCGTTTGTAATCCAAATCTCCGTCGGCTCAAAGTTCAGTACATCCTCGTCTTGCTCCTCCTCGGAATCACTGGACCTGGCAGGATTCTCGGGCTCTGTGGCGTATGGTACCTTGGCGGGGGGAGGAAGTGGAGATTCAGTAGATTTCCCCCTCTCCTTCTTGGTCGAGGAGGAAGCAATTTGTTTCCCTTTCCTCTTCTTAGCCCTCGCGCGGCGCCCCTCTTCGTCACTCTCCCTTCCACTCGGCCTGGGGGAGTCTTCCTGCGCAGACACGGCTGTCGCTAGGTCCAGCGTATCCTTTTCCTTTTGTTGGGCAGAAACGGCAATGTCATCAAGAATACTCCGACGTGTCCGTCTCCTTGTTTCCCTTAGATTAAGCTGCGAATCGGCCTCCTCAGAGACCTCAGTTAAATCCACTATCATGTGGAGTCCTGCATCGACAGTTTCTTGAGCACCCTCAGAATCGAGTGCTCCACTTTCCTCTGCTAACAATGGGGTTGCCCCCGTGATATAAACAGGGGTTTCTAACCCCGTAAGATTTCCTTCAGGTTGGGCTTCAGTGCCCACAGATTTTTCGGGAGTCCTTCCCGCATCAACAACTTCCTCAGTAAATTGGGCTTCATCGCCCCCAACTACGTCTAGGGTTTCCTTTTCTACATCCTTCTCAGAATTTAGGGCTTCTCCGCCCACTTGAACATCATCATCATCAACAACGGCATCCCTCTCAACAGACGCCTCCAGAACAGGGGTTTCCCCCTCAGCCCTACTGACAGTAATAGCGGTGTCCTCAACTACCGCAACAAGAGCATCTACCCCCCCAACAACACTCTCCACCAAATCCGCAGCAGAAATATCAAGGTTTACTCCCTCTGAAACACCATCACCTCCAAACTTTAAAACAGGGGATTCCTTCTGAGAATCAGAACCTAACCTGGGTTCACTTATGGCCAATAACGTCAGTCCCGCGGCCAGATCTGTCTCTACTTCGCGAATCTCCGCAATGGGTGATCCTGGAACGTCGGGCACTGCATCGTCCTCCGGCCTGGTGGCGGTTTCTGGGACTGTGTCCTGGGCAGAGGTGGTTTCTTCTGGAATAATGGTAGCAGCCTCCGGTGCGGTTTCTTGTACAGCAGTGGGTGGTGTCTCGACAACCTCCGGTTGTGTCACGGTGGTTGTTGGAACGGCTGGCATGGATTGTCCCATTGCAAACATTGCGAACGCTTGCATCGCTTTATCGGCCCCTCCGAACTTCTGAAATAGTTCATTCATGAACTCCGCCGCACTCTTCTCGGCGGATCCAGAAGCGCTGCTGGTTCCTTGTTGGTTATCCATGGTATTCTGCAGAAAATTTTGAAAAGAACTTGGGCGAAATTTTCAGATTAGGGTTAGAGAGAGATTGAAATTTGGGGTTTTTGATTTGGGAGAGAGAATATTTGGAGAGAGAATGAGTAATGAAAAAAAATAAAAATGCCAAAACCGATCATAGTATAGGCATTGGAGAGGACATTTCCCTTTTTCAGGCGGGTGCAGGTGGTGACGCTAGCGACCGTACGCCTCCCCATAAAGTGCTCTTTGAAATCCGGACCGGTGCCAATTCCCTCCAAAACTCTTTTACCCCACAATTCCTTGCTCAAGTAAATTCCTTCTGCCAAAACGCACTAAAAGAAAACATCAAACTAAAAAAAACAAATATGAAACGCCAAACTCCCCGGGTCTAGGATATGACAGCATCAAAAACATTCCCGATGGGTCTGGTGTTTCGAAAATATTTTTGGAAGAATAAAATTTTTTTATTTGTTTGGATTTTTCTTGATTTAAAGAAAGCAATTAAATATTTACAAAATTGTTGTCAAGTGTTCTCAAAATTTCCTGGATCAGGGTATGGTTAAACTTTATATTACTAGAGCCAGGAGATATTTTAAAAACACTTCCTTCCTAGACTGGTTAGGTGATATCAAAGAGTGCGCGTAGTGGCACTTCGTCCACTACACACAACTCTGAGCTATCCCTAAAGACCTTTATCCTATGTCCATTGACAAGAAAAGGTATGGAATTTGGTGCACTTCCCTGGATTTCAACTGCTCCGTTTGCTCGAAGTCCCATGATGATGTAAGGCCCAATCCATTTAGACTTTAACTTTCCAGGCATCAACTTGAGCTTGGATTGAAACAAAAGGACTTTCTGTCCTACCCTGAGTTCCTTGACCCGGAGATTTTTATCATGCCAAAGCTTAGTTTTTTCCTTATACCACATGGCAGATTCATAAGACTCAAGCTGTAACTCTTCCAGTTCCTGGAGCTGCATCTTCCTCTCTTCCTCACAAGCCTGCGGATTCATGTTGATCTCTTTGACCGCCCAGTATGCTCTGTGTTCGATTCCCACGGGTAAGTGGCACATTTTTCCGAATACCAACCTATATGGTGACATACCAATAGGTATCTTATAAGCTGTCCTATAAGCCCATAATGCATCATCCAGTCTCTTACTCCAATCCTTCCTAGACGGGTTCACCGTTTTTTCGAGAATGGCCTTTATCTCCCTATTTGATATTTCTGCCTGGCCATTGGACTGAGGATGATAAGGTGTAGACAACCTATGGTGGACTCCGTATTTCTTCATGAGAGCCTCTATTGTACGGTTCTTAAAATGGGTTCCTTGGTCTGAGATGACAGCCCTAGGGATCCCGTACCTGTTGAAAATGTTAGATCGCAGAAATTTGGCTACTTCCACAGCTTCGCAGGAGGTCGTAGCTTTTGCCTCTATCCATTTCGAAACGTAGTCCACCGCCACAAGTATGTATGTATTCCCATATGAAGATGGAAATGGACCCATAAAGTCCATACCCCAAACATCGAAAATCTCACAAACAATCACCGGAACTTGTGGCATTTCGTCCCTTCTAGAAATTCCTCCAATCTGCTGACACCTTTCGCAATTCTGGCAGAATTCGAATGCATCCTTATGTAATGTAGGCCAGTAGAAACCACTGTCTAGAACCTTCCTTGCAGTCTTCCTAGGTCCAAAGTGACCCCCACAAGCCAAAGCATGGCAATGATTCAGCACATCCCTTTGCTCCCACTCCGGAATGCATCTCCTAATTACCTGGTCAGCTCCCATTTTCCACAAATACGGATCGTCCCAAAAGTAGTATTTGGCTTCACTTTTTAATTTCATCTTCTGGGCCCGGGAAATTTCGTCGGAACTGGGCACTTCTCTAGTGACCAAGTAATTTGCTAGATCAGCGAACCATGGCTCTGCATTCGCCTGGCATTTCCTTTTTTCAGCATCTCCTGGACCTGTTGCTGCCATTACTTCTTCCCAATTGATAGGTCTAGGAGAATCGTTAAAATAATAAAGATGTTCTTCCGGGAACGCATCAGGTATTGCTTCATCCGTCTCACCTTGGTAAATGCGACTCAGGTGATCAGCCACCTTGTTCTCCGTCCCCTTCTTGTCTCTGACTTCCCAGTTAAACTCCTGTAACAGTAACACCCATCGGATCAACCTTGGCTTAGACTCCTTCTTTGCCAGTAAGTACTTTATCGCAGCGTGATCTGTGAAGACTATCACCCTCGACCCGAGCAGATATGGTCGAAATTTTTCAAAAGAGTACACGACTGCCAACATTTCCTTCTCCGTGGTGTCGTAATTTTTCTGGGCTTGATTTAGCGTTTTTGACGCATAGAAAATCACGTAACTTTTTCCATCAACTCTTTGACCTAGCACCGCCCCTACTGCATAGTCACTCGCATCGCACATGATTTCAAACGGCAAACCCCAATCAGGTGCTCTGATGATGGGGGCAGATACTAATCTGTCCTTCAGCAGCTGAAAAGCCTTAATGCACTCCTCATTAAAAACAAACTCAACATCGTTATGCAACAGATGAGTGAGTGGCTGAGCAATTTTGGCAAAATCTTTTATAAATCTCCTGTAGAATCCTGCGTGACCTAGGAATCCCCTCACTTCCTTTTGATTTGTCGGGTGGGGCAGTTTCGATATCACGTCCACTTTTGCTTGGTCCACCTGTATGCCCCTTTCCGATACTACATGCCCCAGGACAATTCCTTCAGGGACCATGAAGTGGCATTTCTCGAAATTCAAAACCAAGTGCTTCTCTTGACATCTTCTCAGCACTACATCCAAGCTCGCCAGACATGAATCAAATGAGTCCCCGTATACAGTGAAGTCGTCCATAAAGATCTCGATGCAATCTTCCAGCAGGTCTGAGAAAATACTCATCATACATCGTTGAAAAGTGCCTGGTGCATTGCAAAGGCCAAACGGCATTCTCCGATATGCATACGTTCCGAACGGACACGTGAAAGTTGTCTTCTCCTGGTCCTCGGGGTCCACGTAAATTTGGAAATACCCACTATATCCGTCCAAGAAACAGAAATATTGCTTGCCTGCTAATCTCTCCAGCATCTGGTCAATGAACGGAAGGGGAAAATGGTCTTTCTTGGTTGCCTCATTCAATTTTCTGTAGTCAATGCACATCCTCCAACCGGTGACTAGCCTGGTCGGTACCAACTCATTCTTGTCGTTCTTGACAACCTGGATTCCCGACTTTTTGGGTACCATGTGTACTGGGCTAACCCATTCACTGTCGGGTATGGAATAAATGATTCCTAGGGATAACAACTTCAATACCTCCTTCAATACCTCTTCCCTCATATTGGGATTCAATTTGCGTTGAGGGTCTCTGCAGGGTTTCGCTCCTTCATTTAATCGAATGTGATGCATGCACAGATCAGGGCTAATCCCTACCAAGTCAGAAAGTGTCCAACCAATAGCGTTCTTGTTCCTTCGGATGACTTTCAGCAGCTCCTCTTCCTGTTCCTTGATCAAGTTGCTGTTGATAATCACCGGAAAAGTCTCATTCGCCTCAAGGTAAGCATACTTTAGGCCTGGCGGAAGTGTTTTCAACTCCTTCTTGGGAACATCTTTTTCCTGGGGCAGGGGGTTCTTTTCTGCTGCTCCAGTCGTCATCCCCTTAGTCGATCCAGGAAGATCTTCCTTGCTTGCCCCATAAAGTGTCTCCCTCGATCTGGCTAGCTCGGGCTTGGTGCAAAATTCCAGAATTGCTTCTGCTAGCTCTTCATCTGACAACTTGCTCGTATTCATTGCTTGGCACCAACTGGCCACCTCCTTATCAACAGCATGACTCATCTCTGAGTTCTCAATCTGTCCCTGCATTAATTCAGTCTCGAGGTATTCCTGGACCAAGGGGTTAATGATATCTACATAATGCATATTTTCAACATCAAGTGGCTTCTTCATTGCCTCATCTATGCTGAATGTATATTTATCCCCATTGTAATCGAGACAGATAGTACCATCAAAGACATCAATGATAGTCTTAGCAGTTCGTAGGAAAGGTCTCCCCAATAATACTCCGCCAGACTCTACAGACTCATTATCGCTCATCTTAATCACATGGAAGTCAGCCGGGTACAGGAAGTCGTGTACCTTGACTATTACGTTCTCGAGCACTCCTTCAGGGCAGATGCATGACCTGTCCGCCAATTGGATCACAACCTTCGTATCCACCATACCTACTCCCACTAACCTCTTGTATATGGACAGGGGTAACACATTTATGGATGCTCCCAAGTCACACATAGCATGCTCAATTTTTACATCGCCGATGGAAATAGGCAAGGTGAACATACCTGGGTCATTGCATTTCGAAGGCATCCTCCGCTTCTGAGTTACCGCGGACACATTCTCGCCTATCAAGATTTTTCCACTAGGTCTAGCCTTCCCAGCTATAAACTCTTTGATGAACTTGCTGAAAACTGGCATTTTCAAGGCCTGTAAGAAGGGTAGATTTATCTCCAGTTTCCCGAAAATATCCATAAGATCCACTGGCTCATCCTTCTTTTTCTTTGCCTCTCCTCGGTTTGGGAAAGGTTTTGGTCGTTTCCCGGTTCCGGAACATTCACCTGCTGAAGATTCATCGACTCTTTTTTTCTCTACCAATTCCGGTTCTGGATCTAGGAAAAATGGTTAGATTGTCCTGGGCAGCCGTTTCTCTAAATCTCCTGCCTGAAGTTCATCTCTAACTGCAGGGTTGCTTTCAACCGAGTTTCGTGATTCAGTGGTTTTTTCCTCTGTTTCCTTATCCTTAATGGGGGTCGTGACCTCTCTGTACCTCATGACCGGCCCTTCGTACTCCTTCCCAGATCTCAGCGTGATCTGGCTAATATTGGCTTTGTCAGGTGGTCTGACCGATGCAGGAATCTTGCCCTCGTTTCCCCGCATATCACTCAAGGAAGTAGCTATTTGAGACAACTGTTTGGCCAACATATCCATTGCCGCCTTCTGTTCTTGCTGCGCATCCTGAAGCTTGTGGACCACATCATTGTTCGACTGTAAATTGTTCTGAATGTGCTGCTGGGAACTAACGAGGTCGTGAACCATCTCATCAAGGTTCCTTGGTCTAGAGCTTGGCTGACTAGGGCCTGGCCCTATATTTTGGTTTGTTCCACTTCCTTGGCCTGGGCGAATGTGCCCTTGACCTCCTGGATTGTTGTTGAAATTACTTCCTTGACCTGGGTAAGGTGCTTGGAAATTCCTTTGATATGGTGGTACATAAGAATTCCCTTGATAATTTTGATTCTTGTTTCCCCAGGTCGAGTGATCTCCTTGATTACGGTTGTTCCAATTTCCTTGCCCCTCATGATTTCTCCAGTTACCCTGCCTCTCGGGCTGCGGTGCGGACTGTATACTCAGTTGGGGTGCTGGCTGGCTTTGCTCGTTTTCAGACCATCTAAAGTTCGGGTGATTCCTCCAGGGTGCATCTCTTTGTCTTCCTTGGTTCCAACTTCCATCAGGATTCCAACTTCCCATCGCGTTCGCCTGGGCCTGGTAATCACCTTCCTGAGGTCCGTAATATTGCTGGGGTTGATTATCTACTGGACCTAACAACTTAGCCGTTTCCCTGGGTGCGGCTGTATTAGTTTTTTCGATAGCATTCAGCAAGGCTTTCTCCAGCCTATCAATCCTTGCTTCAACTTTGTCATCCTCCTGCTCCCTTAATGCATTCACAGAGCCTTTTCTCACAGCATTCCTCGTACTGTCATACGCCTTCTTGGCGTCGATTAATCTTCCCAAAATCTCTCTTGCCTCACTTCCTCTCTTTCTTGTAAAATTCCCCCCGCTCGAGGAGTTCATCAAGTCCTTAGACTCGGGAGTTGCCCCTTCATAAAACAGAGAGTAGGTCTCTGCCTCTATCATCCGATGATTCGGGCATGCGTCCAGCAATCCCTTGAACCTTGACCAGTATTGGCTCAATGACTCATCGTAATCCTGCTTGCATTCCACTATCTCCTTCTTCAGAGCGTTCGTCTTGTTGGATGGAAAGAAGTAATCTAGGAACTCCAATTTAAAGTCCCTCCAGGTGCGGATAGAATCCGGGGGTAATCTCAACAACCATGTATTTGCCTCCCCCTTTAGAGTGAAAGGAATCGCGCGCAAGCGATAGTCCTCCTCTGTCGCATCATTAGGCCTCCTTTGAATGCCACATAACTTGCTAAACTCATTCAAAAACTCGTACGGGCATTCACTCCTTCGCCCAGAAAACGTTGGCAAGACACCTAACACATTCGTTTTGATCTCAATAGATCTCTGACGTGGGTTCATCACTATTGCGTGTGCTGGTTCTCCATCGAGATGAGCCGTTAGTGACCCTATTTCTGGATCTGGGTCCGCTACGTGTGCCATCTCAACTTCCTCTTCGTCCCCTGTTTCTGACTCTGTTTCCGATTCTGGTGGGGACTCCGGATCTGTTCGTCCTGAAGATTCCCAAGATTCGTCACTCAAAAACTCAGTCGGGAACGGATCTCCCGTCGTGAACCCTGATCTGGTAGTCACAGTGGAGGCTGTATCCTTGATCTTCCACACGAACTGACCGTATTTCCAACCAGACGAGTTACTCCGGTGGAAGCTCCTGCTCATGTACTACAAAGAAAACAGAAAGAAAAAGTAAATTAAAATTATTCACACCAAAAACTTTAGGCACTAACACAAAGTACGCCATCCATCCCCGGCAACGGCGCCATTTGAAGAGAGTTTTTTCTGTTTTATATATATCGAGTGTGCACAGAAATAGATCACTGCAAGCGCTTGGTCAAGACACCACGCTCCTTAAATCCACTAGAGCACAAGGTCTAGGAACTTAAGAGAACATAAAGTGCTTGGTCGTTGGACACACATCGACTCCCCTTCAAAAAATATAAATCCCTCAACCCGAATACTATGAATTAGTATAGGGAAGTGGGGTCGATCCCACAGAGATGGACTCGCAAAGTAGTGCTCAGAGACTTTGGACAGACAAATGGCTGCTGCCACGCAACAAAAGGGTTGAGAATTTTAAACTAACTCTAGACCTAGGCAGAAAATGTAAATGCTAGACCTAGGACATGTTAAACTTGTAAATTCAGACTTCGACAACAAGAAACATAACCACTTCCTAGACAGTGTAAACAACTACCTAATCTAGCTAAACAGAATATGACTGAAGGTGGGGACCATAATTCCAAAAATGGCAAGTACGGAAAGAACTGCAGATTAACAAACTGAGCAAAAAGCGAGATTCGAACAGAATATAGAGATTTGGTCGTCGTTATCTTGCTGCAACTCGGAAACACATCAGATCTGCGTACACTAGACGGAATGAAAGAAAATCACGTAAACTAAGCATGAAAATCAGATCGAAACTACTCAGATTTACGTCAGAATGCTTGATCCACTCCGGATCCAAGACATCCGAACCCAACAACCAACAAATCCAGCAAATCCAACCAAAATTCTTCCACAATCCAACTCCAATCTCCCAGATCTGACCATTAACCTGCAATAACTCAGTAAACAGCTGCGAAACGCATCCAACTCCGACAAATTAAAACTCCAAAATCTCAATAAGCGAAACGATCAAACCAGAAATCAACACAATCGCCATAACGGAAAATTAAACTTGCATTTAAACCAGAAACTATTCGGTGAAAACAGCGAACCGAGCTTCGAACAATGAAGCTCGGCAGAGTAAGCAAAATGCGGAAAGCGGAAAATAAATTGTTTCTTCGCTCCTAACAAGAGCGGTGTTACACCATATCAGAAGCTAAGATGAAACCCGGACGTGCGAACTGAGATCTCCTCAAAACTAGTATCAAGTGTGTGTGTGGGAAAGTGAACTAAGCAACAGGCTGTGGTGAGGTCTCCCCCGGGAAGATCCCTCCAGCTTGCATGCTTCTGCCTTTTATAGATGCGGAAATAGCCCTTGAGTCTTCGTAGAAATCTCTATTCTACCCTTCAACTCTGGAGCTTCCTCCGTCGAGCAATTCTCTTCATAATCGTTCACTAAATCGCCAGTTCCTCGACCTTGTGATTTTTTGGTCTTCTTTCCTGGACCTGGCGAATTCCTTCACACACCTGGCTTAAAACGTGCATTAGTCCTAGTAAAATCACGAATTAAATCCCTAGACCCATGCATGAAATTAGCCTTATCAACCTTAAACTCTGTAAATAAATTATATACATAGGATAAAGAAGAAGGTTATGAGAATTATAGATTAATAGATAAGTAAAAACTGAGAGCAATGATAATGGGAATGCTGGAAATTTAAAGGGTTAGAACTACACATAAACCAAGAAGACCTTTCAGTTTATCATGATTATCAGTAATCACAACCCTGCAAAATAGGCTAACAAAAGTCAGCTTAAAATTACTGATGTGCTAATAGTAAATATTACAAAAATGATTTCAAATTAGACTTAATTCATGATATGATTTCCTAACTGAATGTTTAAATAATGAGCTTAAGTGATTCACACATGCAAAATACCAAAGTATAGAGATTTGTTACAAGGTTCTTTGACTGATTTCATTCAATCAAATATACACAGAGAAACTGTGTTTCTATATGTTTGTTAGTGTTGTATGTGATTGAAATTATCTGAATCAACTGTGTGTTTGTTAATTTAAGAGACTTAACTTGTAAAAGATCATTCAGTAACTTCTACACTGCATGTAAATTGGAAAAAAAGGATTGTGAATACTAATATTGGACTTAAATGGTATTTCTATATATTTCTTTAAATTCTAGGATTCAAATAATGTTAATCCAATGTCCAATTGTTAATTACAGGAAGATGACGCTATTTTGCTAATGAAAAACATTGATAGGGATGGATTGCACATATAGATTGCTGCAGTCTTTTTTATAATACACACAATTTGTCTAATAAATTTAATTGGATTTTTCTAAGTGGAAAAATTAAAGTAAGTTAAGTGCATAGAATGATTGAATTCAACTGCATTCAAAATTGGAGCATTATTTAACACTCATTGTCATAACAACTTCTGCTCAATTTCTTTAACTATGATTCTCATATTTTCAAAGTGTTTAGTATAACATAACTGGACAAATAAAGCTTCAAATCAGAATTCTTGCAGTAATATACATAATACGCCATGAATGAAAATTTATTGAATAGTATACTAATCTATGATCTGCTGATTTCAGCAGGCTAAATGATAGACAACAATGCAGATATGACATCTTGAAAGAAGAGAAGCAACCAAGGAATGAAGTATGATGAGTTTAAAAGGTAAGTTCAACATAATTCAGTAATATAAGCAATAGGAATTTAAGTACTATATTCAAAATTCTAAGTGTTTTGTATTATGTTTGCATGATATACTTGCTTAAATCATGATTAATTGACATTAGTGAATATGAATGCGTATAAAACTTTCAGCATCATGTTATGGTAATGATTCTAAGTCTAGGACTTAATAATTGACACTCCTCTACTGGTAGGCATCATAGTCTCAAGGGAATAAACTGAGTAAAACAATAAATGATGTAATAAGAGGGAAATAACTATAAAATATCAAAAACTCCAATTCTGACTTCCCTCAAAAACCAATAACTCCACAAACTTTCTTTTTCTTTTTTGAGTTGAACATCATTAGCATCATAACATTCTTCAAACTCCAAGTCCAAACATCTTTTCATAGAGCCTTCAAAAACCTCACATCATTCACCTTAACCATCTCTGTCTTCACATTCATTAGCAGTCTGAACTGGAGATTAGTGGTTTTGTTTCTTAAAGAATTAGGCATGACAAAGAAGTTTTTTATGCAAAAAACACTGTCTTCCTTAAGTTTAGAATCAAGATTATGGAGCAAACCATTTAGAAAAGTGGCTTGAATTCTATAACCCTGAAAAGAAAAAACAAACACATGTTACAAAATAATAAAATTGCTTATTAACTGTAGAAATTGTTTATAGATAAAGATAGCTGCCAGAATTTCCAAATAGTATCTATCTTTGACTCATGTAAGAGTATTGTCATTCTTGTCTTCTGGTAAACCTTGATACTAATGAACACACCTCATTTTAATAGTAGAGTTGGTTATTGCCTTGCTAAGATTCTCAAAACATGTAACAAAGGGAGACATTACTTCAAAAGTTCACCTGTAAAATGCAAAAAAAAAAAAATCGTCTGTTTAGAGATATAAAGGTAATGTCAATCCTAGTTGTATTATCTGTGCTTACATTTGGAGCAAATAACTGTGTAAAAACTACCCTACAACAAAGAAATTACTTAATTACAAATAGTAAAAATAATGCTACATTCATTTGCAGGTAGGTTGCTACTGAGAGTTATAGACAAAGTCATTTGAGAAAAGGGGAGATATCAGTGACAGAAAAGGGAGGTCGAGAAGATTTTTACCAAAAATGGTATGAATGTACATTACTTTAACAAAATAAGTGTAATAGAAACAATTAGTGTACTGATTTTGTACTGCAACAATAACTATAAACTCTACATATGTGCAGAAATAATCCAACAAAAGGGGAGACATAGTGAAAGTATGGGAGGCTAAGAAGAACTTTTACCAAAATGGTAAGAATGTAGATTACAACAATCAAAACAATACTAATAGAAGCATTTAGTATACTGATTTTGTATACTGATTTTGTACAACAACCAATAACTATATAGTGTTTATATGTGCAGAAATAATGCAACAAAAGGGGAGATATCAGTGAGAGAAAAGAGAAGCCAAAGATCTTTTACAAAAATGGTAAGAATGTATATTACAACAATCAAAATAATTCTAATAAAAACAGAGATTAAACCTTTAGTATACAAAAAATAAGAATCATAAGAAGATCTTTTACAAAAATAGTAAGAATGTTCTTATACTGCAATCAAAACTGTATATTATAGAAACACTCAGTCTATTGATTTTGTACAGCAACCATTAACTATAACCTTTACACATGTGCAGAAATAATCAAATAAAAGAGGAGACATCACTGAAAGAAAGGGAGGCCAAGAAGATTTTTACAAAATGGTAAGAATTTATATTACAACAATCAAAACAATTCTAATAAAAACAGAGATTAAATATTTAGTCTACTGATTTTATAAGAATGGAAAGAAGATAGAACTACCAAAAACCGATCTAATCACTATGAGTTGGAGTTGGATGTAAGATTTTAAGAGACTGTTGCTAACTGATTTGTAAACGGAGTGATTAAAGGTATTTATAGAGGGAAACCGGCATACACAGCACACATGTAAAACATTACATATTCCCAAAAAAACAGAATGATTATTAGAACCTTTCACATATCTTCTTTAAAATATGTATATCAAATACTATTTTAGTAAGTTTTTAATAAGTATAAAGCGAAGGTATATCCTACTGATCAGTATGGAATCCCTGGCTAAGCTTGAACCTGGTATCAATAAATCCTCAACCCTCTTCTACTGGGTAGTATAGTGAAGGTAGGGGTCGAATCCCACAGAGATGCTGACGATTTGGAGTGATTGTGGTGATATTCTGGAAGGGTTGGTTAGCTACCACGATTGGGTTGAGTTCCTACCTAGACGGGAAATTAAGATGGTACTCTACTGACTAGGAAGGGTGAAGGGTGGTCGACATGTGGTTGTGTACGTGGAAATTGGTTTATGGGGTATAACAGAAAAATATGCAGAAAGTACTGGGTTTCTATAAAAGACTAAACGAAAAATCAGAGAATAAGTGGTAGTTGTGGTGACTGGGCTGACAGATCTGTAAGGTACAAGCTAAAAAGCATAAAGTAACCCAAAAAGTAAAAGTGGTCCCAAAACTAGGATGTGGACATCCTCTTCTCCAAACAACATGATCGAAAATCAAACAACAATCCAGACTCTATGAACAACTTCAGATTCAACAAATCACAACTCAGATCCACCGATTTAAACATCAAATCTAAAAATTACACTAGTGGCGAAACTCACGTAAACTAGATTTCCACACTTAACCATTTCAGAACCAAAATCTAAAAGTTATCTAGACTTATAAACTCAGATCTACCAATCGGGATTGAAAACATGCTTGTAACACTTGAAAATTTCTAATGCAGCTGAATCTAAGTTATCTAGGCAGGAGGAAAGGAAATCAAACGCAAGAAAACATCAAAAGCAAATTCATAGAAATTAAACGTTTGGATCACAACCAAAATACTTCAAGTCATAAAATAGAGAAAAATTTCACAGATCCAACGTAAGAAAAGCAAGTGAAAATAAACTACGAAAGCGATTAAAGATTGTTTGCCACTCCAGGCGATGACACAGCTAAACTACGATCACACTGGCTGAAATGAGAACAATTAGAACTCCGGCGAGCTTCTGGAACTCAGGTAATAATGGCTGTGGTGAGGAATGAGAATCTGGACTGGGCTGATGAACCGAACTACCGAGAGATTTCTACCTAAGAGTGATGATGGTGTCTAGATCCCCCCTTTATCTCTCCAAGTGGCTTCCTTTTATAGGGAGGCTTGCCCTTGATTTTAGGGTAAAACCTCATTGCGAAATGACTTCTCTGCCCTTAATTGCGGTTGACCAGTCCCTGCTATCCTTCTTCTCCATCTCGAACCTTTATTTGCTTGCATCCTGGCCAGTATTGCACCCTCCTGGCGCCCTTTTCGCCTGAAGTATCTGAAGCTTTGCCTACTGGCTAGAACACTCAACCTGCACACTTAAGCAACTGTTTTGCAGATATAATTCAATTATGCACATCATACTGACCAGTAACCAAGGCCTAGAATATGACTTATCAAACTGCTCACACTTACTGCATGCTTGTCCTCAAGCGTGAAGAACAAACAAAAAGAAATAAGTCGAATTCTAGCCTGGTTACTCCCCTGACCGACTCAATCCTAAACTAGACTCTAAGCTACGACGCAAGGAAGAAAAGGAAACATAAACGATCAGAAAAACACATAAACAAACACAAGAGAACTAAAACACAATGATCGGGCTATATTTTCAACCATCCCTCCCCTCGGGATCAGGTGCAATCCGACCTTATACAGCCTTGAACTTTCGCCGCCCCCCTTTTCTCTCCCAGTCAGTATATCCGCTCGTCAAGATCGCCCAAACTTTCGGCCAAACACTAGGTTCACTTAGTCACTCATACATCTCCGGGAATGTTAGGACTGTTCTCTCTAAATGCTAGACCACAGTTGCTTCGAACTTAGATCTCACATGCAGCTACTAAAGGGCTTTAAGGTTTGTAACGGGGCTATTGGTTGTAGTGTTTGGGGTGGATGTTCCTAAGGCTCTAAGGTTCAAAAAAAATTTCCACTTTATTTGGTGCGTGGGAACTGTGTTTACTCGGGCTCTTGGTTGTTGCTTCTTTCGGCATGTGTTTCTGACATTAACCTCCAACTGGTCATTAGCTCCTTGTGGCTTCGCCACTCTTATTCCCTTTTTTTGTGGTCAAGTATTTCTGACCATTTTTCCTCATATTCTTTCTTCTTCTTTCTTTTTTTTTCTCTATTGTGGCTTCGCCACCCTTATTCCTTCTTTTTTGTGGTCTAGTATTTCTGACCATTTTTTTCTTCTCGAGCTTCCCAATCTTCCCTCCAGTTGAATTCTTCTTTCTTGCACACCTTTCTGGCCAGTTGCTTTCCATGCCTTGCATACACACAGTCCCAGTGGCTAGATATCTGGGTATATATGGTTAGGAAAAAGGGGTTCTACTGGTAGTTTTTTTCTTTTTTTTAAAAGGGGGGGGGGGGGTTTCCTACTGCCTTCAGTGTTTGCCACACGCGGTAACTTCACCCTAATCATTCCGTGGCAGCCACTCTTTTCTTTTCTGGATATTGTGGAAAGTGGTTCCACTTTAAGCTTATAACTCACATTTTAAGAGGGCTTTCGTGTTTGGCTCTAAGGATGGGCTTTTCTCTCATACTTGCATCGTCTATCCTGACTAGGAGGTAATAACGGGGGTGATTTCTGTTTTCCAGCATGTCGTATCTCCCTCAATTCCCCTTACCGTCAGCTCAAGACAGTTGAGTTTTAAGCCCAATCAACACATCAAAGAAAAAAAACTAGACCTAACAAAACACTAACACAAACACAACCCACACATGTACACATACGTCATACTGGCCATTGCGTCCCCCTCCCACTTCACAAGTGTCTGCCCTCAGATAAGGCTGTGAAGTGGAAAAGGTAATGGCCAGTACGGTGGACACACAAACATGACAAACAAAACGACATGCTAAAAACTAAAACTTCTCACACTTAGAGTATAAAATAGGCTAAGTGGGAGAGTTTAATACATAAGCAGAAACCAAAAATTACAAAACACATATATACATAAACTTCTCACACTTAAACCAAGTAGTGGGCTAAGTGTGTGTCACGACCGCCCATACAAAGGGGTACCACAACCGCGGCGATCGTGACCGACATGCATGGATGACAGTTTAAAAGAAGACTTAATTAACTTAAGAAAGGAAAACAACCTAGTTTTAAGAAGTTTAAGGTTATAAATATTTTTTGAGAAGACTTAAGGTAAAATGCTTTTAAAAGAGCAACGGAAAAAAAATTAGACTTATGAAATAAAACAATTAATAACTAAGGTAAAACAAACATTTAACTTAAATCTCGGAAAATACCATTTTCAAAGGACAACGTAAATACTTGTTTGAAACCTAACACCACTATACATGTTCAAACACAAAATATAAAGCGAAGGTTAAGGTTTTGAGACATAGTTCAAATTATAGCAGCGGAAAAATAAGGTTTAAGGAGAGTCAAGGATAACGCCTATGTATGAAGACACAACGCATCCTAGATACTTAAGCCAGCTCAACAGCCACCGCAACATCCCGCTCAACCTGCACATAAGAAAAATAATATGCAGGGCTGAGTACTTGTTGTACTCAATGGGCTCATGCCGAAAATATTTTAATAAGTTATATCATCCATACCGGTGATCTCGAGTTTTATATAGTAAGAAATATCACGAGAAACACAAAAATTCAAGTCTGGCCAGACAAATTTATCTCCCCATTTTCCACATCAATTCATCAATCACAATCACAGTGCGACGAAAGTGTGGCCACACTATTCGCCCACGAGACCGGCCGACTAGCAAGGACGGCTCACGATCCCACCAGTGTACACAGCCTGGTAGGGTTAGCGGCCCTACTCAGACCCGAATTCGTTTCACAACACAGCCATATAGCCTAACGGAGTAAACTCAAACGAACTAGGCATCAGGCACACAATCTCATAACAAAAACAACATGACATGACATAACAAGTTAAACCACCCTTATAACTTCACATAGTATTTTCGGACAAATAAAGTGGTTTGAAAAGAAAGCCCACCTCGTTCGCTTAACAATTCACAACCCAACTTATGGCAACTCTCGTTCCCGGAGTTCACGAATACACAATCACCCTTGTAAATGACAACACAAGTCAGCCTTCCACCAAAAACACATTACTATGCATGTCCTAACGTTTCTCTCTCATCGTCTTTCTCAATTACCCAACCCCAACATACGTCACAAAGATGGAAAGACACACCGTAATATATTTCAACTTATCACACGTGATCACATCATTCAACACGTTCCTTGGACATACATGCATCATATAATACTTTTAAACTTGAAAATAAGAGTTATTTTAACCAGGCAGAAAACTGGCAGAACTGTGCGACCGTTTTGTAAAAATCACTATAAATTCACCCGACCTCATATGAAGCTAAATTTTGGTCACAACATGGAAGACATATTCAAGTTCATCCATTCAATTTTTCGCACTGAAATCACGTCATTTAGTCAGTCATATCACATATTAAACACTATGGTCGGAACATAAACTTTCTGACAGCACTGCGCAGTTTATTTGAACAATTCACCATAAATTAATCCAATGCCCAAAAAGGCTGAAACTTTAATACTACTCAGAAGACACTTTAAAGTTTCATATAGTTCAAGAATCACATCAATCGGAGGTCATTTGGTCAGTCAAACAGAAAACGAAACCTTCCTGGCGAGAACACGAGTTTCTGGCAGATTTGCGCAGTCAACTTCAAATATTTAATATAAATTCATTTTTCGATAAAAAGGGCTGAAATTCACACGAGACACAGGTAACACCTTGAAGTTTACTCAGTAAAAATTTCATGTCAAAAGTCGTTCTTTTGAAGGGTCAATTACAGATCATAAGTTACTGGTCGTGCACCACAGATTTCAGATTCATAGTTCGAACATAGGGTTTTCATCTTCCATCAAACAAACACCGATTTTTCATGCTTGAAAACACATAATCATGCTTACAAGGTTCTCATACACATATTTGCATATAAACTCACATCATTCACCAATATTCCAATCCAACATCACATGATTTCAATGAAAAACACATAACCATCCAAGTTCTTACGACAACACACTTTCCCCCCGATAAATCTTGCGATCTATTAATCCTACACCCTCTACATGCATGTAGGACTCAAGAACATGGTTCAAACGAAAAGGATGACGAAAAGTGAGTAAATATACCTTTTTTGACAAAAATAAATCGGTAGAAGCAAAGAACGAAGCGATCCGTCGGAGACTCTTGAAAAATACCTTCAATGGTTGCAAGAATAAGCTTGAATGGGAGATTTTTGGAGATGGGAGAGTAGGAGAAGAGGGAAGCCATGTGGGAGAGAATGAGGGAGAGGAGGTGGCGAAAATTTGAGAGAATGGGGGGCTAGGGTTTGTTTAAGTGGTAAATATATTCTAGGTTTAGGTCCATGAGTAAATTAAATAAATAAATTGTGGAGAATTAAAATATAGGCTAATGAATAAAAATTCCACAATTATAAGGAGCATGATTTTCGAAAATTATGGCTGCAAATTAACAAGGGATTATTTGATATTTACTTGGAGGGAAATAAATCCACAATTTAGGAAATAAGGAAAATGAATATTCCATAAACAAGGGAACAAAATAAATTAAATCTCCAAGTAGGAAACATGGGGAAGGGGCCGAAAAACTTGAGGGGGAATGCACTAGGAAATTATTTAAATCCTCAATTAAATAGAACAAGATTTAAATTTGGTAATTTCTTTTATGGGAAAAGGCTCCATAAAATAGGTAACAAATAATTCCCACAAGGAAAAAAAATAAGGCATAGGGGGCGTGTGGGATGGAGACAAAAATAGAAGGATAATATTTCACATCCTCAATTAATTAGACATAGGTATTTATTTGAATAAAAAGGGATTCCACAACAATAGAAAACAAATACAATTTCTCCACAAATAGGGAAGGGGCGAAAATTTGGCTTTAATTGCCACAAGGAAATATTTCAAATATCAATTCAATTAGAGTGAGGAAGTAAAATGTGGCATAATTTAATTGGATTTGAAATAAAAGAAGTGAATCAATAAGGCATCAATTAAATCAAAGCAAAATAATTCATCCTCCTATTAAATAGGGGATTTTTCGAAACTCCAAAAAAAAAAATAGCTAGAGTTCGAATTTCATGTAGCAGAAATTAGGGATAATTTGGTTTGGATTTAATTTGGATAAAAATCCCAAAACAATTAATTAAATCCAAGAAGAGAATATTAATTCCAATAATTTTGAAGAGGCTGAAAATATCCCATTAAATTGGCTAGAATAAAATGCATGATCTCACTTAATTAATTTCCTCACATTGGAACATATAACAATTAGACAATACTTCATTCCACATCACTCATAACAATTATTTCATATAATCAACTTAATCACATAGAAACAATTAATTTCATAAAAAGAAATTTTATTCGACACCCATTTGAAAATAAAGTCACAAAAATTTTGGGATGTTACAGTGTGAGTCAACATGCTTATGAAAACATAAAAACAACAGAACATGCGTCACAGTAGCAAACCCTTTACTTCTCACATTTAGACTATAGAATAGGCTAAGTGTTATGAATGGGGTTTGCGCACATACACAAATTATACTACCTAAACAAACACCAAAACACAAACAAAAATACGGAAAACTAAAAAAAACTGAAAATTAAAACGAAAACTAACTGGTCAGTAGGGGGGTTCATCAGTGTCTTCTGCTCCTTCGCAGTGCAGGTGGTGCAGGTGGGTTCTCCGGTGGTTCCTCTACATTCTCGGACTGATTCTCATCAGACTTCACCGGCTCCTCGGCTTCCGCCGGCTCCTCGGCACTCTTGTTCCCTGATTCTGTTTCCTCTTGCACCTTTGGTTCAGTATACTGGCCTTCATGGCCCCTGGCTCCGGTTGCTTCTTCCTGTTTTCCCTTGGTTACTTCCCTCAGTATATCCTCCATCACGGATGCTATTCTGGTCAACTCTGATCGTATCTGTCGGTTTTCCTCTCCCATCTCTGCCACTGTCCTCTCCAAAGTCGCCTGCCTCTGAGCTTGCATTCTCTGCCCTGCAGAAGCTCTACCAGCTAGTATAGCCTCTTGTCCCATTGCGTAGAAATGCGGGACACCTTCCCTTATGTACACGGCATTTGTGCGGACGAAGAATGGTATGTCAAACAACCCAGGGGGGCTTACCATAGTCAGATGGGATAAGTCCTTAGCCTTTGTGACGAGGATGTTGTTCCCGACAAATACTCCCAGAATATTGCATAGGGTGAGATTTCGGGCAGGAAGGGTGGCGATCAAATGGCATTGGTACGCAGTCCAGAAACCTAGATGCAATCTCCGTCCATACTTTGCACACCAAAGCAGATATAATTCCGTCATTGAGGTACGGACGACTGAGTTTGACTGGTCCAACAAGTTGAAATCTAGATGGAGTTGCACTAGACGTAAAATGGGGTCATTGAAATGGATTGAGCGAGAGATGGTTGAAACAAACTCCCCAACACCTGGATGAGTTAACTCTGCCCAAGCCTCCTGTGGGTCAAAATCGACATGTCTACGGGGGATTCCCCGTTCCCGACTTCTCCAATCTGGCCCTATGGCCTCCTCAAGACTGCACATCCCCAGTCGAACCGTCCACTCAATCTGACTCATACTTACGTCTCCTCCAAACAACCTAAAACTTATAGAAACCACATCCATATCCGTAGTCACCCTAAATCGAAATGTGGTAAAGAATTCCTTTGCGAGCCTAACACAGATATCTGGGTTTCCATTCGGCAACAACCATTCAAATCCTAATGCCTGCAAATAGGCTAGAAACTGCTCTCGGACACCCAACTCATCCAAAGAGGGATAATGCATTACCTTTCCGTATTTGACGTCCTTATTCCCATCATCCATGCTGTCGAAAACATCCTGCAGCTTCTTTGATTCAAAAAGCATCATCTCCTCCGCTATCTCGTCAGTGAAGTCCACTGTCCACCTCCGGTACCTTAATCTCTCTACCGGTGGGTGGACTAACTACCGATGATCATCCAGAAGCTGTTGTTTGGCGTACTCCTCATCCTCCAAAGAAACATCGCTTTCGGAGGCTGATTCGGCACTGGCCGTATACTCGCTGCCGCTCAACTCCCTTCGGCTCGGTGGAGTTCTCTGAGCAGCTTCCCTGATGACTATTCCAGTATTTACTACTCGAGTCTTCTTGGTGACCGATTTCTTCTGAATTGTGGCCTTCCCCTTCCTCTTTATTGCTTGTTGATATCTGGCTTCCTCCTCCGCTTGAGTTAAGGACTCATCCTGGGCAGTAGGACTTGACTCAGCTTCTTCGCCTTGCCCACCTTGTGCCTGAGGGGCTTCATCGATTTCCATATAAGCGTCCTCCAGGTCAGTAGCAGGTAGAAGCTCCTCACCAGGTTTTGTGGGAGTGGGCCGTTCCCCTTTACTTTCAATTTCTATCGGAGTTTCCGCTGTGTTTGCCTCGGCTTTGCTAGCTGCCCATTTTCCCAGGCATCTCTGTGACACCCTTGTTGGTTTAGGCCGGTCTGCCTTTAGATCGCCTTTCAAAATCAACTGCCTCTTGACGGCCTTTGGTTTTACTACTGGAGGCGCTCCTGGGACGGGTACTTCAATTTCCGGCTCTGCTTCCTTTGTTTCCGTTTCATGTTCTACAATAGATGTATCACCCCTCTCTACTTCTGGCTGGGGTGATTCTGGCATTATCTCTTCTTCCCTAGCTTGGCTTTCGTCTGCTCGGTCTCCAGGCTGGTAGGCTGGGCCTTCTGGTACACGTACTACCCCTGTCTCTTCACTCTCTCCTACTACCCCCAATACGAGGTCTAGACCCTCAGCCATCGAGGCCGTGCCTTCTTCTCTTTGGTTTACCCTGTTCACAATCGAATCGAACTCCTCTTCAGTCATGAGGTTCCGCTTCTGGGCTGATTCGTTCAGATCTATCTCCCCTTTAGCCACTTCGTGATGGACGGTTTCTGCGACCGACGTCTCCTCAGCTGCACTTCTTCCCTCTTGGCCTTGCTTCTCCTTCCTCAGCCTTTCCTTCATTTCTTCTAGATCAGAATCGTAATAGGCCGCAATAGGGTTAACATCCATGGGCTCTGTCTCTTGGTGGCTCGGAGAGGGTTCCGAGGGTTCTAACGGTGCGGCTTCAGTGGGAGATTCCTCTTCTTGTGGAGTCGCTGGGGAAGTCGGCATGGTAGATGGAGGTTGTGCCATGGGCTGCGCGCTTTTCTCTGATGCGGTTACTGTCGGGCTTGCTCCGGTCACGCTCCCCTGTCCTCCGATTCGGTTGAAATTTGCCAACTCTGCCGCCCAATTTCTGGTCGGATCTTGCAGCCTAAGAAACTCCGCCATTGCGTCTAAAGAGATCATCGCTGGTGCTTACGGAGCCGACTCTGTTGTGTTTCTGGGACCTCTTCCCAGCGGTTTGAAGGGGGTTTGATTTTTGTTGCCAATGCTTTCCTTCCCATGGTTGAAAACGGTGATTGGGTGGTGGAAAGTTGGGTTCGATTTCTGGTGGAGATGGAAAGGAAATTTGGAAGAGAGAAAATGGAAATGAGGGTTTGTGAGGGAGAATGGGAGATAGTATGGTTATTTGGGAGAGAGAGTGTAGTTGTAGGTCACTTCAACCGGTATTTGGCGGTTCCAGGTCGCCCTTATCACGTGTCGGAGACGGTTGAGAGGGTTGCCTTCTGATTGGACAATGCCCGTCCTTTCGCTGCCTCACCTGCAAAGCTTCGAAAGCCATAATTCAAATTTTCCCCTATTCTTACCTAATACGGAAAATAGTTAAAATAGGCACTTAAATAAAATTGGAGTTGCACCAGATAAGTAATCTCGTGGTCAATGCATACTCCAAAATAATTAAGGCCCGAAAATATTTTTTGGATTTTTAGAAATTATATTACATGCGAAAATTAACTATGTATTTACAATATTTACATATCTCTTAGGCAATTTGGAACTCTACTTGGCCAGTATATGAAGACTTTCAAAAGAATTGGCCCAGTGGAATTCCAAATTCCTATCCTACTGGTCAGTATGCGGCCAAAGTACGTGGTTGTAGTGGAATCCCATCCACTACACCCACCTCACTATTCTCCCTAAATATTTTCAGCCTATGTCCATTCACGATAAAAGGTTCAGAGTTAGGAAGACTCCTTGAAATTTCCACCGCTCCATTAGAACGGAGTGCAGTTATGATATAAGGCCCTGTTCATTTCGACTTGAGTTTCCTAGGCATGAGCTTCAGTCTCGACTGGAAGAGTAGTACTTTCTGCCCAACATGGAGATCCTTGGTCCTCAGATTCATGTCGTGCCACAATTTGGTTCGCTCCTTGTACCACATGGCTGAGTCGAACGATTCCAATCTGAGTTCCTCCAACTCCTGCAACTGCAGCTTCCTTTCCTCTTCACAGGCTGCAGCATCCACATTTACTTGCTGTACTGCCCAGTATGCTCGGTGCTCAATCCGAATGGGTAAGTGGCACATCTTTCTGAAAACAATCCGGTACAGGGACATTCCTATGGGGGTCTTGTAGGCTGTACGATAGGCCCATAGAGCATCCTCAAACCTTGCAGTCCAGTCCTTTCTCGAAGGGTTGACAGTCTTCTCCAAAATCTTCTTTATCTCGCAGTTAGAAATATCCGCTTGACCGTTTTCTTGTGGATGGTAGGGGCTTGATAGTCTGTGGTGCACACCGTATTTATTCATTAAGGCTTCAATTGTGCGATTACAGAAGTGTGTACCTTGGTCCGATATGATCGTCCTTGGCACTCCGAACCGGCTGAAAATATGACTCTTCAGAAACTTGGCCACCTCCCTTGCTTCACACGTGCTTGTGGCCTTGGCTTCTACCCACTTGAAGACGTAATCCACTGCAACTAGGATACACAAATTGCCATAGGACGAAGGAA